>NC_088853.1:2794528-3159528 GCF_963853765.1 Magallana gigas | reverse complement strand
ACTCTCCAACAACGTGGAATACCACAAACACCTTCCGAAATCATCATCTCTTCATGGAGACCCTCAACCAAACAACAATATTGGGTGTATTTCAAAAAATGGATGTGTTTTTGTGATGGAAGGAAGATTGATTACTTTTACCCATCTGTAAATAACATTTTGTCATTTCTAACAGAACTGTTCAAACAGGGACTTGGATATAGTAGCATTAATACTGCTAAATCATGTTTAGCTGTTTTTCTAGAATTGATAAATGAACAGTCAAATTTAGTTGTAAATAGTAGCATAGTGAAGAGATTCATGAAAGGCATTTTTAATATTAAACCTTCATTACCAAAATATAACAATGTTTTGGATGTTTCTGTTGTGTTAGATTATTTAGAAACTTTGATGCCTCTTCAAACCATATCACTTAGATTATTATCTCATAAACTTGTAACTTTATTAGCTTTGTTGTCAGGTCAACGTAGTCAAACACTTCAATTGATAGATATTAGAAATGTACAATTTAATCGTTTTGGTGTAAAAATTTATATTGGTGATATGTTGAAACAAACTCGCCCTGGATATCCTTTGACACCTCTTGAGTTCAAGTATTTTACAAATGAAAGCTTGTGTGTTGTGAAGACTTTACATGTATATATTGAAAGAACAAAAAGATTAAGAAAGGATGAGACTCAATTGTTTGTTAGTACAGTAAGTCCATTTCACAGGATATGTAAACAGACAGTGGCAAATTGGATAAGAACTGTGCTATGTAAATCAGGGATTGATGTGAAACAATTCTCACCTCATAGTACAAGGAGTGCAGCAGTCAGTGCTGCAAAACAGTGTAATGTGCCAATTGGTGTTATTCTCAAATCGGCAGGCTGGGCATCAGATTGTGTATTCAGGAAATTTTATCAGAAAGACATTATTACTCATAAAAATATGGGAGAAAATTTATTGAAAAAAGCTAAAAAATGACTGGGTTATTGTTTTATATAACAGTATGAGATAGTGTGTATAAACTGGTGTATATTTACTGTTGTAAATATTAAGTATGTATATATTGAGATAAAAATGTTTTGTTTTCTGTTTTTAACTATTTAATACTTTTGATGCATTTCTCTGAAATCTCATTGGTTCCTCAGTACAGTTGATTTGGTAAAATTGAAAATTCAATGAATATTATATTGAATATGAAATTTGATGATAATTTTACCAAATCAACATAGTACTGAGGGATCAAATGCCCATCCCAATTAATTTTGGTTCCCTCCCTATAAATCATATTAATAAGTTTTAAATTAAAATTTGTAAATTTATGAATGCATCAAATGTATTTTCTTTCAAGACTGACCATCACGTGACCTCTAAGCAATCTCATTTGATCCCTCAGTACTATGTTGATTTGGTAAAATTATCATCAAATTTCATATTCAATATAATATTCATTTAATTTTCAATTCTATAGAGTTGTCGTTCCCTTTCGCTTCAACATACTGTGTAGCACGCCCTCTGGTGAGGGAGTGAAATTTGACTGTCAACGAGCTTCTAGATTTCAATTAAAAAGCCCATCCTAATCCTTCATAATATTAAATGTATGTAAATACAATATTGCATTTAAAGTCTAATAAAAATGAATTCATTCATATAAACAATTATACAATTTCTTCACCTACACGCGGTGTACATATAAAGTAACTTACTTGCATGGCACCGTTTTCCCATTGAACGGGTCACTGTCTGCAAATAAGCAGGCTCAATCTTTTGGCTGCACCGTGGTACAAATACCTCCCCCACGCGGCCGCCATCGGGATTCAGAATCCTAATGCAGGAACTTGAAGAGACACCCTGGTCCAAGCAGTTAGCGATTCCTCTGCTTGCAAGACACAATCCACATGCCTGCGGATAGGCAGTTGGCACAAATAACGACAAAATCACCAAAAGTTTCACGACTAAACATGCTAAAGTCATGTTGTTTAAGTAAACCGTCATGGCTCCCTCGTCCGATTTTCCCATCTGAAACTCAGCGCGTGCAAGATGGTCATATGACATCGTGAATACCCTTATTTGGCCGTTGCGTAACAAAAAACGCGGGACTTTTTTTGTTTATTTAATTAAAGCCGATGACAGGTTCAGCTTTATAACAACAAACCAATTGTAATGTAAACTGAAACACAAATTATTCACTTTATCGCTATTGATTCATTTTAAACTGTTAAATAAAGTGAATAATAAATCGCTTTCCCGATATATTTATTCAATATTACATGTATATGAGATGAACATGCAGACCTGTACGCAATGACGCAAGAGGTCATAATTTGCACTGAAGGCGGGAATGACCTACATACTGTGTTTTGTGGGTTAACTTTTAGAACAGTTTTCTTGAGATATGAAAAAAATCATGTCACATGCACCTGTGCAAGGTTAATGTCTTCTCATGTACAATTAATATTCATTTTTAAAAATACGGTGATTAGAAACAAAGTTTACAGAATTCAGCATATTTTTGATATTGAGATTTATTATAGAATTTATATGAGTGTGTGCACCAGGAATATCATTACACAAATATTCAGGTACAATTGACTTTTTTAAAACTAGGTAAATGTCTTTACTATTATCACTCATCGCAATGGTGCGTGAAAACAAGATTTGCATACGTGTCACGCAGATACGTAAATAGAGGCGGACAATTCAAAGATGAATACAGAAAGCATGACATCAGTTAATCTAAAAACATCAGGGTTGTAAAGTTATTACGTGTGACGTGTTGTATCCTCCCTTTAAATAATGGTACCCAACACTTACATTTTAAACAAGCATTCTGAGAGTATTGCATAAGCAATACACGTCCCTAACCGTTTTGTAAAAATTTGTGAAAACAATGCACTGTTATGCAGAATATCATTTCCTACCGTCTTAACAGACCAACCCCATAACGAACCCGATTGTAATAATTCAAAAAACCCTGTCGATTAAATTTACAACACAATGCTTGATACTATTTTACAGAACTTATTTGTTTGTTAGAAACAATAAAAGGAATGGTCCAAGTAATGCACGATATTATTAATGACAACATACTTTCCTCGTTTATTTGATACACACCGAGCCCGATAACGTACCCGAGCATTAAAAATTGGAATATAAAAAAATAATTTTCTGGAAAATATGTCAACCAGACACGACAAAAGTGTAAACTTGATCTGTAGTTTGATATTTTGAAGCTGCTCAGCAAGTTTCATATCATTCGTCCAACGCATAAAGAAAAAAAACAGTGGAAAACTGAAGTGGGACAGACAGACGGACGGACGGACTGACGGACGCAGAGGAAACCGGTAGGGGACTAACAAGCGAAAGGAAGGGGGAAAAGAAAGTCGCAAAAAACGGTTTAATGTGCGACATTTGCTTTAACCCACACACAATTTTGGAGGGTATAAAATCCACATTTGTTAAGACAATTTACCACTCGACTTTCCAAAAGCAGATGTAACCATGCCGGATTTCTCTGATTTATTGTAAGTCAAATAGTTTTTTAAAATACTGTTATAATTAATTTGAGAAAAACCAATTCAAGAGTTTAATTAGCATTTAGATCATATTTTTTAACATGTAAACTTTTAAAATAAATATTTTGTAAGAATTATCACATATTATACAATTTTTAATTTAAATATCTAAAATATATATGTTTAGTTTTGCTTTTTAAAAAGTAACTGCGATAAAATCAATTCTTACAATTAAGTTATTTGTAATGCCAAAAGGGAATAAACGCGCGCACTGTGTGTGTGTGTGTGTGTGTGGGTGGGGGGGGGGGGTGCGATTAATGGTCTTGCAAACGCACGTCTTAAATTTCTCTTCATTTTTTTTCTTTGATTATACAGTGATTTTGCAACATCCACAGACTTTGATGATCTCTGGTAACAGATCGATGAACAAGTTCCTCCCTCTTCAAGGTATACAACAACTTTTTAAAGAAGGGTTTATTCATTTTTACGATGATTATTGATTTATAAGTATAAATTTAAAAGTTTTATAATTACACCATCATTGTATTTCCGTAATTAAGAAAAGTCCGTGACTCAGATGTTGATATATTCATATTAAATCTGTATATATTAAGGTAGGTTATTTAATTTGGTCAATTTCTTTAAAAGGCCTCCTTGTCCTGAAAGTCCAACTCCCAAAACTGAAGCTAAGACGGAGGAGACTTCCGTATTAAGAACTCTGCTTAACAATACACAACCAGCTAGCGAAATAAAAATTAAAAAGGACAGAGAACTGAAAACAGAAATACCTTTCAAAAGGTAATGATATTCACTATTTTAAAATCAAAGGCCTGAAGGGCCACAATGGCGTCGAAGTTAATTTGAAGAGTAAAAACCTAAATAATTTTTTAATTAAGTGAAAAGCTGTCAAAGTGACAGCAAACCGGGTTTTCTTTTTATATGCGCACTGTATCCATAATCCATGTCAACCCATATCCAGTGATATGGAGTACCCCATATGCAATATTTTGCTAAATAAGACTTAGTTCAAAAGCTGGTATTTTTTTCATAAATAATCAGAAATAAAAATCCTAGAAATATGCACACCTCTGATACATGTACAAATAATCTGCAAAAGAACAACTTTTTATCTGTAAAACTGTAGGAATGGTTATCCGTACGATGAGGTTACCCTATATGCAATATTTTGCTAAAAATTGATTAACTTCAAAAGCTGGTATTTTTTTCATAAATTATCAGTAACCAAAATCCTAGCAATATGCACACCTCTGATATATATACACATGTAACTGATCTGCAGATTGAAAATAAATTTCCTATCTTGAGAACTGTAGGAGGAGTTATCTGTATAATGAGGGTACCCTATATGCAATATTTTGCCAAAAATGACTAAGTTCAAAAGCTGGTATTTTTAGGTCACCTGAGTCACTCAGGGGACCTATTGCAATTGGTCTTCGTCCGTCGTCGTGCGTTGTGCGTTAACAATTTTACATTTTTAACTTCTTGAAAACTACCAGGCCAATCGTTACCGCCGAAAGTTGTTCTATCATTACTGAACATATAGAGAGAGAAAGTACAGAGTTATCTTTTCTTGGGCGAAGAGATTGGGTTTCTGCAGCAGACAGCGGTTTTAATGGGATAAAAACGCTTTTTACCGAGTTTATTAGGAATATTTGAGTGTGAACGTGTTTTTTGACAACATTTGCAACATTGTGTGCGAGGATTTGCGTAACTTTTGTGAAGTAAGTTGTTTTATGACATTGTTTACAAATCGTGTCCTACTTGTGATTCTTCCCTTGTGTATTATTATATATATGTCATAGAGTGTAGAGCGGATACGATGCCCCTGTGATTAAATCTAAGAAAATCTTCTTCTCTACTCCGACAGATGTGGGCAAAATACTGAATACATGGTTATGATATCCACAATCTCCTTTACCTAAATTGTGAAATTCATGGCCCCTGGATCAGGGGTTCAGGACATGGGGGGGGGGACAATATGGCAATATAGTGTTAATGAATATAATGTTTAAAAATCTTTTCTTCTATTCTCACACATCTGTATAAAAAAAAAACTGACTAATAATTATGTTTACCAGGAAGTCCTCTACGGAAATTTTAATTTTCATGTCCCCTGGGGTATGGGTTTTGACTCTAGGGCAGGGCCAAAATGGATGTATAGATGTTAATGCACATAACGTTAAAAGATTATCTTCTTTACTCCCACACACCTGAAAGGAAAACTGAATTCATGATTTTGTAGACCAGATCTTTTAGTTTTTCACCAAAATTATAGGTTTCACAGTTCTTTTTGAAATGTGGTCGTCATTACAAATTTATAATGTTTCTACTCCAGTATGAAACCTAATTAATTAGATGCATACATGAGACTCCATGACAAGTTTGTGTATTGGATATATGCTACTCAGGTGACCGTTAAGGCCAATTGGCCTCTGTTTCGATTAATTATCAGAAATCAAAATCCTAGCAATATGCACACCTCCGATATATGTACAATTGATCTGCAAAAGAACAACTTCCTATCTTGAAAACTGTAGGAGGAGTTATCCATACAATGAGGGTACCCTTTTGGCAGCCGCCCGCCCGCCCGCCATTTTCACCATTTTAATAACCGGATTTTTCCGTTGGAAAACCCGGTTAATAAAATTACAATTCATTACAAATCTGCTCACCTTATTCTTAAAAAGTTTTGAATTTCAATTGAAAATTTAAGTTTATAGAAATATCTTAGGAGTTAATTTTTTTTAAAATATTTATGTTCTCTATTCATATGGAAATAAATTAAAAATTATGATTGTGTTTAATTCTATATATTGTAAACTGCTGATAACCACTCTGTCTCTTATTATCAATTTCATCTAAAATTCACCAGGGTCCAAATGACACGGGCCAAAAAGATCAGGGGTAGATAAAAGAAAGCACCCATTCACGTTGTTTACAAAGTGAAAGTAGTTCACTAGTTGGTTTGGTTGTAGATGTACTTATCGCTCGATTAGGAAGTTTTGTTTCTACAAGATCAAACATTTGTGCATTGTCAATTTTCGATATGGATACAAAATAATCTATTTTGCAGGCTGGTACATTTCATAACCAAATTGAGTATGTAAGCCCAGCTAGCTATCGCATGTGTCTCGGTGCTAGTGTATTCATCCGCTGAAACCGAGACATATTGTTTTCAATAAAATGTGAACATTTTTAAAGACGGCAACCATTTCGAATCTGCAAACTTGTTTTGTTGACGTACAGTTCTGCTCGAAATTGAAGTATATCATCTATTTTTCTTCAAACACATACGAAAACTTTGCACTCATTTGAGTTGTTTGGCTCCTAAAAATGCAACTTCCGGACGTACGATCCCTAGATGGCTTTCGAGCTTCGCTCGACGCCATAAAAATATTTATGATTATTTTGTAAGCTAATACCAATATCCTTGGGAAAATTCTGACGCATTATTATTTTTTTTTCATCATTTTTATATTAAATAGATACACATCCAGTAGCCCCAGTAGTACCACTACCACTAGTTGCACATACTCCCCTGTAACACAATTGACCCCATTTTTAATTGTGTTTAACTGTCACAACAATTATGTACTATTTAATGACTTAATATTAATTCCTATGTTTTCGCTGTTTACCTGTACTCTTATAGTAGTCTGTTTACCTGGACGCATGAATGACAGAGGTCATTCGACCGTGCAGAATGCAGCGCTTAGACAAGGACGTACTTGTACACGTGCCGGGGGCAACAGAGCAGAACCGTGAAGACCGCTACCTGGACGCCAATCAAGGACACAGTTACTGGTGAACCAACACTCTTCTCGATGATCTACTCACTGACCAGGACGTTCTGACAATTGTTGTCATTCGAGTGTGGCTGATTGACAGTTAAACTAATTACTACACAAAGACTGTGTAAACGTATTTTAACGACTGGATCTTTTATGGACAGTTTACGAGCTTCAAAAGTAATGACCACGTTAATGCCCACGCATGAGTGACAAGGGGGCGTTTCTAGTGACCGTATATACGAACTGACATGGACAGAGTGAAGCAGTCCTCAACCGACCACCAGTGAGGAACGGTCTCCCTCTGTTGTTACACCCGGCTTCCCAAAGTGTTGTCTGACTTTTTATTATTATATTTTTTTTCATTACTCTTGTTCAGTGACTCTGACATTCTAAAAGACTTTAAATTATTGTCAACAATTATTCTTTGATTGTAAAATCCTTAATTGTTTTTCTTTATTGTTTTTGCCTTATTATTGTAATGATTCAATTACTATAGTATTTTTGTTAACTCTATTAAAGTAGTATTTTAATTGGATCTGTTGTTGGCTTTCTTTGTGCTGTGTTACAGAGTCAATTTGGTGCCGTGACCAGGATTTGCTGCATCTATCAGTGTCAGTTGCATCACGAACGGGTTCAACTTGCCAAGGAAATTTAATTCGGAATCTTCTACATTCTCTCTGGTAAGTTTTTGTTCTGTATTTTGCCACTAAACACAACGCGAACTAACATGGGTGAAGAAGCTTTTCTTAACGCAATGCAAGGGTTAGCAACTTCTATAGTAGATAACATTGGTCAGGCTTTTGGGGCAACTCAAATCAAACCTTTTGAGGGAGATCCTAAAGAATTTAAGAAATGGATAAAGGCTATCGAGAAATTTGCTTTGTTGAGAAGGGTCCCTGATGAAAAAATCAAACTTGTAGCTTATGAAACTAGTTCTGGACATGCTAGCGAGTTCATGCACCGTTATTTGTCGGGAAATCCGGGGGTTAATTGGGAGACAATGAAAAAGGAACTAAATCAAAGGTTCAACGCAGTAAACGACCCACAACATGCCCTTCAATTATTAAGAACGGTAAAACAAGAACATGGCGAAAACGTACAGATTTACGCTGAACGATTGCTTTCTCTCGCTGAACAAGCTGTAGGGGTTCTGGAAGTACAGCTAGTGGGTATTTTTACAGATGGGTTGCATTCAGATCGCGTAAGGTTAAAGGTAATGAGAGATAATCCTCAAACAATGACCGATGCAATCGCATCCGCGAGACAAGAAATAAATTTACAAATGCGTTTTCAGTTACGCACAGGGCGCGACTACTTCTCACCGCGAGATACTAAGGGCGAGCCAATGGACATTGATCATTTTAGGGTTAGGCGCGACCGACAGCAACATAAACGCCAACCGCGACCTGAAAACAAACCAAGAGTAATTCACAAGAAAGTTTTGGCAGTCGATGAGCATCGACCGCGATCGCAAATCACTTGTTGGAATTGTCATAGAAGGGGCCATTTTAGTTTTGAGTGTACAAATGCACGCGTCGCAGCGCGAGGTGCCGATGCAAGATTTACACCACGGAAAACAACACCGCAAGTCGCAGCGATTGACGAGATCGCGATTTATGATCAGGAAAGTCAGGAAGAGTTAAACTAAAACGCTCCGTCCATGCCGGGACGATTGGGGGGAGCAAATATAAAATTGAAAATAAATTACCAACTGTTACAATAAATTCGGTTGAAAATCCAAATTCATGTATCATTAAAATTGGAAAACGAAGATTTAGACCCCTTTTGGACACGGGCGCCGCCGTTTCTTTGGTTAACGCAGACGTTTATTGGTCGCTTCCTTATCCTTCAAAATTATCGAAACCGAAAGTAAATTTAAAATCTGTAAATGGCGCCGATTTGAAAATTGAAGGTTGTGCAAATATTAGATTCAAAATTGGTGGATTGACTTTAGATCATGAGTTTTATGTAGTCAAAAATGTAAATAGATCATTCATTTTGGGAAGAGATTGGTTAATTAAAAACGGGGTTAGACTTTATTTTGATTTGGGAAGTTTAAGAATTGGTAAAACTTATGTCCCTATGGTGGAAGATATTCATATAGCTTCTATCTTACGTGCATGCAAAAAGACTGTTCTTAGACCTCAGACCTCGACTGTGTGTTATGCAAAACACAAGAACCATTCGAACTTTGTGAATAAAACTGTTGAAATTAATGCAATTGATAAATGTTTTCTAAGTGATGAACCAGGCCTTATGATCGGAAGTGCAATTGCGAAAACAAGACAATCGTGTAGAGTGCCTGTATTGCTGGTTAACAATACTAACAAGATTTTTAAGGTGAAGCGCGGCAGCATCATTGGTAAGATCAACGCCGTCGACGAAATGTGCATCGAACCAACTACCAGTACGGGGAAGGATGATGATCTTCAAGACATCACAGCGGAGTTAAACGTTCCACCCGAACATCGCCAACGGATAGAGAAGTTAATCTCACAACACCGAGACCTATTTGCTGTGTCGGACGCAGACCTAGGACACACCAATACCATACAGATGAAGATCGATACTGAAGATCATCCCCCGATAAAGATGAAACCATACCGGACACCTTTGAACAAACGTAAGATTGTAGATCGCGCCATAGACGATATGTTAGCAGCTAACATCATCCGAAGATCAAAATCACCATGGAGTTTTCCTATCGTCGTGGTGGACAAGAAAGATGGCTCCAAAAGATTCTGCGTAGACTTCCGACGATTGAACAAAGTGACCAAGACCAATTCCTGGCCCTTACCATTGATTGACGATCTACTGGACCAGCTAGGAAAAGCGTCGTATTTCACATCGCTGGATCTAAAGTCCGGATATTGGCAAGTTCAAGTACAAGAAGAAGACAAAGAAAAGACTGCTTTTACGTGTCACCGAGGACTCTTTGAATTCAATGTGATGCCTTTCGGGTTATGTAATGCTCCACAAATATTCTCAGAACTGATGAGTGTAGTGCTTCAGGGCTTAGATTCATGTGCTTTGGCCTACCTTGATGACATTTTGATCTTTTCCGAAACTCTGGAACAGCATGAACAACATATCAAGACTGTGTTCGATAGACTTAGAAAACATGGATTAAAACTAAAAGCGAAAAAGTGTTCATTTCTCAAGGAACAAACACAATATCTGGGATTTATCATCGACAAAACTGGAGTTAAACCAGACCCGAACAAAGTGGCTGCTATTCGATCCTTACCGAGCCCTACAACTGTCCGAGAAGTGAGAAGTTTCATAGGAATGTGCAGTTATTACCGCAGGTTTGTTCCTAATTTCTCAAAGATTGCTGAACCATTGGTCTCCCTAACGAAGAAGTATGCAAAGTTTAAATGGAACCCACAGTGTCAACTAGCCTTCGACTACATTAAAGACAGTTTGACGGTTATTCCATTGTTGTCATATCCAGATCCGAGCAGAGAGTACGTTCTGTATACGGATGCTTCAGACACAGCAGTGGGAGCCTGTTTAGTACAAGAAACAGACGACGATGATCAAGAAATTATTCCGGGTATCCGAAGAGAGAAACCACTCTACTACCTGTCCCACAAACTGAGCGATACACAGACTCGTTGGTCAACCGTGGAGAAAGAGGCCTTTGCGATACATTTTGCACTTCAGAAACTGGATCATTACCTACATAACGCAAAATTTGTGATAAGAACTGACCACAAACCTTTAAAGTATCTACTTGATGCTCCTATGAAGAACAAGAAGATTCAGCTTTGGGCTCTCAGCATCGCGGGATACAATTGTACGATTGAGTACATTCCAGGGACAGAAAATACTTGTGCTGATCTTCTGTCCAGGACTCCAACAACTACAGAAGCTAGTACGACGGAATTTGACGAGCCTGATGTTCATGACAACACATTGGAAATCAACTTTATTAATTCCAACGCAATCAATCCTAGAGAACACACAAACTTGGACATTGGAGAACCAGACATCCCTTATAAGCCCAAGATTGAGTTACAAGAGAACGGAGAACTCAACATTGCTGAAGAACAAGCTAAGGATCCAGAAATTGCATTCCTTGTAAGACAGCTACAACAAGGCCGGGCAACAAAATCCACAGGAAGTAAGCATCTTTTAATTGATGATGTTCTCTATTATCTCACCAACGCAGATAATGATCCTGTATTACGCCTGTTTGTACCAATGCATTACCGATCTGGGGTTATCAAGCAGTACCATGATGACAATGGCCACTTGGGAATCGACAAGACGTTTGATGCAATTAGGCAAAAGTACTATTGGCCTAATTTGTACAAAGAGTTATATGATTATGTCGGCAGGTGTGTCATATGTGCAACAAGAAACCTAAAACAACTTAAACCAACAACGCAGATAACGGATGTTCCACCGTTCCCGTTTGCAAAGATTGGTTTAGATCTATCAGGTCCTTATCCGAAGTCTTTATCGGGAAACAAGTATATTGTGGGATTTGTAGATCTACTTTCTGGATGGCCAGAAGCATACGCAGTACCAGACAAGACAGCTGCTACGATCGCTCATTTGATTATTGAGGAAATCTTCCCTCGTCACGGAGCTCCTATGGAAATAATCACAGACAATGGAACCGAAAACGAAAACAGAACTGTGAAAGAAACTTTAGAAGCACTGAACATATCTCATGTGAAGACCTCATACTATCATCCGCAAAGCAACGCCAAGGTTGAACGATTCCATAGGACTTTACATGATGTAATGGCTAAGAAGATGGACGACAACCTAACAACGTGGGATATTCATCTAAACCAAACTTTGGCTGCCATCAGATTCAACGTCAACGAATCAGCAGGATACACACCATTCTACCTATTGTATACCAGGGACGTTGTTCTGCCAATTGACAACATCCTGAGACCAAGACGACGGTACCTTGGAGAAGATCCTCACAGAATTGCGCTTGAACAACAACACAAAGCATTTACTACAGTTCATAGGATCTTAAGACGCTCGAAGAAACGACAGGCTAAATATGCTAACAGAACAGCAGTAGATATCGACCTGAAGGTAGGCGATCCTGTTTACTACAGAAACAATCAGCGCCAGAGTAAACTTCAATCCAGATGGAAGCCTTTCTACAGAATCATTGAACAAACATCACCAGTAACGTTCAAGATCAAGAACCAACTCGATGGCAAGGTCACCAAAGCCCACAAAGAGTTGCTGAGATTTGCCAAGATCGATCAATGGGAGATTCCAAAGGATGATACAGGAAAACCTCTACGTAAAACAGCGTATGTTATGCCACAAGAGTCAGAGTCAGACGATGATGAACCACAAGAAGAAGAAGAGGACGCGAATAATGAATCACACTCAGCGGCACCAAACTCTGATGATAATTCAGAAGCGCGATCTGTAGTTTCAGATCAAGATTCATTAATGACTGAAGAACACCATGATCACGAAGTACTCCCTAGCGAAAGTGAAGATGAGGACGACAATGTTCCGCTTGCACAGCTAGCACGACAGTATCGAAGAGAACGAGAAGACTCCTCTTCCGAAGATGATATTCCTCTGTGGGAACTTCAAAAGAGACTTAGAGCAAAAGACAATGTTAAAACTGACAAAGACTTGGATCTTACTACTGACACTGACAATGGGAATGGG
This sequence comes from Magallana gigas, assembly GCF_963853765.1. NCBI lineage: Eukaryota > Metazoa > Mollusca > Bivalvia > Ostreida > Ostreidae > Magallana > Magallana gigas. The sequence goes on along the minus strand of NC_088853.1, from coordinate 3,146,552 downwards.
TCTCTTTTGGATATGGATGTTAACGCATGTCATATTAAACCCAAGACCACTCGTAAACCAAAATCGGCTGAGAATAAGTTCAGATTCCTATTGGAAACTGCCATTCGACTTATGTAAACTATGTGTTTGAATTTCGAATTGCGCATACCCTTGATCAGTCCTGTTCAGCCGTCACAAGTGCAATGACATTACCCCCTCATTATCACCAAGAAAGTAAATATAATGCGACAAACCTTCTGACAACTTTCATGCAATCTTATAACGTGTCTGCCATCCAATTATGGAAACCTGTTCATTCCAATTTTGATAATTTAAACAATATATCTATTCCTGAAAAATTAAATGATCTTGAAATGGTTAGCATGGACAAACTGGTTGAAGAATTAAAACTGGTAAATTCAGTACCCCCATTATTCGATTTCTGGGGATTACCTACTTGGGCATATGTATTAATGGGTGTAGCTTCTGCAATAATTATAATTAAGGTCTTCCGTTTCCAACGGAAGACCTTGTACTGATTCTGTTGGAAATTCTTCATTATTATTTTTCTTCTTCTTTTTCTTCTAGACGTCTCTATAAACTGTAATATCTCGCTTGTTTGTCGTTAGATTTTATTCAAATTTTCAGGGTTTATTGGAAATGACAATAGCTTACTATAGCACAAAAGATTGTGAAATCGCTACTTCCGGTTTTGAGTTATTCCCCTTTGAATATTTTTTTAGTGGGTCTCGTGTACCTGCAAAGGCTCCGAGTTGATCCGTAGCAAGTAGTTTTAATTTACAAATCTTTAATGTAGACATCTTGAACGTTGTCCTCCTAGTTTTACATGTTTGATTAACCCACGTTTACTTCTTAAAAAATTAGATCGAAATTTATGTTTCAAAAAATGTTAAATTTTGCTTATATCTTTGCTCAATAACTTTTTAGTTGTATTTTTTTTCTAGTCACATATAGAACAAAAGTTGTGCAGAATATAAAGAGCTTTCATTTGATACCATAAAAAAGGGGCTAGCCCCTAAAATGGGGGGTCTAGATCCCTTAAAAGTATTTGCCTCATAACTCTAAAACGGTAAATTTTTCGATATGGGCGTCGATGCAAAAAATGTTGTTTGTGACTTTATTGATCTCATAAAACTGTTTTTGTGTTCGGATATTGCATAATATGAGGGTAAAAAGTAATACGTGTTGACCAGTACCCGCGGCAATTTGGCCAAGTTAACGAAACTCTCCCTCGCCCGCGGCCGAGAAAATCGGTAACCATGGTCGCGGCTGGGCTACCTAGCTAGCGGTCAGCGGTTATTTAATACACGAGAGTTGCGTCTCTCAAATATGAGTTTATTTAGCCGCAAACTCAAGAATTGTTTTAGTTTTGATTACACATAAAAGCTTATGGACTAAACGATTAGGTGTCATTTCAGAAATCGTTCAGTTAATTAATAAAAGCTATGTCATTTTCAATCTAAAGCAATATCAGACATAGATCAATTGTGGGTTTCAAGTTTAAAATAAAGAACTTCTATTTGATAGAATATGGTCATTATACTGCACATTTTCAAATCTTCCTGGGTCCTGAGCTGTGCGTGTCTGTGCGTTGTAACTTTACGTAAACTATCCTTCATCCACGGTCGAGGAGATCAGCCACGGCTGCACTACCTAGCGGTTAGCGGTTATCTAATACACAAGTTTCGCACACCGCGACGCACACTTAGATGAATATGAACGTGTTAGAGTTTATTTAGCCGTAAATACAAGAACTGTTTTAAATTTATGTTATAAAAGTTTGTCCATCCAGTATTTATCTTATTAAAAATTTGAGTGTAAGTGAATATCAATGAACGATATTACTCCAAATCGGAAACATCGTCAGACATAAATTAATGGTTGGTTTGTATATCTAAAAAAATTTAACCCCCCCCCCCCACAAATATTAAATGATGATCATCCCTCGCACATGGCCGAGGAGATCCAGCGCGAGTGCACAAGTGATCCGCGGTCGGCTCGTGTTCTTCTGTACGTACCTTATCACGCGTTCATGTTTCATATTTTGCACGGACAGAACTATATTTTATTGTGTTTTCAACTATTATATAGGTTTAAGATGAAAAGATAAATTTATTTTACTTGTACAGTTGATTAAGCATTGATTTAATTATACGATAGCGTACAAGGTAGTTTAAAAATCAAATCAAATTATAATCAAAGTTCCATGTTACATGTTTGCGGTAGGTGCTAGCACGATAAAATAATGTCCTGAATTGTCCAGAATTGAGGCATTTGATGATTATTTTAAGAATATTCACATGAGTTTTAAACAACTTAAGATTAGGTTCTATCGGTCAAATATTAATCGCTCTGTAGTCTTTTCTACATGGTTGTTCGTTTCAGTGTGGAAGCGAACTCATTGCTGCGTCCCCCCTCCTCCCGCCCCGCTGACAAGTGCTCGCGCTGGATTTTTTTTTAAATTGCCGAAAAGATCCCCAGAACTGTCGAAAATCATTTTTGGTGACTTTTTCTTATGTGTAACATTTTCTCCTCAACGTGTTTCATTTTCCCACCCGTTTGTTAATTCGGTCAGTCTGTGTTAATTCAATCCCCACGTGCGACCGAAGATTCTCAGAACATATGTAATTGAGTAACAGTTGGAAGGGTGCTTTTATAAACAAAAAGACTATTATTCGAAGTCAATCATCTTCACATTGAAGATGTAAAATCGTAACCTGAGAATGTGGCTAATAAATTAACCTGTTAAACACGCTAAACTTCTATAGTTATGAACAGAATAATTCATCATGTATTATAATCCAAAGTTTGAAGTCAAAGGAAATTTTGTTCTTGGGAAGTACGACTACATTATGCAATGCAGTCGATCGCCATAGAAATCATCAAAGTACTGCAAGTGTCGACAGATTTCTTATTTCTTTTAAAGACCATGATAATTCACTTGACTTGCAGACTATAATATAGCGACATATCTGCCTCCCAGATATATATGCGCTTCTCAAAGTTACACTTAAGTGAGATAGATGTGAGTTATTGGGGATTTTATTTATTGCTAATTGTATGAAAATTGATTTAAAAAAAAACAACTTTTAATTGAAGTTGTGTATTATGAGGTTGTAATGCAACTTAACTTACTTACAAGGTTAGCTACAGCCAGTGGAATACTAATTTTAGCTGAACAATGAATACCCAATATATTAAAATACAAGATAAATAGTTTCCAGAACTATAATACTATGCATGTGTATATGAAAGTTGCACCCTAATTTGTATGGCTGAAGGTGGGGAGGTAAAGGTGTATCGATGTACATACAATGTATGACTGCATATACAGATTCCGGACCGCGGGTACAGACGATACCCATGATAGTCCTTTAATACATCAATGCGCAGTTTGATCTAGAAACTGACCAGTTTCATAACTTCTTCGAATTTCTCTTACACGGACTGTCTAATTCCTTCCCAGAATTCCAATTTACGCAAGTGCAATTGAAGTTTTTTTTTCAATTTATTTAGTCAACCCACTGACATAAAAATAAAGATTTTGCATATTATTACATTGTCGAGAAAAGTAATATTCATTTCTGTTAATAAGGTTATTTAATTCACGTTACATAGCGGTGTCTCTATGAAACAGCACCATCTGGTGTAAAATTTAGATGCTCGCTTTTGCATAAATTCTCCCGCTGATCTTTTTCTTTAGCTGATTATATATTATTTTGAATGTCCAAGTCTACTCGTATCATTAAATAATATCGGACGACACACATTTCCCTGTAGAAAAGTTCAGGGAAGCCATCAATCTTGACTAATTACTAAATTTTGTCAGCACGTAATAATTCTACAACTTGCACATAGTCTTCAAAAATTTAGAAAGATTTAAATAAAGAAGTTATCCAATAGAAAAGGTTAAAAAAATACAATTCCTGATATGAATCAGGAGTACATACTGTTTATAACAATGCTTGCTACCCTTTGAAAATTTAACTCGCCATTAAACATCTCATTTTTTAAAGAACTTTTGAAACGATTACACAAATTGTGTTCGACAAATAGTTTTCCTAAAACATTTTCTTCCTTTCTTTTTCAAAACACGTCTTATATACAGGCTTTCAATCACAACACATTTTTATAACAAAAGCAGAACTGAAAGTTTAGTCATTATAATCGTTTGACACCATATCACACATATTTTCAACCCGCAGCAACAACGGAAGACCTACTCGTGGCTTTGCCACGAGCTCTGCTCTAGTTGTAATAATCTTTGTCTATTGTAAAATAAAAAGGCGTTGGTCAGGTAAATTGTGGCGAAAACAGGGCAGGGGCAGTGACAAGGGAGAGAATGGAGAAGGATTTCCTTTGGTGATGATTAACTCATCTGGCGATGTTGACGCTGGCAGAGGCAGCAAGCCGTCTGCACCAGTGGTGACTTCTGTGTATAGCACAGGGACTGATGACCCAGATGCCATCAGAAAAATGTACCCGACAATCATTGGCGAGTATGAACGCACTAAAGGTGACAATTAACCTTATGTATTTTGTTTTGTTCTTTTGTATATAGTGTTCTTTACGGGAAGTCGGGATTTGTATTGTTATATTTAAATATTATGTTACTACATTCGTTCTACCCAAGTAGTGGAGGACCTCTCATATAATTACTTACTGGTGGTAACGGGGACTTAATTATTATTGATTTTATAATGATTCTTCTTTTATGTATATCCATGTATGTTGATGATATGAATTAATCTTAATTCATCTTTTTGCAGGGGACGGATGTAACACAATTGACCCCATTTTTAATTGTGTTTAACTGTCACAACAATTATGTACTATTTAATGACTTAATATTAATTCCTATGTTTTCGCTGTTTACCTGTACTCTTATAGTAGTCTGTTTACCTGGACGCATGAATGACAGAGGTCATTCGACCGTGCAGAATGCAGCGCTTAGACAAGGACGTACTTGTACACGTGCCGGGGGCAACAGAGCAGAACCGTGAAGACCGCTACCTGGACGCCAATCAAGGACACAGTTACTGGTGAACCAACACTCTTCTCGATGATCTACTCACTGACCAGGACGTTCTGACAATTGTTGTCATTCGAGTGTGGCTGATTGACAGTTAAACTAATTACTACACAAAGACTGTGTAAACGTATTTTAACGACTGGATCTTTTATGGACAGTTTACGAGCTTCAAAAGTAATGACCACGTTAATGCCCACGCATGAGTGACAAGGGGGCGTTTCTAGTGACCGTATATACGAACTGACATGGACAGAGTGAAGCAGTCCTCAACCGACCACCAGTGAGGAACGGTCTCCCTCTGTTGTTACACCCGGCTTCCCAAAGTGTTGTCTGACTTTTTATTATTATATTTTTTTTTCATTACTCTTGTTCAGTGACTCTGACATTCTAAAAGACTTTAAATTATTGTCAACAATTATTCTTTGATTGTAAAATCCTTAATTGTTTTTCTTTATTGTTTTTGCCTTATTATTGTAATGATTCAATTACTATAGTATTTTTGTTAACTCTATTAAAGTAGTATTTTAATTGGATCTGTTGTTGGCTTTCTTTGTGCTGTGTTACACCCCGCCTCTGGATGAGAACTGGCCACCCGCCAGTTCTGCACCATTTACCAACGTTGAGGATTCTATCCTGACGACTTTCAGGTAATTTAATTGATTTGACTATACATATATATATTGTTAACTCTCTCTCTCTCTTTCTCTCTCTTACACATATGACTAAATGAACAATTAGGTATATAAATGAATAAATATATATTCTATCTGATAAATAACATTAATTAGGGTTTTCCGTTTTTCAACGGAAAACCCTTCTGTTATTCTACTGTTTCTTATTATTATTTTTTTTTTTCCCGCAAATTTTGTGCACGAGATTTCTCGAACATTTTTTGTCTGATTGCTATGAAACTTTCAGGGTATGTAGATGATATTAATATCTCTAGACGTTTTTTTCAAATTTTTAAAATTCACTTCCGGTTATGAGTTATTGCCCTTTAATTGAAAATTTGGGGGTCTTTTGTCCAGAGTTGATCTCGGGAACTACAGATGATAGATGCATGAAATTTAGCGAAATTGTCGGTAACATTTTATAGTTTTGCTGGCATGAAAATTTTGGTAATTTCTTTGTTAGTTTTTGAGCTGTTTGTCGCAAAAATTTAAGATTTTTTCGGGGCTGAAATTTTGTTGCTTTTTGTATTATAACCTTTAAACTAAAAATATTTTGTTAATACATATAGAACAAAAGTTGTTTAGAATAACGAGAGCTTTCATTTAAAATTAAGAAAAAAGGGCTGGCCCCAATAATTAGGGGTCAGCAGCTCATACACGTATTTTTCTGATAGCAAAAATCGTTATCATTTTATGAAAAAAAAATTGATTCAGTTATTGTTAATATATTGAATAATGTCATTTGGTATCAAATTAAACAAGTTCTGTGCTATATTTTTTTTCAAATTTCTTAAAACAAATATGTGAGAATCGTACATGAACGAGTTAATATGTCTACATAGACACACAAGCGAACAAATGCCACATTAAGGCCCAGGCATTTACTGCATTACGTTGTGTTGCGTCTTAGATAAATTGTTGTGATTCAATTTCATTTTTTTCATCTATATCATTTATGAATTCAATGAACACACATTATTTAAACGTTCTATGTGCAACTATTTGTCGGGGCGCCCCTGTTTGTAACCCCCGCGCGCGCGCCGAATGTAAACAGTAACGAACGGCATTGTACAGCTGTTGTTGAAAAGAGAGAGCCGTAATGCAGAAGAGAAGTTGTGTATTCTTTCGGTGTACACATGCATTTTCAATTTACTGTGAAACATATGAACATGCACAGGGAACAATACTACATATTTGTTTAAGGAGGATATTTTTCTCGTGTGAATCGTTTACGAGAAAATTCTGACAGCCACACTTCTGTCGACGACCAGCCGTTGATAAGCTACGAGTAATAAAGGAGAAGAGATGGACATTAAAGTGTGTGCTTTATGTGGATGTTACTGAAGAAGGTGAGGCTTTTACTCCTTTTAAAGTTTCTTGTTAACTGTTTAAAATTTAGTATATAGTATAGATGTACATGTAAGTACGTGCACACTGTTAGATGTTTTTGTATTGGTGTGGGTGTTTGTTTACTATAACGTGTAATTTTTACATGTTTCATGGATGTTTAGACTCGCTCGAGGTTCATGGGGGACTGGAAAGGGTAACTGAATTTATCTATTTAAAAAAATAACAGATTGTGAATTTTCAACTCAAAATTCAAAGCAGGGTCTAATTAGAAACATATCATATATTCTTGTGCAGAAGACTCCAAATGTAGTCATGAATCTGTAGACATAACTTCAAGTAAATAAAATTGTATACTTCAGACTTCAGAGTTAAAACATGATTTTAATATCTTTATGATGCCGATCATTGTATCATTAAAGAGGTTTAGCAGACCAACGGGTACCCGGTACATGTACTTGTACATGTAGTTTACAAGTTAGAACTATGCCTACCATTCTACCAGTTCACATAATTTTTCTTTTTTAGCAGTTATGATGTGTACTTAAATTGTCCTTGTTAATGTTTTAAATGTAATTTTTTATTCTCTTTTTTTAATCTGACTACTGGCAGTACTGGCGTGCGAGCAGTTCTCGCCGAGGACCATTTCTCGCTGGTGCACTGTTACATCATATTTTCGTATATAATTTTATGTGTTGATAAAATGACGTAACAATGCACTGGTGAGAAATGGTACTCGGCGAGAACTGATCGCACGCCAATATTGATTAATTACAGACAAAAACCGAAGGTTGCAAGTGTTTTTTTTTATTGAACAACATTGTTTTTAAAATAATTCTTTATATATGTGACGATCAGACCGGTTTGAATACCAGTGCCAGATAGCTCAGTTGGTAGAGCACCTGACTAGAGATTCAGGGGGCCCAGGTTCAAATCCTGGTTTGGTCCTTCATTATTTCTCCCATCCTGTTACAATATTGGTGTTGTGACCAACCCCTGGAACTAACAGGTTAACTCGATCCTGCCAGGGATGATCTTCGAGGGTGAAGATCATTTAAGGGGGAGGAATGTGACGGTCAGACTGGTTTGAATACCGGTGCCAGATACATGTAGCTCAGTTGGTAGAGCACTTGACTAGAGATTCAGAGGGCCAGGTTCGAATCCCACTTTGTTCCGTCGTTATTTCTCCCATCTTTTACATATATACATGTATATCAGATATATGACAGATGTTTAAGGTCATCACATGTTTTGCAAGATGCAATAAGTGTTAAAAACCTTTACTTTACAACAGAATACATTTAAGTGAATATTAATGTTTCTTGTTATTATTTGGTGTGGTTTTCTTGACAGTGTCGCATAAACAATTTACCCGCTCCTAAAACACAAACTTTCTTTTTGTGGATTCAGCGTACCGCTGATTGGCTGCTGTTGCAGCAGACAAATAAGATATGCACGCACAAAACACAATGAACTTATCAGAGAATGAGTTGAGTTTATTTAAACTGTTGGAATTTGGGTATTTTTTTTTAAAATGTATACTTGTGACAAAACATATATGTGGTACATACAGCTGTAGCTTTATGAAGAAAATTTTGGTTAGACCATATATACCTATCGTGCAAGTAAATGATATTTACAAAAAACTTGCAATTTATGGCGCACGAAATATACGCTAGTTTTATAAAGATTGACATACATGTAATGTACCACATTCTGTGAAAAATAATCTATTAAAAATTCTTCATTAAGTTTACTCATACATGTTTTATGCTTATTACATGTAGTATTGTTTTTAAAACATGTAATTTATAAGAAAATAAACAAAAACCCACGCTAAATTTATTTGCAAAAAAAAAAAACACAGTAGAATTGATAAAAAATGGTATACCAGAAGCTAATACCAGTACATGTACTTTGACGCTGTTCGGTGGGTAATATTCGTTTGTAATTTAATACGAATTGAAATATTGACTGTTGCACTACAAGTACGGTAATAAACTCTCTCTCTCTCTCTCTCAAACTCTCTCTTTCTCAATTTGATAAGTGTTTATACCTATGAAAATTTTTTAATATTATATTATGACTTGATATGCAAATTTTTGATCTTGTACTGCCTAAATGTTATGTCATGTATTGGGATATGTCATACTTATTACACTGCATGGTCAGTGTATTTTTTACAGAAATACTATGCATTTGTTAATGTAAACACAGCTATTACTAGTACATGTATGTAAACACAGCTAATTATTTTTTTTATTTATTTCAGCTCAAAACAGACTCTTGTTACCACATGGCTTTTACCGGTACCTGTTGATTCTTGTGGGTCAGCTCCTGAGATTAACCTGTCACCTCTATCCACATGCATATTCCTTGTGTTCTACAGACTATTTACCGGTAATTCAAATTAAATCCGATAATGCATGAACAATAATGGAACTTGAAGAAAGCATCATGCCATGTTGTGGTTTGTGTTTGAAAAGAAATTATGAAAACAAAATTAAGGCTGTTTAAAGAAATTCATAATTGCTGTGAAAATTTGTTTTTCAATAAAAGTATGCAATTATGTTTCCTTTATTTTTTTTTTCATAAAGATATTTAGATGTGTTTACATAATTGAAACCCCCCCCCTCTATTTAATTGTCTGCATTAAGATTACATGTAGGATATGTAAATGTACATTTGACTTTGAAATAACATCTGCTATGATAATTACTTTTGAAATGAACAAGAAACAACCTATTTCTACCTTTCTAAGGTATATATGCATAAAAAAGTAGAAAAACATGTCAAATTTGAACATTTTTCATTGAAATCAACTCTGTCTCCAGCTACCTGGGTGTGTTTGAATTTAATTCTAATTTAAGGCAGATGTCTAACTTGTAGGTTGTAACTTACTGTTTTAGCATGGTTAGAAGGAGACTAGAAATCAGAATAGATTAGATATTCACTAAATATGATTGTTAGCTTACTTTTTTCATGAAAACAAGAAATCACAAGCAGGACAGCTGTCTATTTGATAATTAAAATGGTACAAATCATACAATAAACAAATAAAGATCAAATTTTAGAATCATTGATGATTGTTTTCAAATATGTGTGAGAAATTACTCAAGGAAATTGCCACACGTTTCATAAAATTAGGTAAAACATTTCAAACCATGACTTTTTATGAAAATCAAAAGATTGGGGGGTGGGGGGTATACATGTAAGGGTATTTCTAAGTAATGTGAAGCTTTTATCATGATTATATCATGTAGGCATATGTTGTATTGAATAAGGTTTCTTTTTAAAGGTGGTTGAACAAAAGTTGACCTCTAAAAGGTCAGGTAAAGATATTTTACTATGGAGAACCCTGTAAATCTGTGTTTACTTAAGGAAATTGGAAATGGTGGGTTCACTTAAATGGCCATATTTTTATTAAACCTCAATGGAATTGGCAATATGTGGTATTCTTTTTCTCAGAATTGCATTAGCTTTCTTATTCTAAGACAAACTGTCTTTTCATAAAAATGTTAGTGTACTAAGTTAAAGGTACAAGGAACAGTTTCGGATAAAGTACCGTCAATATTTTTGTAAAATTGAGAGTGACTGTACTTGAAGGTTTATCATTGTTGCGTAGATTCATGAAATGAATTTTAATGATTATCAATAGTTAGAGGGATGTCTCTTGTTGGAATTGGTAAGCAATATTAAGGCCCCTAATTTTAAGTACATGAGACACAGAAATAAATTGTGAAACTTGCGGCTATGACAGATATGTTGACTTTACAGTGAAATTGAAGGTTACAAACAGGAGGTTATATAACATGAAATGTAGGTGGATGGGATATTATATGCCTATTTAGTATTTACTGGGTATGAGGACAATAGCAAGTTTATTGTCCCCCAAGACAGCAACTATTTAATGAGGCAAAGCCAAGGGAAATAGTTGCTGTGGAGTGGGACAATAAACTTGCTATTGTCCGAATAGTCAGTAATTGGTATTTCATTATACAGAAGAAAACTTTATTTGTCAGCGATGCAGAATTTCTTGATGATAAACAATTAGAGTTAAATCAAACTTTGTATTTAATGCGGCGATCTTATTAGGTCAGAGGTGTTCCGAGTTTAAGGTGATATGGGACACTTCCATGTTGTGACGTATTGTTTATCGAAATAAACAATAAAATAAAGTGTAATTATATAAGTACATGTAGTTTCTTTTCAAAAATGGTCACCTTACTCCTTAGCACAGTGGGTTAGAGGGTTTACTAGGAACCTGTAAGTCATGAGTTCGAATCCCGCTGGGGTTTTTACAATTTTTACCTTTTCAAACATTTTTAAAAGCTATTTTTTGGTTAAATATTGTAAAATTTGAAAAATCTAAACCGGTGAAAAGTTTTCAATTATATACTTGTAGTACTTTAATCCACATTAATATCGACAGATGTCCCATACCACCTTAAAAAGGAGGGAAATCAAATTCTGCTGATGAATGGTTTTGATGACTATTCACCATGGGCAGATAGCATGGATACTATTTTAAATTAGATAAAAAGGCATGTTTATGCGGGCGCCTTCTAGTGATCAATTTGTCCGTCTGTCCATCCGAGATGGCTTGACAGGAGCATAGCTTCTCTCCCCTTGGCCCAATCTTGCTCATATCTCATCCACAGGGTTCCTTTGGTTGAAGGATGTGCAGTGACCTTGAACCATGTTTTTAGGTATAAGGTTAAGGTCATAGCAGAATTATATATATAAAATCCTTGTCTGGGGCATATCTTTTTTCCCTTTGGTCCAATCTGGCTAATACTCACAGAGTGTCTCTATGGTTAAACGATGTGCAGTGACCTTGCATGAAATTTCTAGGTAACGGGTGAAGATCATATCGGATCATGCAAAAATCCTTTTTTGAGAGCATATATAATTTCTACTAACCCCTATTTGGCTCAGACTTCACATAAGCAGAGCTTTTGAGTAAAGGGTGAAAGGGTGTGTAGTGACCTTGAACCTATTTTCAGTGAAAAGAAACTGTGAAGGTCATACCAGAATTATATTTTTAAAAATCCTTGTCCGGGGTATATCTTCTCTCCCTTTGCTCCATTCAGCCTCATACTTCACCCACATGATGCCTTTGTTCAAAATATATGCAATGACCTCGAATGATATTTGTAGATGAAGAGTCAAGGTCATATCAGATCACACAAAAATCCATATTTTAAGAGCATAGATATACTCTCCTTTTAGCCCCTATTTGGCTAATATTTTACCTTTACAGAGTTTATTGGTTAATGGCGTGCAGTGACCTTGAACCAAGTCTGTCAATGTGAAGGTCATAGCAGATCTTTTTAAAATTAGTTTTAGATAGTAGATTATTTTCCAAATATGCTTAATCTTGGTCAGATTGAACAAAAATGTATGTATGTTAGGGGGAATGAAATTGAATTAAAAGTTCTATGCCAGCTGGAAAAATTTCAAGTTATAGGTCAAGGTCAAAGCAGAATTCTCTGAAATAAAATAAGCGGGGCCCTTTGAAATGTTCACCATTTCAATGTTGTCTGGTTCATAGTAATTTTACATAGAAAATATTCACAAGAAGTACAGTAAAGTAAACTTTACATCGATAAGTTTCTGACAATTAATGACGCAACGAGCACACAGAACGAAAGGTCAACCTTTTGAAAAGCAGTGAAGAGGAAGAATGCTCAGAATTATGTTTTAAACAAAATTGATTTTTTACATAAATTTTAATTTTACATTCTGGGTTAAGAAAAAAGATGTTAGTTCGAGGTAAAGTAAACTTGTACCTAAAATGAAGTCAAATTTGTTAAGTCGTACTTAAACACATTGTTTTTTTTTGTTAAGTCGTTCTTGAAATGGTTATGGGTTTTTGGTTAAGTCGTACTTAAAAACATTCGGATCATGTTAAGTTGTACCAAGAATCATTCGATTTTTTTTATCTTTTTGTACTTAGGTTTCTTTGTTACTAGATTAAGAACTCTGCTTCTTAGACGTACTTCTAGCGTTGCTTTCGACATTAGCGGAAAACCCACTCGTTGCTTTGCAACGAGCTTTGCTCTAGTTTTAACATATTTTTTGTATTTGTTTAGGAGAAAGAGTCCAAAGAAATACGAAGCTCTTAACCGGAGGTTTACAGAGCCACGGGTCACTGCCACGCGGGAATTTAAAGTTTTAAAGGCTCAACAGAAGAGAATAATGCAGGACATGGAACAAAGTGAGATAATAGTTAATTATCTCACCGATAAATATGGCGGAGATGAACCAGAGAAGAAGCGGGCTAAGTTTATTTCCCTTCGATAAGCCCAATCGCTTGCGATATGAAAAAAAACAATTATAAATTTGTATACAGTGAAACATATAAAATTACTATTCGAAGTTTAAATGGGTCTCCAGAAACAAATGATTTGTTTCTGGATATAGAACAGCTTGAAATAATAATCAGTAGATCTCACCGGCAAGTATGGATATGAGATCGAAAAGTGTTCACATAAGTAAGAAACTTGTTGTAAATATTGCTTGTGAAATGAACAAAAAGGTATTGACCTTTATTTTTTATGTACTTAAAGTCTAGAGATGTTTTACCATATAAACAATCCTGTTTATGCATGTATTGAGTCACTATTAAAATATAATTACAAACAGTACGAATTTTTTGTCATAAATCATATTTCTAATGGATCCATTGTCCTTGGATTATGAAACGACAAAGACTCAAGTCTAAATTTTTTAATTTTTGGGAGTTGATTTTTAATCAACTCTCCTATGCAGTCACTCGGACAAACCGAAAGTGAAACAGTGTTTGGACCTCAGCACAAATCATTGCTCCTGGCAATACTTAGTTCTTGAAAATAATTGATGAATTCGATGTAATGAATGCTAAAGCATTGTTTTTCAAGGAAACTTATTAACAAATACCTTAAAAATAGTCAGATTTTAAATGGTACGAACAATTTAAATATTTTTTGTAGTCGTATGTATTCCTACGCCAGAGTTCAATATAGTCTCGTTCAACTCGACGCTCGGCTGTCTCCGTAAACCCTTGTCGGAGATTTACGGTGTCAGCCGAGCGTTTGGTTGAACGAGACAAGAGTTCAATATTGCTTGGATCCATACAATTTTCGAGAAATATTTCTACCACTGATACATAGTTTGATTGAATTAATTTTATCTTTAAATATTATTTAACATGATTCATATGGAGGTTTCTCGACATTCTAGTCGAAAAAGTTCAAAAATTCATATTATAAAAATATGCGTAATTCAAATTAGAAACTACGTATACAATACATGTATTTGTCATGCAAAATAACATATCATTGAAAACATCGACAAAATCAACTCCCGTCAGTTCTTCAGTACTTTGATTTTTTTTTACTTCCGACTTATGAAGTAACATACACTGAAAATAGCAGCTTAAAGATGTTAGACTGTGTGTTTCTCCAAATAAAGTTATTACCATGGTTATTTTGACCACAGCCCAGAATGTTTCATGTTCCTGGAGCATCGTATAATCATAAACTCTTATTGGACTTGGCGTAAAATCTAGATAAAAACAAAACGTACCTTCAGAAGGAGAAAAATCTTCAGTTACTCTTCCATCAATTTATCACTTGTAGTACATTCTGGTATATATACCGTAAACATTGATTTAGGCATATAAAATTCTTAAATTCATCCATTGCTGTTTTAAAACACATTGTGGTATAAACCGTACATATTTATATAGAAATATTTCAAGGTAACCTTCTGAAGGTGACATAAGCCTGTTCTAATTATCAGGATGACTCCAGACTGTTAGTGACCTCAAAAGTTATCAAGGCGGACTTTACCCTGAACTCATTTATCAAGGTAACCTCAAGGTGACCTGACCTTAGCAGGTGACCTGAACTCGACCTCAGTTGACATGACCCTGTCTTTGACCCTGGCCTAGTGACCCAGGTGACCTGACCTCAGTTGACATGACCCTGACCTAGTGACCCAGGTGACCTGACCTTGACATCATTTATCAGGTATCAAGGTCGTTGGTGACCCTATACTGACTTCAGACTACTACCCTCACTACTCACGAGCAGCACTTTATGTGCAATTTGGGGTTGAACTGTTTGCAGTGAATTTTCAGTTAAACAATAATCTTTAACATTTCATGTCATGGAAAGTATAATGGTCTATATAATTATTACAACCAAAATCAAAAATTAAAATTATGCCCCCTCCCTGTGGCGGTTGCCGGTTTTAGATTTGCTTCTGTGTGCCTACATGTACATCATCGTGTGCACAGATTTAGAGAAGGGGTGGGAGTGAGGCGTCCAGAACCCCCCCCCCCCATGAAAATTCATTTATATCAATAGTTAAATTACCAAAAATACACCTTGGACCCCAATGCTCTTACAGACATGTAAACGCTCTAACCCATTGCGCTTCAATGTTAGGTAACATTGTTTGGGGGGTAAATTTTTAATTAAATATAATATACTTCATTGTTTATCTCCATTGGAAGTATACATCACAATATGCAGGTGCCCTGCACCACCTTAAAGCTGTTATTTACCTAATAAAATAGTGCAAGTGGATTTGAAGAATAGGTCATAAAAATACATACATGTTATAAATAACTGATCTTTGTCTGAAGTTATATACAAAACACAGGTCTTCAGGTCTCATTAGCGGGTACTAGTTTTACCCAGCTCTTCGATTAGATGGGTTCACATGTATACATACATGTATTTGTTTTCCATATGCAGAAAAGGATTAGTTAAGATCAGCTAAAGGAATTCATTAATGTGTTTTAATTGGATTATCATTATGATGTTGACCAAAATAGGTAAGCATAATACATGTGCAAATTTGGGGTTGAACTGTTTGCATTGAATTTTCAGTTAATCAATAACCTTAACATTTCATGTCATAGAAAGTATAATGGTCTATGTAATTATTACAACCAAAATTAAAAATTAAATTATGCCCCCTCCCCGTGGCAGTTACCGGTTTTAGATTTGCTTTGTGTGCCTACATGTACATCATCGTGTGCACAGATTTAGAGAAGGGGTGAGAGTGAGGGGTCCAGACTCCCCCCTCCGCATGAAAATTCATTTATATTAATAGTTAAATTACCAAAAATACACATTGGACCCCAATGCTCTTACAGACATGTAAACGCTCTAATCCATTGCGCTTCAATGTTAGGTAACATTATTTGGGGGGTAAATATTTAATTAATATTTATACTTTATTGTTTATTTCAATAGGAAGTATACATCACAATATTCAGGTGTCCTGCACAGCATTAAAGCTGTTATTTACCTAATAAAATAGTGCAAGGGGTTTTGAAGAGTATGTCATAAAAATACAAATAACTGATCTTTGTTTGAAGTTGCGTACACAACACAGGTCTGCAGGTCTCATTAGCGGGTACTAGTTTTACCCAGCTCTTCGATTAGATGGTTTCACAACATGTAAGTGTTTTCCATATGCAGAAAAGGATTAGTTAAGATCAGCTAAAGGAATTCATTATTGTGCTTTAATTGGATTATCATTATGATGTTGACCAATATAGGTAAGCATAATACATGTAGTAGCAGTACCACAATATAATGAGATGCCAGCGTACATAAAATTTACTTTCACTTTATAAATGTGATCTCCCTTTGACAGCATACTGTATCATCATCTTTTAATATTCAAATAAGCTTATCAGCGTTACCTATCCTAACGCATTTATAAAGTTTCTGTCATTTTAGTTGCAAAAGTTATTTTTTTCTTTTGTCAGACTTACACTATTGAGTTGACCCCGTATAAACAATTTCGTATTTAATTTGTGTATTACATGTAAGTAAGTGTAGACACTTATCATTTTTATATGAGTTATAATGCATCAAATACAATGTAGGTCAAGACCTTAAGGGGCTGTTCGGACCCCACGAAACAGGAAAATGCAGAATATCATTTAATTTAAGTACATGGACTTCATGGTGAGCAGTTAAGAGAAGCTATGAGTTCAAAAAGGAAGCTTGTTGACCGGGAGATGTTCATTCAAGCAAAGAAGCCAGTGTATGTACTGAGTGACTTTTAAGAGAACATTTCATCAGAGGAACAGAACACACACTGCTGAGGATGGACTCGAACATCTTGTGATTTTGCGGAGCTGAGTAGTGTGGACGAGGCGTTTGTGAAGGAGAAATCAATGAGCAGCAAGTGTATGGTGAAGAAGACGGTGAACGACGAGTGTATGGTGAAACTGATGGTATTAGCGACGATGACAGTGATTTAAGTGGTAGAGGTAAAAAGACTTACGAAAACAACAATGTTACAGTCCTGGAACGATCAACAATTTGCCTAGTGTTGAACAAAACGGTGATACGTAAACCGGAAGGGACAGAAGAGGAAATTAGAGACTCTCAAATCGTGTATTCAAAGGACTTGAATCCAGAAGGCATTAATTTCATAGGCCACTGAGATGTTACGGGAGGTTCCAAAACATTTTGAGGATGGCAACAAGAATTGTAAGAGGGGACTTGTCGGTGTAAATAAACATTGGATAAAATTACTTGTAAATATCATGAAACTTTATATATGAACTGCAATGTAAAATTTTGTTTTTGATGCTTTATTTTTTTTTTATTTTGCTGTGTGTTGAATATCTGGATACCCTGCTTAATGTGTTAAAGTAGTATTTTGTATAATTATCCTAAGTTAGGAATTGTTTAATTGCAGATGTAATTATTATTATTATATGCTGTAAATTTATTTTGAACGGAGTCAAAACCTTAAGTAAGGGGGAGTTGTAACGATATTTTAAATTCTGTTTTAATTATAACGTCATTTATTTATCATTGCTCTCCGCGAGCAATGTCATTACATAATTGACCCCGCTTAGAAAGATTGCTCCTCGCGAGCAATGCATATTATGTATATATAGGACGAGTAAAAATTACGGGGGGGGGGGGGGTTATTATTATTCTATTGCAAGAAATACATGTGCAGTGCAGTTCAGCCGGTGATGTTTTAATATTTTATTTGTGAAACTTTGGATTTTTATCGTGATGTGAATAAACTGAAAATAATTCTACTTTCTATTAAACTAAAGCGTATGCTTTAGTGGTTGGCGTATTATAATCTCAAGGATTTAACTGGGAATTATTAAATTGTGAGTTATCTACCTGTGGATTTCGTAGAATAGAGCCATTTACCGCTCGACGGCGCTACATTAGTCTCCTTGCCAGAAGTACAACAAATTCTTTACTAGTATTGGCTTTATTAATCGATCACTAAACATGTCAGACTCAGACTGCACTGGTTTTCTCTTATCTAAGTGATCATGTCAGACACAGACTGCACTGGTTTTCTCTTATCTAACTTTCCTAGACAAACGGCAAAATTTGTATATTCAGCTTTTATGTGCAGACAATCTTTCCTGTATAAAAATAACAATGCGTAAACTTATGATTTGTATATTCATGTTAATAAAGTGACATATAGGTCCGATGGGCCGGGTGTTTATTCTTTAAGGTATTATATCATATAAATGTATCTTTATTTGTTTATAAAACACATGTCACTATAATAAATCATTTACTAACTTACTTACAACCAATGGTTTATGTAAAATGACAAATAAAAGTTGTGTACCGATACGTGATATGATGCACTGACAAGCTCAGTCTATGATTAGTGCAGCATGTTTAGTTTGTGGATATTTATATTCCATGTCTAATAATGTTATATTTAAATGAGCAATTATTTATTTTATAGATGTCGAAAATTCTTTAGCACAAACCATTATTGCTTGACAAGAATCTGCAACCCCTGCATTGAGGTTGAAGGATGTGGAGATTCAGAAAAAGAGAGAATTCGCTAGGCTAAAAAAATAGATTTTGAGTCTAGTTGGAAAGCAAAGGGACATTATTAACATTCGATTCCTGATGCATGTAGCTATAGGCATAGCAAATGATGTTGGGCGCCAAAGTAAACTCAAATTGTTACATCCTCTATTATAATAGAACGTGGATCATGTCCCTCCAGATCTCATGAGGGTGAAGCAGCTAAAGAATTGAAGGATTTAGGTAAGTTACGATCCTCATTGGTTAACAGCAAAGCAGCAGTACGTGTTGAATTGATCATTCTTGGTTCAACACCTAGCGAGGCAGGATCATGCTCGATTGTCAGACTGACTGACGTTTTTCATACTAATTGTTAGACCATAATGAATCACCAATGACTAAGGACTTTTCCGACTCTTTTTTTCGATTACGACAATGAGCAAATGGCGGGTGTGACTGGTCAGCGGAGGATGCTCATTACTCCTAGGCACCTGATCCTACCTCATATACCGGTATTTAGAGGTCCGTGTTGCATCAATGAAAATCATAGCATTACTATTTTACGGGAAAATGATCATTTTTTTTTTTATATTTCTTTCATATAAATACATTATGCTTAATTCGTTCAAAACTAAAAATATTTATCATAGATTGACATTGTCTGAAATATTTACTGAAGAAACCAAGTCGCTGTAAGGTGCGCCCGATTATTTTTTTTTAATTAAGCGATTTTACGTATGTATGTATGAGTGTGTGCACTCCATTTCAATTTTCTAGTAAATGAAAAGAAAACATTCCAATAGAATTTCCTCAATCTTTGCACAAATATCCCTTATTGTAAAAGATTAAAACAAATGCAATGTCATATTAATTGGCCAAATTTTTATGCAAAAACTTAGATTAAATTACACCATTGTAAAGAAAGGGGCATACATTATGCCAAATTCGTTCAAAACTTAAAATATTTATCATAGATTGACATTGTCTGAAATATTTACTGAAGAAACCAGGTCGCAGTAAGGTGCGCCCGATTATTTTTTTTTTAATTTAGCGATTTTATTACAGCTTAAATATCTGTGTGTCTTACTTAATAAATGTGTATATTTATTTAACGAATTCCCTTAGAACAGCACATATGTAATGTAAATGAATGTTTACGAAAATAAATGTCAAAATCTTTTTAGGGATTCATGAGCGAGTTCATTCAAAACATTTTCAACTTATAATTAGATGTTTTTTAATTTGAATGAGTTTACAATATCAGCACGTCAAATTTGACGGATGTAAAGGAATGTAGCACATGTCAGAGTCAGTGTTTGTGGGGGTACGCCAGATAGTGAAGACTTCACAACAAGTGGCCATCAGGAAGGAGACAGGAAAACAGGGGTTCTGGTGGATACTATTCCACTTTATAATAAATTTATTTTTGTGAGTGGAAGTCAGAGAGAAGGATTCAAACCGAAGGGACCAGACACTGGCGTAGTGCTCTAGCCAAAACAACCATCGATCATCACGGACATCAAACAACACCTGTAAAGTTTGTCGACTCATTCCGAGTACGACTGGATCACCATGACGGGCTGTGACGTCACCTGGCGGGAGCCCGTGCTGCAACCTGATCACTTGGACAAAAGGCGACAGAAGCAAGTTCTACGACAGCTACAAAGAGTGCAAATGAATCGGTAAGTTCGGGGCAACCCATGGTATTGTAATATAAGTGTAAAAACACTATACACCTTAGCTTTCTACGTCCTGAATATGCAAGCTGTGTTGATGAACTTATAAACCGATAATTAACAAAAGGCTTATCAGTGTGCTTAAGTTTGTGGAACTTCTCCGTGTGTCCCGTGCTTTTCGTGAACGTAACAATTACCAACATCAGTGATAAATTCCTGTATTTTGAGACAACAAGTTAGAAATAATTATGTGAAATTTGTAAACGGGTTTTTCCAGATTAAACTTCCATATGAAGGAGCAACATGAGGTTGAAGTAGACGGTTTGAAGTGTAGTTATGTATTATTATTAGAGAACGTCTGTACGTAGTTTTGAATCGACGAGACACGATAGAGTTATACACAAGTTCGTGGGACAAGACTTAAAACGTGCGATTGAAAAAGAGATACACTGTCAATCGCCAGAATTGCGGGGAAGCTCGGTAATTATACTACGTACTTTTTTGCCATGCATGCAGAGAAGTCTTCTAGCGCGAATCATAGCAATGATTAAAACTTAATAAAAGTAGTGTTTGTCGACTACTCCGAGGACGAGTTAACCATGATGACGGGCTGTGACGTCACCTGGCGGGAGCCCGTGGTGAAAACCCCATCACTTCTGACTGCAGCCTAGCCTGAGCAAGCCGTGTTCCAGAACAGACACAGTCAAGCTATGTATCGGTATTGGTTTTGAAAGACGAAGAAAGCAGACCAAAGCGAGATATCGTAATAGCCAATGTGCTCACTACTGATACTCCCGCCTCGATGTCAACTCGACATTTTACAGGAAGTTGACATTCGGTCGGTAGATGTCACCATTAAGATACCTAATTGAGAGAGAATTAACCTTTTAAACATCTGTAAATTTTAATTGCTGGGAATTTTTTGACAATTATTTGTTGGATAGTTTATGCTTAAAGTGAACGAAGTCGTCATTCAACACAAAGTTGATGTCCTACTGCTTTAAAAATAAACTTCAACGTATGGGATGCCAAAGCTAAAAGTTTGTTAAGATGTCAAGCATTGCTTAGTCGTTTAAAAGAAAGTTGACATTTGATTGACAATAAAAACCGATATCATAATGTTGCTTGTCTAAGCAATGAGTGGGTTAAACTTTAAAACATCTGAGTAATAATATTTATTGGTAAATAATTTGAAAATTTAGGCTGAAAATGAACAAGGTTGTTATTTGACAGGAAGTTAAAGTCCAACGAGTACAAACAAAGATCCCAACATATAGCTGCTTCGGAATCTTTGACAAAATTTTGTTTGAAAATGTTGGCTACAATGAGCAAATCGTCATTTAAAATTAAATTAACGTCCGACTGGTACAAAAGTAGATCCCAACATAAAGTATGCCTAAACAAAGAGTGTGTAAAAATGACAAATACCTGCAATGAATTGTGTCTGAGTGAGAGAAATGCGACATCAAATTTTGTTACGAAGGGACAGACAGAAGGACAGAGTGACTCACAAGGGTTAAACAGTAAGCTGTATGCATTGGGGGGGGGGGGGTGCATTATAAGTTAAACTTTACATAAATAGTGACTGCAAGAGGCTTGCAGGTCGCTTAGTACTGTCACCGTGTGAAAATGACTTATTTCGAGTGACAAACTGTTTCTTGATTCAAGTGCTAGCTAGTTTTAATTAGACCTTGACCGTCGGACATTATTGTGCTACCTGTTGTTAAACTTAATTATTTCCTTTAATCAATTAGAATTACTCTGTTGTTGACTTATGTCTGTTTTGCCTATAAATACGTCGTTATCCGCTATGGTCATCAGTTAGATTCTGGACCTTTTATTGTTCATACCGGTCGCATAGATCGCATAGAAACGGCAAGTTTAGGGCGTTAATAAATTGTTATGCGATATACCGACTTGTGTATTTCTGCCGGTCAAAATACCAAAAGTTAACAAGTTTTGGCCCCATGAGCTAAGGTTTGGATAATACGAGATTTTTGCCAACTCTTATACCTCTTCCTCCACACACATACACTTGCACACGCCAATTGGTCAAAAGCGAATAAATAGTTTATGATACCGAATCAGGCACAATGTATATATAAGCTATTAATTATATTTTATCAACAAATGATTAAATGTTTTTCGAGCATCAAAATTTAAATGTATGGTAACAGAGGAAATTCGAATTAGAATTTTACTCGGGTGACCGTCACGGCCTGTTGGTCTCTTGTTTGGTGAAGTCCTTCCCCAATTAATTTTCTTCTATATATAGATATGCTTCAAACTAGAAAATGGTATCGATTAGCCTTGTAAATTCAAGAATAAGTTGCTTTGTTACAAACATTGCTAATGTGCGTCCTACTTGGTGCACGCAATATTTACCCTAGCAGGCACTGTGGTGACCTAAGTTACCCGAGCGGCTCGGGTGACCTGAATAGTAATTAATACACGCTTGCGTTGTATAATATTAGTAACTAAAATCACTGATTACACATGCCTCGCGTGAAGTCGACTCAAACGTAAGGGATTTATTTCACGTACAAACTCTCTTTAGTGCCACCAATTTATCAAGTTAACTCGTACCTTAAAGTAATTTACTAGTTATGCAGAATAAATAGAGGAAATGTTATGTTCTGTCACTGAAGATAATCTATATACTAGTTAATTGTGAGGCTTTATAAACTGAAGTTGATTGTGTATACAACAGTTTATAAACCAAGCTGTAAAACTATTGTTATACATAAATCCTAATGGAATACTCTCTCGTACAAGTTATCTCTTTTCATAAAAGATTGATATTGTTAACTCATACTAAGAAACGTCGTTTTGTTTTCGGCATGAATTACCGACTTTATAGTACTCAAACTTAAGAGGTTTTTTCCGATGACTCAAAGAGTATGTAACCTAACTATCACAGTGATGGTTCAACATGGTCACCTCATGGGATGCAGGGGCAAAGCTCCACTTAGAGTCTGGTAGCGGAGCCCCCAGCTATCTCAATTAGGCGGAAGCGCCTATTGCACTTGCGTTCATGATCTACGTCAAAGGTCAAATTCCTGCCCTTTTTCATGGTAAACTATCGGATGTTATTCAAACTAAGGGCACACAACTCTATACCCCCCCCCAAAAAAAACTGTTCCGACCCCCGAATAAACATCGTTTTTGATAATAAAACTGGTATGTCTCTAAATTTTTACTTCATCGTTTTTAATTATCCATTGAAATTGCCTATAACAAAGATAGCAAGTGGTAGATCTATATATGAGTTTACGTTTTTGATAGTACAGGAACGAATGTGATAACTCTTGCGATGGTCTGCGACATAAACAAAGGATAAGCACGGAGTCTGAAGCCTGTAGATGAAATTCTGAGGGAAAAATAGTTCAATTTGAAATTGCGTGTTTATGAGTACAGAAGGAAAAATTGATAGGAAAACAGGTAATGAATGTTTTTTTTTTTAAAAAAACAAAGGGTGGGTATAAATCTATTTAATAAAATTATTAGAATGATACAATGCCTGTAAATTATTTGTAAACATACCAACTGTAGCGCACGTTCTCCGCCGAGCGTGCGGTCTAAACATTGCCGAGTTACAACACATTTAACTTTGATCCGAATGAATGTATTAAGTCCTAGTATAGAAAAGTCGTTGAAGAGTTTACTAATTTATTTACATATCTACGCACTAAGTCTACGCATCACATAAGAACAATCCACACAAGAAAATAATCCACACATGTATAAATCCAAATATATATTCGTTATCTACTGCTACTCTAAAAAACTGCTCTGCTACTACTATACTCTACTCTACCACTTCTACTACTCTGCTCACTGCTATTACTACATTGTCCACTGCTATTACTACATTGTCCACTGCTATTACTACATTGTTCACTGCTATTACTACATTGTCCACTGCTATTACTACATTGTCCACTGCTACTACTACACACACTGTACCACTTCTACTACACTGCTACTAACTGTCCTCTTACTGGTACTTTCACCTTCTTATATAGTGAACAGTGCCTCCTCAGTGTGGGGAGTGAAAAATCTACCTCCTCAGTGTGGGGAAGGAATACATAATATTAAATTATTATAACGGGTTGAGACAATTAACTAATTCTCACTAAAATAAAAAGGTAATTAGGGGTCAGGCATAAAGATAGATAAGACTAACGGTAAATGAGAAATTGATAAGAGATAACACCTTACAATCTGAACATTAATTAGTACAATAAGAATAAATTTGCTACAACTCTCCCCCACTTAAAGGGACTTGGACACGATTTGAGATCAAAAATCTTATATTTTTTTTAATGTATAAAATGGTTTACTGGTGCATTTTAAATGATCGACCAAAGTATTGGATGTTAAAGTCAAGTTACAAGCGAGATACATAGATAAAAATTGATTGTTATGTAAACAAAGCTCGAGTCTTATAGTTGTTTACAAAATGAAATATAGAGAATTATCATTCTTAGACAAAATGACATGTAAAAAAACAATTCAAACTAACTCGATATCTTCATATACACTATTATCAACAAAAGAAAGTAACATTTGATTGAAAGTTACGCCAATACAACACATATGTACAAAATGATAATATTCTAGCTTTGTTTACGAAACAAAGAATTATGAACTCCATATCTTGCCTATAACTTGATATTTGACTTTCAAATTTTGACATAACATCATAAACTTCTCTATTTATCATTATAAACATTGAAAATGGAAAAATAAAATTTGAAAATTTTCAGTCAAATCGTGTCCAAGTCCCTTTAAGTTTTGACTCCGATCAAAAATAACTATACATGTATATCTAAACTAAATGAAATATATTATAAACCACACGTCACATGACTACACATAATACACAATACCTTCACAGAACATGTAATCATAAAAAAAGTAATAAATTGAAAGGCATAGTCGTGTGCAAACAACACATAGTCATGTTACATTGTTCAATAATAAACAGACACATGTAATCATGGCAATAATAAACAATCAAATAAAATTAAACAATTGATACTGGTAGGAAATGTAAAAAAAAAAAACAAAGAATAAAATTATGAATACTACCAGTGCAATAACAATTCAACATGAAAAAAACATTTTCTTAAACAATATGCATAGCATCACTTCCAATATTTTTTTTATAGAATGAAAGTTACAAAAAAACGCTTGGATATTTTGACTGCACGACCCCTGCGTGTCAAGGTGGTGGTAGGCTGCGATACTTTGTCCATCTCCTTTCCAGTCCTTTGAAGTTCCGCCGATTCCATATGGGGCGTCGCGACAGGCGGGTCGGTTCGGTCGGGAAGTGGTTCACTAGAATCGTCCGGTTCGTCTGAATCGTAATTTACACCTGATAAAGTTTTACTGCCACGGTATCGTTTAAGGTTGTCTGCATGAATAATAACGGGTTTTGAATTCTTAGCGTGTTTTATCTGGTATAAAACGTCTGAGAGTCTTCTTGTGACGATCCATGGTCCAGTCCATTTCCTGGTCCAGAACCATTTGACAAAATCAAATAATACGTATTCGGTGCTATAGTTCGAGATTTTGATCCTGTGGGAAATATATTCTGTGTTATGAAAACCACGCTAAGGCGACGATGGTGACAGCCTTGGGTAAATAATACTTCCATGTCTGTATTTTGTACGACCCTATGCATTAAATCTTAGATATCAGTGTGTGCTCTCGCACTGAGGTGAGTTCTTCTATCGTTTTAGTAGATGGTAGACCGTGATGTAATTTCAGATTTATAAAACGTCGTTCCATGTCGTCAAAAAGAGGGTGGTGTATTCTGTAGCAATACAAAATACTTTTCATCTAAATGAGTTAACAATCAATACACAAATCTTGTATTCCCACATCCGGTTTGCCCACTAATGCACATACTCGAACACGGTTGAAATGGTATAGAAATCTTGTTCATTTTTAGGGTCTTCCGTCTTCAGCGGAAGACCCTTCTATTATTGTAATGTTTCTTTTTCAGGTTTTTTAGGGTCTTCCGTCTTCAGCGGAAGACCCTTCTATTATTCTTCGGTTTCTTTTTCACTTTTCTTATTATTATTATTATTAAGGTCTTCCGTTTCCAACGGAAGACCTTATTGTTATTGCTTTGTTTCTTTTTCCCTTTTATTATTTTTTTTTTTCTTACGCTTTTTTGTACAAGCGATTTTTTGAAAACGACTTGACCGATTTTCGTGAAAATTTCAGATCTTGTAGATATTGATAAAAACCTTATATATAATTTTTTATTTTAATGACGTCATTTCCGTTCGGGAGATTTTGACGTTTTAGTGATTTTTAGAGGGTCATTTTGTCCTGCTATCTCCTCCTAAACGAAAAAAGATATTGAATTTAAATTTTCAGGGATTGTAGACAAAAGATTGTAGATGTGTTTAAAGGCATTTGTGCTTGTCTGGCTTCAAAGGCGTCGAAGCTCGCCTGGACCCGAAAATCGAGTTTAAAAAACGACGTAATTTTTAATGGTTTTCGTTCTTTATCTCCTTTCCTGAAAATATTTTACCATAACATATAGAGCAAATAAAATTTATATTTTCAGGATCTTCCGTTTGATAACAAGAAAAAGGGGCTGGTCCCTTAAATAAGGGGCCAAAAGGGCTCTAAAGTCTTTCTCCCATAGCACTTTACTGAGAAATATTTTGTCATATGTTTAAGAAGCAAAAATGTTCATCTTTTACTAATTAAACTATACATTATAAATTTTTTTATCATGCGTTACGTAATTAGGGGTTTTAAGGGGCAAAAAATCCAAAACTTCGATCGAATATATCTCAAAAAGGACAAATATTTTGAAAAGCAATATAGAATAAAAGATGCTTAGAATGATGTTTTAAACAATATTCAATCATAAAATTTTCGTTATCTGGCCCCAATAAGGAGATAAGGGGTCGGCCCCTAAAATGTCCTTTCCCAGATAGCTCTTAAACGGCAAAGAATTTCTAAACACTTGTTGAACAAAATATGTTTAATATCAAAAGAACTTTCGTATGATGCCAAGAAAAAGGGGCTGGGCCTTCAATTTAGGGGCCAAAAGGGCTCTAAAGTCTTTCTTCTATAGCACTTTACTGAGAAATGTTTTGTAATATGTTTAAGAAGCAAAAATGTTTATCTTTCACTAATAAAACTATACATTATAAAAATTTTATTATGCATTACGTAATTAGGGGTTTTAAGGGGCCAAAAGTCCAAAATTTCGATCAAATATATCTCAAAAAAGACAAATATTTTAAAAAGCAATATAGAATAAAAGATGCTTAGAATGATGTTTTAAACAATATTCAATCATAAAATTTTCGTTATCTGGCCCCAATAAGGAGATTAGGGGTCGGCCCCTTAAATATCATATCCCAGATAGCTCAGAAACGGCAAAGAATTTCTAAACACTTGTTGTACAAAATATGTTTCATATCAAAAGAACTTTCGTATGATGCCAAGAAAAAGGGGCTGGCCCTTCAATTTAGGGGCCAAAAGGGCTCTAAAGTCTTTCTTCCATAGCACTTTACTGAGAAATATTTTGTCACATGTTTAAGAAGCAAAAATGTTCATCTTTTACTAATTAAACTATACATTATAAATTTTGTATTATGCGTTACGTAATTAGGGGTTTTAAGGGGCCAAAAGTCCAAAACTTTGATCGAATATATCTCAAAAAGGACAAATATTTTGAAAAGCAATATAGAATAAAAGATGTTTAGAATGATGTTTTAAACAATATTCAATCATAAAATTTTCGTTATCTGGCCCCAATAAGGAGATTAAGGGTCGGCCCCTAAAACGTCATATCCCAGATAGCTCAAAAACGGCAAAGAATTTCTAAACACTTGTTGAACAAAATATGTTTTAAATCAAAAGAACTTTCGTATGATGCCAAGAAAAAGGGCCTGGCCCTTCAATTTAGGGACCAAAAGGGCTCTGAAGTCTTTCTTCCATAGCACTTTACTGAAAAATGTTTTGTTATATGTTAAGGAAGCAAAAATGTTCATCTCACATTTATTTAACAACATATTATAATTATTTTATCATGTGTTCCGTATTAAGGGGTTTTAATTGGTTTTAAGGGGCCAGAAGTACCAAACTTTGATAACATACCTCAAACAGAACAAATATTTTAAAAAACATTATTTTGAAAATCATTATAGAATAAAATGCTGAGAATGATGTTCCTAATACAATTCAACCATCAATTGTTTTTTGTTGCCCCAATAAGGAGATAAAGGGTCAAATATCAAAGTCAAGGTCATATAACCTTCAAAAAATCGCACGGAAGACCTCCTCGTTGCTCGCAACGAGATCGTGTCTAGTTATTATTAAGGTCTTCCGTTTTCCAACGGAAGACCTTATTGTTTTCGTTCGGTTTCTTTTTCCCTATTATTATTATTTTTTTTCTTACAAAATTTGTGCAGGCGATTTCTCAAAAATGGCTCAGCCGATTTTCGTGAAACTTTCAGATCTAATAGATATTAATCCGAACTTAATATACATTTTTTTATTTTGATGACGTCATTTCCGTTCTTGAGAAAATGACGTTTTAACGATTTTCAGAGGGTCGGCTTGTCCAGGGATCTCCTCCTAAACGGTAAAAGATATTGAGTTCAAACTTTCAGGGATTGTAGACAAGAGATTGTAGATGTGCTATTTGGCGTTCATATTTGTCATGCTTAAAAGGCGTTTAAGCTCGCCTGGTCCCGAAAATTGAGACTAAAAAAACGTCGTAATTTTTACTGGTTTTCTTAGTTTGTCTCTTTTCTGAAAAATATTTTGTTAACACTTGTAATGCAAAAAAGATTAATTTTTACAAGACCTTTCATTTGATATTAAGAAAAAGGGGTTGGCCCCTCAAATTAAGGGACCAAAGGGCTCTAAAGTCTTTCATCTGTAGCCCTTTACTGAGTGATATTTTGTGAACAGTTATAGAAGCAAATATGTTTATCTTACAGTTATGTATCCAATGAATGTAATGATTTTATCACATGTTACGTAATTGGGGGTTTTTAAGGGCCAAAAGTCCAGAATTTTGATCACCCATATCTCAGAAAGGAAAAATATTTTGAAATAAAGTATAGAAGTAAAGATGCTCAAAATGATGTACTAAATAATATGCAATTTTCAAAATTTCGTTAAATGGCCCCTATAAGGAGTTATGGGATCGGCCCCTAAAACTTTCTTTCCTATATATCTCAAGAACGGTAACAAATTTCTAAACACTTGTTGAACAAAATGTGTTGAGATTTAAATGACCTTTTATTTGATATCAAGAAAAAGGGGCTGGCCCTTCAAATTAGGGGACCAAAGGGCTCCAAAGTCTTTTATCTGTAGCCCTTTACTGAGGGATATTTTGTGAACAGTTATAGAAGCAAATATGTTTATCTTACAGCTATTTATCCAAGCAATGTAATGATTTTATCGTGTGTTACGTGATTAGGGGTTTTAAGGGGCCAAAAGTCCAGAATTTTGATCACCCATATCTCAAAAAGGAAATATATTTTGAAATAAAGTATAGAAGTAAAGATAGTCAAAATGATGTACTAAATAATATGCAATTTTCAAAATTTCGTTAAATGCAGTTAAGGGATCGCCCCCTGAAACGTTCTTTCCTATATATCACAAGAACGGTAACAAATCTCTTAACAATTGTTAAACAAAATGTGTTGAAATTTAAATGACCTTTTATTTGATATCAAGAAAAAGGGGCTGTCCCCTCAAATTAGGGGACCAAAGGGCTCTAAAGTCTTTCATCTGTAGCTCTTTACTGAGGGATATTTTGTGAAAGGCTATAGAAGCAAATATGTTTATCTTACAATTATGTATCCAAGCAATGTAATGTCATGTGTTATGTAATGAGGGTTTTTTAGAGGTCAAGAGTCCAAAACTATGACCATCTATATCTCAAAAAGAAAAAATATTTTGAAATGCAGTTTAGAAGAAAAGATGCTAAAAATGATGTACTTAACAACATGCAATCTTCAAAATTTGGTTCAGCTGCTCCAATAAGGAGATAAGGGACCGGCCCCTAAAACTTTTTCTTCTAAGATATCTCAAGAACAGTGACGAATTCTAAACACTTGTTGAACAAAGCTCTTACACCTGTAACAAAATAGTATCTGGCCCCCTAGAATGTAGACCCTGTTTTTTTTTATTCTAAATCATGTTTAACTGTTAAATAGGAAAATCAAGATAGAACAAATTCTAAAATCAGACGGAAGACCTCCTCGTTGCTCGCAACGAGATCGTGTCTAGTTATTATTCTTTTTTTGTCTTACAAATTTTGTGCAGGCGATTTCTCAGAGATGGGACGATCGATTTCTCTCAAATTTTCAGGACTGAAGCCTCGTTATCTGAAATTTATACCGCTGAAACAGATTTTGAAAATTCACTTCCGGTCGGAAGTTATCGTCCGTTTACGATTTTAAAAAGTCAATTTTGTCGCTCAGGTTTTTCAAAAACGAGCAAAGATAGAGAACTGAGAATTTCAGAGATGATAGATCTATCGATTTCCTGGTGCACCTCGGTATAGAGAATGTTCGCCGTCACTTCCGGTCGTCACCGGAAGCAAAATTAAAAAATGAAAATTTTCAACTTTTTATTTTTATATATTTTTTCCAATAAGATGATAGTGACCCTTTTACTGATTCAGAATATGTAATTTGTTTCAAAATCGATCAAGGCGTTCTCGAGAAATTAAGCGTCAAAATCCTGAAGCGAGAGTCCGAGTAGCTCACTCGATGTAGTCGTGGACATGGCCCAGGCGACCCGGGTTCAAGCCTCGAGTGCCGCAAATTTTTTTTTCATTTTTTTTGCTTAGATCAACGATTTTATCTTTGAATTGATAAGTTTAATCTAATCTATTCAAACATCGGACGGAAGACCCACTCGTTGCTCGCAACGAGATCGAATCTAGTTTTTTTTCTTTTTCTTTTCTTTACAATTTTTGTGCAGAAGATTTCTCGGAGATGGGTGGTCCGATTTTTGTCAAATTTTCAGCATCGATCTATTATTATATAAACTTCCGGTTCGGACTTATCCGCCATTTTGTCATTTTTTAAAAAGTTCTTGTCCACGTATCTCCTCAAAAACGAGCAAAGATAGAAAGCTGAATTTTTCAGGTATGATAGAGGACATGAACGTCTAGCCTCACGAGGAAAATCATTGTCCGGAAATTCCGAGTACGGAAGCTAGCTGGGGTCAAATTATAGGACACGTTTTTGACGAAAACGTCTTGTCCACGCATCTCCTCAAAAACGTCCAAAGATAAAAAGCTGAAATTTTCAGGAATGATAGAGGACATGAACGTCTAGCCTCACGAGGAATATCATTGTCCGGAAATTCCGAGTACGGAAGCTAGCTGGGGTCAAAATATAGGACACGTTTTTGACGAAAACGTTTTGTCCACGCATCTCCTCAAAAACGTCCAAAGATAGAAAGCTGAAATTTTCAGGAATGATAGAGGACATGATCGTCTAGCCTCCCGAGGAAAATCATTGCCCGGAAATTCCGAGTACGGAAGCTAGCCGGGGTCAAGATATAGAACACACTTTCGATGAGTTTTCATTGTCCACACATCTATTTTAAAGCGAGAAAAAGATAGAAAGCTTAAAATTTCAGGAATGATAGAGGACATGATAGTCTAGCATCACGAGAAAAATCATTGTCTGGAAATTCCGAGTAGGGAAGCTAAATTTTAAAACTCATATTAAATGTGTTATAATGACCTCAAACTAATTTTAAAACATAATATCTAAGTTGCACTTTAATTCTACGTCTAATAAAATCTTTTTCCAATTGATGGGATGAAATTTAAATTTTTTGAAAATTTTAAATTTAATTAAATCGTAATAAAATGACCTCAGACTAATTTTAAAACATAATATTTAAGTTGCACTTACAATTTTGTGTCCAATGAAATTTTTCTGGAATTAATTGGATGAAATTTAATTTTTTTAAAAAATTAAAATTTAATTAAATCGTGTTAAAATGATCTCAGACTAATTTTAAAACATGAAATCTAAGTTGCGCTTACAATTCTGCGTCTGATGACATCTTTTTCGAATTGATTGGATAAATTATAAATTTTTTAAAATTTTTAAATTTAATTAAATCTTAATAAATTGACCTGAGACTAATTTTTAAATGTAATATTGAAGTTATGCTTACAATTTTGCCTCTAATGACATCTTTCTCGAATTGATTGGATGATTTTTAAATTTTTTGAAAATTTTAAATTTAATTAAATCGTGTTTAAATGACCTCAGACTAATTTCAAAACATAATATTTAGGTTACTCTTACAATTCTGAGTGTGATGACATCTTTTTCGAATTGATTGGATGAATTTTAAATTTTTAAAAAATTTTAAACTCATTTAAATTGCATTAAAATGACCTCAGACTAATTAAAAAACATAATATCTAAGTTGCGCTTACAATTCTGCATCTGACGACATCTTTCTCGAATTAATTGAATGAATTTAAAAAATTTTAAAAATTTTAAACTCATTTAAATCGCGTTAAAATGACCTCAGCCTAATTTTAAAACATCGTATCTAAGTTGTGCTTACAATTCTGCGTCTAATGACGTTTTTGTCGAAATGATTGGATGATTTTTAAATTTTTCAAAAATTCTAATTTCATTTCAATCGCGTAAAAATGACCTCAGACTAATTTTTAAACATAATATCTAAGTTGCACTTACAATTCTGCGTCAAATGACATCTTTGTCGAACTGATTGGATGATTTTTAAATTTTTAAAAAAAATTAAATCTAATTAAATTGTGTTTAAAAGACATCAGAATAATTTTCAAACATGATATCTAAGTTGCTCTTACAATTCTGCGTCTAATGACATCTTTGTCGAATTGATTGGATGATTTTTAAATTTTTTGAAAATTTTAAATTTAATTAAATCGTGTTTAAATGACATCAGACTAATTTTTTAACATAATATCTAAGTTGCGCTTTGAATTCTGCGTCCAATGACATCTTTTTCGAATTGATTGGATGAATTTAAAAAATTTTTAAAAATTTAAATTTAATTAAATTGTGTTTAAATGACATCAGAATAATTTTCAAACATGATATCTAAGTTGCGCTTACAATTCTACGTCTAATGACATCTTTGTCGAATTGATTGGATGATTTTTAATTTTTTTGAAAATTTTAAATTTAATTAAATCGTGTTAAAATGACCTTAGACTAATTTCAAAACATAATATTCAGGTGACGCTTACAATTCTGCGTCTGGTGACATCTTTTTCGAATTGATTGGATGAATTTAAAATTTTTCAAAATTTTTAAACTCATTTAAATCGCGTTAAAATTACCTCTGACTAATTTCAAAACATAATATCTAATTTGCGTTTAAAATTCTGCGTCTAATGACATCTTTTTCGAAATGATTGAATGATTTTAAAATTTTTAAAAGAAATTAAATTTAATTGAATCGTGTTTAAATGACATCAGAATAATTTTTAAACATGGTGTCTAAGTTGCACTTACAATTCTGCGTCAAATGACATCTTTGTCGAACTGATTGGATGATTTTTAAATTTTTTGAAAATTTTAAATTGAATTAAATCGTGTTTAAATGACATCAGACTAACTCTTAAACATAATATTAAGGTTGCGCTTTAAATTCTGCGTCTAAAGACATCTTTCTCGAATTGATGGGATGAATTTAAATTTTTTTTTTAAATTAAAATTTAATTAAATTGTGTTTAAATGACATCAGAATAATTTTCAAACATGATATCTAAGTTGCGCTTACAATTCTACGTCTAATGACATCTTTGTCGAATTGATTGGATGATTTTTAATTTTTTTGAAAATTTTAAATTTAATTAAATCGTGTTTAAATGACATCAGACTAATTTCAATACATAATATCTAAGTTGCGCTTTGAATTCTGCGTCCAATGACATCTTTCTCGAATTGATTGGATGAAATAAGCGTCAAAGTTCTGAAGCGAGAGTCCGAGTAGCTCAGTCGATATAGTCGTGGACATGGTCAAGGCGACCCGGGTTCAAGCCTCGAGTGCCGCAATTTTTTTTTATACTATTTATCGCTTAAATGTACGTTTTTATCTTTGAATTGATAAGTTTGATCTAATCTATTCAAAAATCGGACGGGAGACCCACTCGTTGCTCGCAACGAGATCGAATCTAGTTTTTTTATTATTTCTTTAAGTATTCTTATAATTTATCTGGTTTTAAAGGTAATTTTTTTTTATATATTTCTTTAAGTATTCTTATAATTTATCTGGTTTTAAAGGTAATGCGTAACCTATGGCACAGCTAAGCAGGGAAATCCACAGCTCCGTAGAACCATTTTGTAGAGACAAGTTTACAATGGAGGTTATTATTATAATGTAAACCACACTCATTTGACAAAAGTAAACGATATCTGATTTGGGAATTTTATTTCCCAGTAAACTCCAAGGTTCTGTAGAGGAACTGTTAGGTCTGTCCATGATTTTTTTTTTTTTTAATACTAACTCCTTCTTATAACTTTAGTAATCAGTAGTGAGTGAAATTATCATGTAACGAGCATTATATATTGTGATTATAATTGTTAAGTACAAAACACTTGTAATGAAGAATTTTACCCCCCCCCCCCTCCCCTTTTTTTGAAATGTAAAAAATAAAATATATGTGATCTGGTGTCAACATGTTTCGCATTTCGTTTGTAATAGTGGTATCTTTTCTAAGAGTTTGGTGGCCCTGAAAAGGGCCGTTTGTTTGTATTCTTTTATCGTTGCCTATACTGGCAAAGACGTTGTAATAGTGACATTCCTCTCCCTACTCCTCTCCCTACTCCTCTCAATATTCCTCTCCCTACTCCGCTGAACTGCTGGGGTGGTTCATGCTCCGGATCTTCTCTTTCCGCTATGTCGGAGAAGCGACATACGGGGCACGGCAGCCAGTCTCCCCATTCAGTAATTGCAGGGTGCACTCCCTGCATGCTGGACGTTGTCTGCACTGTCTGCACACATATAGACTAAGACGACCCGTCTCTAAACACACGGGGCATCTATTTAAAAGTAGGCTTCTTGCCCGGATACCCCAACTTGGAATTATCTCTGTTCCAGGTGGGAGATTTAGAATTGTGTTCCGTAATGTTAAATCTTCCTGATGTACCAGGACAGGCGGGGATTGGTACACTCTCTCTCTCCTTAAAGTGTGCCAGGCGTTTCCGTCGCCAAACTCGCTGACGACAACGAGACTCTGTCGCCAAAACAAGCTGGCTCCGCGGTTTCTGAAATCCGCCTCCAACCTCTCTTCATTTTCCCTAAACCATGCTCTAAAATCTTCTTGGTCGCCCATCTTGATGAAACAAGGAATACTTACAGAACCCGATTTATATTACAAGAAGGCGGAGCAAAATTATGTAAATCGAACCCCATTAACTTATTTGTGTGTTAATTGTATGAATCAAGAAGTTATCATAATCCTTTAACGATCCCCACTTTAAGGATTAACATTAATGTGTTCTCGTGAGATAAATAATGAGACACCAATGACTTTACAAACATATATTTATTGACAAAGGATTACACCTTGTGTTTATAACAGATGGTACATAAGCACGTGTAATGTGGTTTTGGATTATAGCTAACAAACTTTTAATCTGTAATAGTGTTTTCAAGTTTATAATAAGAAGACTTAAAATAATATATACGTTTATCTTTAAAGTAATGTTTTTTTTAAATCACTAAAAAAGAGAAATATGCGATTCTGCTTTTTTTTTTATCAATGTGACATAAATAAAATCTGAACACAATAAATAAAGCAATATTAAACAAATATTTACACTCATGATAAATGGAAAATGTAAAACTATTTTCATCATGCAACCAGAAGAATGAATCCTATATTCGACAGACAAAACAGTGCTTTTAAATTTAAAAAAAAGTGTTACTAGTAAAATAAAACTAAACTCAGTCTTATGAGGTCAATAGACAAAACGACCATTTATAATTTAAGGTATATTTTTTTATATTTTTAACGAGAGCTGTAATGAACCAATTTACACCTTAATATCAGATTATTTATTAATCTGCATCGTTCATTTCGTGGAGCAAATGTATGAGTTCTGAATAATAGTCGTCAATTTCAATTTCATAATCGCGTTTACTTTTAACTGGACATAATTTTACATCTAAAGGTACGGTGCTGATGCCGTCAGATTAAACTCTGCACTTACAATAAAAATACGTAAATCCGTTTCGAACTTGACGGTACGTATAAATTTCGTTATTGTGTAATTTAAACCCCATATTTAAACTTGGTGATGATTTCTGAGTTTTAATGACGTTTCTAAACGTAGTTAAGGGAGCTTTTACCCTTATCTTTGAAATACCTTTGCAGGAGAACTTCGATTTATTAACAATTCTGTCTTTTACGCGTTTTCTGTATATAGAATTGTTATTTTTAGCTTTGTTAAGTAAGCGATCAGCCGTAATTCTTGTATTAGACTGCTTCACTCTTTCTCGAGTCGAAACAATGTATGTCTTTGAACATAAACCAATAATTTCGTGTCCTTGTATTCAATTTTAAAAAGACCTGGAGTCCTGCGATCGTGTTTGGCATGAGCCTTGCAACAAGTGCGAGGAAACCAATGACGATCGCAGTATTTCACGTCCTGAAATTTTTCCTGATTCATAATCGTGGACCCGTATGCACTGTTTCCCTCTAATATCCGGGTGTCCGCGAGAATGGTTTTAGAGGGATCTACATCTCCTTGACGCCGGGCATCACTAACGTCGCGCACGAAACTTTTAAAACATTTTTGTCTGTCATATTCAAGGTCTGGTATATTTTAGTAACCTCCAGACCGTGACTTATGTACCACTTGAGTAATGGAGTTGCGATTAATAATTGGCGCGCACGCATTCCCCCTATTAATAGGCGACGCGGTTTTTCAGACAGGTGAAAACACTTTGCATGTGATGACCTATCACGTCAAAGGGAATATCAGTGGTACAAAAGAGGGGACTCATTTCTGAAAAATACTCATAGGGTGTCATAGTGGGGTGGCTGAAATGAGCAGGCCACATATCCGGTACGCGAATGTCGCACTCGACCATGCCGAATAATTTTTCAGTCATAACAGCAACAATGATGTCTTCCGGAGACATTTGATGTCGACTCATACTGGGCTTGCGAGAATCTGTAAATTTTTTCAGTCGCAAATTAGTGCGCATTTTATTACGAAAAAAACCAGTATAGCATCTCTACAACCTTGTAACCTTTTCTCTTCAGATAGGTAGGTGTTTTGCGCGTCTTCTTTTCGCGATTAGTCATTAACTTGTCGTATTGAACATGACGAGTCAACCAACAACGGTGGCCGTGCCAGTAGCAACCTTGAAATTGAAACACAGTGTTGGAAGATTCGTCATAACCATCGACCGGAAAACGACCTATTTTCTTTTCCTTTCCGGAATTTAACTTATGTATAATATTGTATTGACCACTGTGGTTCAGCCACTATAGCCAATCATAAGCAAGCATGTATTTATCACGCCTCTGTGCCTTAAACCCGTCGCCTATCTTACGACGCACAAAAGCACCCACGGGCATGTCTTTTCCTAAACAGTGTAGATAGAGAGCATTAGCATCGAAACCAATGATCTTACCACAGGGTTTCTGGGAATTTCCACGAATGAACGATTTCCCCGCCTCGTGGTAGCGCGTGAAAATAATACTAGCCCCCCCCCCCCAATGATATTTTGTTTTACCGTGTCATACAAGTCTTCGTTTGACTTATCAAACAAGGAGAAAAGAGCCCCTTCTTTTCTACCACTTTGAACAACATTTGTCGCGCTAGACCCGGTACCGAAATGCTACATTTGAATATATCAATGTTTCGTTCGAAATAATTATTTATTTAATTTAATTATATTGTGTCTGTAGTATATCGATCCTTACACCCCTCCCGTTTTACAATAAACCAGTCCGGCGATTTTGGTCTTTCGGGACGGTCACACCAACAGGTGTCCGTGGGGGGGGGGGGGGGGGGTGATAGCAATATGCTGTATTGCACAACGTTCATCTCTGGGTTTTTTTCTTTTATTTAAATGATTTGAAATATTAAAACAACTTAAATGATTTGTATAAAATTATTTTAGATTTTATAATTCGAGTGTTGACACCGGTGTTCTGCTAAGACTTCAAAACAAAATAAGCTCCACCCTGCTCCCCCTCCGCTGATGTGTTGTATTGGTTCGTTTGGTGTTTGGGGGTATACACAAGGGTGGGAGATTTGGGAATATATTCACAAGAATGAGAGAGAGAGAAAGTTGTTTTGAACTTGTTCTCTACAATTTACTTGCGTGAAAAAATCCCCGTTTCATAAACCATTTAATTTTGAATATATTCATTCATTTGTTATATACATTTATGTGTTGAAGATAATAGTTTTAAACGACACTTTGTAGAAGACTTTTAAACGACACTTTGTAGAAGACATCATACTAGTTTGTATAAAAAACTTGTTGACAAGACACAATTTGCAGCGGGAGCCAATCTAGAAGGCACAGGTTCCAACGTAGTAGGCTTGGAAAACACTGCAGAATCTGTCTCCAAGCAATGGGGTCTGCAATCTAATTTGGAAGTCATGCTTTCGTGAGGACAGTCTCGTAAATAAATCAGAAATAGGGTTCATCGTATTTTATATAGCAGTCATCACGTGATTATAATGTTTGACGTCCCAGTCAAGGAAATACCTGTGATGTCATGAGATTTTCCATGACATCACAGGTGATGGTGATACAATCTGTAGATATCATTAGCCAAGAAATATCTTAAATTTGATTCCTCGTATTTTAATTCATATCTATTGTAACAACAATATCTAATTTCCCTCAACTTTATTACACTTAACGAGGCCCATTCTAGTTGAATAATTAAAATACTGTAGGGTGGAATTTGCTGATTTCTATGGTAGATACTTTAAATCATACTTTCAACTAGACTCTTGTTGCAAAAGCAACAAAAAGGTCTTCCGTTTTGATATACATGTATCAATTTAACTGTAAGACATTGCTTCTCTCAGTATTTCATAACCATTAGACAACAGGACTTAATTGACTATCAATTTGTCTTACTTTGTCAAACAGAAGCAGTAAATCTCTTAAACAAAATGAATTGTTTGAACTCTTCCGGTGTGGACCGGAAGTGACGGTTGACAAAATAAAAACGGTTAAACACATCTTCTATCAAATGTCTATCATCCGTGTAAGTTTTGTGTCTTGGTCACTTACAGTTTATGAGACTTCGCTGTCATAATATTTGTTTTAAAAAGACTACCTGAGATATTTGAGATATCTCACCGGAAGTAATTTTTTTTGTTTATTAATCATCGGATAGATAACATATGAAAGCGCTTATACCTTTATATCATTTCAGTGTTAAACAAATAAAATGCGTAAAAACATAATTTTTGAAGTGCTTCCGGTGACGACCGGAAGTTACGACGAACAAAACAAAATAGTTTAAACACATCTACAGCTATAGGTCTATCATCCCTCAAAGTTTGGATGTTCAAGTCTTTATCGTTTCTGAGATCTCATTGTCCATAGCTTTTTGTCGCGGGACAGGAAACGGACGACAGGAAGGGAATTTTGAAAAAATGAAAAAAATGCCTAAAGATATTTTCGTTCTCTATCAGTCCTATAAATTTCAAGAAAATCCATCCATGCATCTCTGAAAAATCGAGTTAAACTTTTACAAAACTTGATTTGTTTGAACTCTTCCTGTGTGGACCGGAAGTGACGGTCGACCAAATAAAAACGGTTAAACACATCTTCTATCAAATGTCTATCATCCCTGTAAGTTTCGTGTTTTGATCACTTACAGTTTCTGAGATCTCGGGGTTCAAACATTTACTTTAAAAAAGGCTTCATGAGATATTTGAGATATCTCACCGGAGGTAGAATTTTTATGTTTATTAATCATCGTATAGATGACATATGTAAGCATTTATACTTATATTTCAATTCTCCGAGAAATATATTAAATGCGTAAAAGCATAATTTTTGAAGAGCTTCCGGTGACGACCGGAAGTTACGACGAACAAAACAAAATAGTTTAAACACATCTACAACTATAGGTCTATCATCCCTCAAAGTTTGGATGTTCAAGTCTTTATCGTTTCTGAGATCTCATTGTCCATAGCTTTTTGTCGCGGGACAGGAAACGGACGACAGGAAGTGAATTTTGAAAAAATGAAAAAAATACCTAGAGATATTATCGTTCTCTATCAGTCCTATAAATTTCAAGAAAATCCATCCATGCATCTCTGAAAAATTGAGTTAAACTTTTAAAAAACTTGATTTGTTTGAACTCTTCCTGTGTGGACCGGAAGTGACGGTCGACCAAATAAAAACGGTTAAACACATCTTCTATCAAATGTCTATCATCCCTGTAAGTTTCGTGTTTTGATCACTTACAGTTTCTGAGATCTCGGGGTTCAAACATTTACTTTAAAAAATGCTTCATGATATATTTGAGATATCTCACCGGAAGTAGAATTTTTATATTTATTAATCATCGGATAGATGACATATGTAAGCATTTATACTTATATTTCAATTCTCCGAGAAATATATTAAATGCGTAAAAGCATAATTTTTGAAGAGCTTCCGGTGACGACCGGAAGTTACGACGAACAAAACAAAATAGTTTAAACACATCTACAACTATAGGTCTATCATCCCTCAAAGTTTGGATGTTCAAGTCTTTATCGTTTCTGAGATCTCATTGTCCATAGCTTTTTGTCGCGGGACAGGAAACGGACGACAGGAAGGGAATTTTGAAAAAATGAAAAAAATGCCTAAAGATATTTTCGTTCTCTATCAGTCCTATAAATTTCAAGAAAATCCATCCATGCATCTCTGAAAAATCGAGTTAAACTTTTACAAAACTTGATTTAATTGAACTCTTCCTGTGTGGACCGGAAGTGACGGTCGACCAAATAAAAACGGTTAAACACATCTTCTATCAAATGTCTATCATCCCTGTAAGTTTCGTGTTTTGATCACTTACAGTTTCTGAGATCTCGGGGTTCAAACATTTACTTTAAAAAAGGCTTCATGAGATATTTGAGATATCTCACCGGAAGTAGAATTTTTATGTTTATTAATCATCGGATAGATGACATATGTAAGCATTTATACTTATATTTCAATTCTCCGAGAAATATATTAAATGCATAAAAGCATAATTTTTGAAGAGCTTCCGGTGACGACCGGAAGCTACGACGAACAAAACAAAATAGTTTAAACACATCTACAACTATAGGTCTATCATCCCTCAAAGTTTGGATGTTCAAGTCTTTATCGTTTCTGAGATCTCATTGTCCATAGCTTTTTGTCGCGGGACAGGAAACGGACGACAGGAAGTGAATTTTGAAAAAATGAAAAAAACGCCTGGAGATATTATAATTTTCTGCCAGTCCTGAAAATTTCAAGAAAATCCATCCAGCCATCTCTGAGAAATCTTGTGGACAAAAAACGGACAAAAAAAAATAATAATAACTAGACACTTGTTGCAAAAGCAACAAAAAGGTCTTCCGTTTTGATATACATGTATCAATTTAACTGTAAGACATTGCTTCTCTTACATGCAAAAAAAGTTGATATGATAATTATTGTGAATGATATATCCAGACGTTACTTACATGTAAAACAACGAGAATGAAAAAGAAATCAATTTTTTAAGTACTTTCTGTGACGACCAGAAGTAACGCCGATCTAAACAAAAATGTTAACCATTTGTACAATCATAAGTCAATCTTGCCTCAAAGTTTGGTTGTTCACGACTCTGCCAAATCTAAGATCTCTTTGAAACAATATTTTTTGTCTCGGGACCGAAACGGACGAACGAAAGTGATTAATAAAAACAAAAGCTGGTATTTCTCGTACATTTGCTTAATGTACATCACTGTTTATCAGGCTCGATGAAATTCCAAAAAAGTCAGCTAAACTTGTTAAAAACAGGATTTGTTTGAACCCTTCCGGTAAGAACCGGAAGTGACAGTTGACAAAATTAAACCCGTTAAACACATCCCCAATCAAAATTCTATCAAACAATCAATGAAAGATTCGTGTCTCAATCACTTACAATGACGAAAATATTGCGGACATCAAATTTGTAAAAAGAAAAGCTACATAGAGATATTTGAGATTTACGGAAGTAAAATTTATTTGCCAATTTAAAATTATATAGATGACACATGTAAGATTGTATACTGATATTTTCATTTTATGTAAAATGAATAAAACAAATTTTTGAAGTGCTTCCGGTGACGACCGGAAGCTACGCCGAACAAAACAAAATAGTGTAAACACATGTACATACATAGGTCTATCATCCCACAAAGTTTGATCGTTCAAGTCGTTACCGTTTTTGAGATCTCCAGGAATCAAGGTTTTTTTTGTCTCGGGACAGGAAACGGACAAACGGAAGTGCTCAATGTAAATTGTAATTAATATTTTTTTTGTACTTGCCCTTTCTACTTAATTGTTCATCGACTTCACTACAAATAT
Organism: Magallana gigas; assembly: GCF_963853765.1. NCBI lineage: Eukaryota > Metazoa > Mollusca > Bivalvia > Ostreida > Ostreidae > Magallana > Magallana gigas. The sequence continues at coordinate 3,103,420 of NC_088853.1, read as the reverse complement.
CAAAGGAAAACAGTTAAACTGATAAACAGCTCGATTTGTTTGAACTCTTCCTGTGTGGACCGGAAGTGACGGAAGACAAAACGAAACCGGTTAAACACATCTTCAATCAAATGTCTATCATCCATGAAAGTTTTGTGCTTTGATCGCTTATAGTTTCTGAGATCTCGTTTGTACAAAATGTGTTTCAAAAAAGCTACCTGAGATATTTGAGATATCTCACCGGAAGTCGAATTTTTTTGTTGAGTTAACATCGCATAGACAATCTATGCATAGATTTATACTTATATATTTATTTTATGGAAAAAGAATTTTATGCGAAAAAGTAGTTATTTTTGAAGTGCTTCCGGTGACGACCGGAAGTTACGACGAACAAAACAAAATAGTGTGAACACACCTACAGCTATGGGTCTATCATCCCACAAAGTTTGGATGTTCAAGTCTTTACCGTTTTTGAGATCTCGTTGATACAAGCTTTTCCAACGCGGAACAGGAAACGGACAAACGGAAGTGCTCAATCTAAATTGTATTTAATATATCTTGTAAACTTGCCTTTTGTACTTCATTTCTCATCCAGCACACTACAAATATCAATGGAAATAAGTTAAACTGATAAACAGCTCGATTTGTTTGAACTCTTCCTGTGTGGACCGGAAGTGACGGAAGACAAAACGAAACCGGTTAAACACATCTTCAATCAAATGTCTATCATCCATGAAAGTTTTGTGCTTTGATCACTTATAGTTTCTGAGATCTCGTTTGTACAAAATGTGTTTCAAAAAAGCTACCTGAGATATTTGAGATATCTCACCGGAAGTCGAAATTTTTTGTTGAGTTAACATCGCATAGACAATCTATGCATAGATTTATACTTATATATCTAATTTATGGAAAAAGAATTTTATGCGAAAAAGTAGTTATTTTTGAAGTGCTTCCGGTGACGACCGGAAGTTACGACGAACAAAACAAAATAGTGTGAACACACCTACAGCTATGGGTCTATCATCCCACAAAGTTTGGATGTTCAAGTCTTTACCGTTTTTGAGATCTCGTTGATACAAGCTTTTCCAACGCGGGACAGGAAACGGACAAACGGAAGTGCTCAATCTAAATTGTATTTAATATATCTTGTAAACTTGCCTTTTGTACTTCATTTCTCATCCAGCACACTACAAATATCAATGGAAATAAGTTAAACTGATAAACAGCTCGATTTGTTTGAACTCTTCCTGTGTGGACCGGAAGTGACGGAAGACAAAACGAAACCGGTTAAACACATCTTCAATCAAATGTCTATCATCCATGAAAGTTTTGTGCTTTGATCACTTATAGTTTCTGAGATCTCGTTTGTACAAAATGTGTTTCAAAAAAGCTACCTGAGATATTTGAGATATCTCACCGGAAGTCGAAATTTTTTGTTGAGTTAACATCGCATAAATAACCTATGCATAGAATTATACTTATATATTTATTTTATCGAAAATGAATTTTATGCGAAAAAATAGTTATTTTTGAAGTGCTTCCGGTGACGACCGGAAGTTACGACGAACAAAACAAAATAGTTTAAACACATCTACAACTATAGGTCTATCATCCCTCAAAGTTTGGAGGTTCAAGTCTTTATCGTTTCTGAGATCTCATTGTCCATAGCTTTTTGTCACGGGACAGGAAACGGACGACAGGAAGTGAATTTTGACAAAATGAAAAAAACGCCTAGAGATATTATCATTTTCTATCAGTCCTGAAAATTTCAAGAAAATCTATCCAGCCATCTCTGAGAAATCTTGTGGACAAAAAACGGACAAAAAAAAATAATAATAATAATAACTAGATCGTTCTCGTTGCGAGCAACGAGTGGGTCTTCCGTCCGATTTTTGAGTAAATGAGATAAAATCCTTCACTTTTAAGACTAAATTGTTAATCAACGCCAAAAAAATTAGGAAAAAAAATTTCGGCACCAAGGGCTTGAACCCAGGTCGCCTTAGCACATGTCCACCACTGTAACGACTGAGCTAATCGGACTCTCGCTTCAGGAATTTGATGCTTAATATCTCGGGAACGCATCAATCGATTTTAAAAAAATTTACATATTCTTAATCAGTAAAAGAGTCTCTATCAACCCGTTGGAAAAATATATATAAAGCAAAAAGTTGAAAAAACCGATTTTTTATCTTTCCTTCCGGTGACGACCGGAAGTGACGGCGGACGATTTTATGACCATGTTGCAACAGGTTCAGTAAATGTCTATCTTCACTGAAAATTTCAGCCCTATATCTTTATTCGTTTTTTGGATCTCTAGCCGACAAAATTGACTTATAAAAATCTTAAACGGACAATAACTTCCGACCGGAAGTGATTATCAAAAATTTGAAACGGCGGTACAAACTTCAGATACCGACACATCAACCACCAAAATTTGAAGATAATCGAATGAGCCATCTTCGAGAAATCGCCTGCACAAAATTTGTAAGACAAAAAAAGAATGAAAAGAAAGACACGATCTCGTTGCGAGCAACGAGGAGGTCTTCCGTCCGGTTTTTAGAAGGAAATTTGACATCATCGACTTTGATTTTCGAAAAAAAAAAACATGATATGGAAAAAAGAGTGGAGAACTAGTGCTGTATTGTATCACATTTTATAACTTCTCTTATATTGCCTTTTTAAAGACTTGCATTTCTTCAAATTAAGATCGAAAAGATTAAACTTGTTTACCTCTGGCTCCTAAAGAACCCTTAATACGTAACGCAAGAGAAAATCATTATATTGTTAGGATATATAAACGTATTATACCTACTTCAGCTTAAATAACTTTTCACAAAATAGCTCTTAGTAAAGGGCTATAGATTAAAGAATTTAGAGCCCTTTGATCCCCTAATTTAAGGGGCCAGCCCCTTTTTCTTGAAATCAAATGGAAGGTCATTTCATTCTGAACACATTTTGTCAACAAATGTTTAGAAATTCGTTACCGTTCTTAAGATAAATGGGAAAGAAGGTATTAGGGGCCGATCTCTTATCTCAATATAGGGACCGTTTAACGAAATTTTGAAGGTTGCGTATTGTTAAGAACATCATTTTCAAAAACTTTTCTTCTGTGCTGCATTTCAAAATATTTTTCCTTTCTGAGATATGGGTGATCAAATTTTGGACTGTTGACCCCTAAAAACCCCTAATTACATAACACATGATAAAATCATTACATTGCTTGGATTCATAACTATGAGATAAACATATTTGCTTCTATAACATTTTACAAAATATCCCTCAGTAAGAGGCTATAGATAATAGACTTTAGAGCCCTTTGGTTCCCTAATTTAAGGGGCCAGCCCCTTTTTCTTGATATCAAATAAAAGGTCACTTAATTCTAAACACATTTTGTTCAACAAGTGTTTAGCAATTTGTTACCGTTCTGGAGATATATAAGAAAAAAGGTTTTAGGGGCCGATCCCCTATCTCCTTATAGGGGCCGTTTAAAGAAATTTTGAGGGTTGCATATTGTTAAGAACATCAGTTTGAACAACTTTTCTTCTGTACTGCATTTCAAAATATTTTTCCTTTCTGAGATATTGGTGTTCAGAATTTTGGACTTTTGGCCCCTAAAAACCCCTGATTACATAACACATGATAAAATCATTACATTGCGTAGATACATAACTGTGAGATAAACATATTTGCTTCTATAACATTTTACAAAATATCCCTCAGTAAAGGGCTATAGATAAAAGACTTTAGAGCCCTTTGGTTCCCTAATTTAAGAGGCCAGCCCCTTTTTCTTGATATCAAATAAAAGGTCACTTAATTCTAAACACATTTTGTTCAACAAGTGTTTAGCAATTTGTTACCGTTCTGGAGATATATAAGAAAAAAGGTTTTAGGGGCCGATCCCCTATCTCCTTATAGGGGCCGTTTAAAGAAATTTTGAGGGTTGCATATTGTTAAGAACATCAGTTTGAACAACTTTTCTTCTGTACTGCATTTCAAAATATTTTTCCTTTCTGAGATATTGGTGATCAAAATTTTGGACTTTTGGCCCCTAAAAACCCCTGATTACATAACACATGATAAAATCATTACATTGCGTAGATACATAACTGTGAGATAAACATATTTGCTTCTATAACATTTTACAAAATATCCCTCAGTAAAGGGCTATAGATAAAAGACTTTAGAGCCCTTTGGTTCCCTAATTTGAGGGGCCAGCCCCTTTTTCTTGATTTTAAAAGAAAGGTCTTGTAAATAGAAACTATTTTTACATTACATGTCTTAACAAAATATTTTTCTGAAAAGAGATAATTAAAGAAAACCACAAAAAATTACGACGTTTTTTTATCCCAATTTTCGGGTCCAGGCGAGCTTCGACACTTTTTGCGATCGAAATGATTTTAAACCTTCATGCACAATTTCAGTCTTCCGTCTACCATCGCTGAAAATTTCAAGTTTATATCTGCTATAGTTTAAGAGGAGTACTGCCGACAAAATACCCCTCTGAAAATCGATAAAACGACTATATCTCAAAACCGGAAGTGACGTCATCAATAAAAAAAATTTGCAATACGGTTCATATCATCTTCTATTAGATCCCAAAGTTTCATGAAAATCAATTGAGTAGTTCTCGAGATCTCGCGTGCACAAAATTTGTAAGAAAAAAAAATAATAATAATATAGAAGAATAGGGAAAAAGAAACAAAGCAATAACAATAAGGTCTTCCGTTGGAAACGGAAGACCTTAATAAGAAACATTACAATCACTATAAGGTCTTCCGTTGGAAACGGAAGACCTTAATAATAACTAGACACTTGTTGCAAAAGCAACAAAAAGGTCTTCCGTTTTGATATACATGTATCAATTTAACTGTAAGACATTGCTTCTCTTACATGCAAAAAAAAGTTGATATGATAATTATTGTGAATGATATATCCAGACGTTACTTACATGTAAAACAACGAGAGTGAAAAAGAAATCAATTTTTTAAGTACTATCTGCGACGACCAGAAGTAGCGCCGATCTAAACAAAAATGTTAACCATTTGTACAATCATAAGTCAATCTTTCCTCAAAGTTTGGTTGTTCACGACTCTGCCAAATCTAAGATCTCTTTGAAACAATATTTTTTGTCTCGGGACCGAAACGGACGAACGAAAGTGATTAATAAAAAAACCCCCTGATATTTCTCGTACATTTGCTTAATGTACATCACTGTTTATTAGGCTAGATGAAATTCCAAGAAAGTCAGCTAAACTTGTTAAAAACAGGATTTGTTTGAACCCTTCCGGTAAGAACCGGAAGTGACAGTTGACAAAATTAAACCCGTTAAACACATACCCAATCAGAATTCTATCAAACAATCTATGAAAGATTCGTGTCTCAATCACTTACAATGACGAAAATATTGCGGACATCAAATTTGTAAAAAGAAAAGCTACATAGAGATATTTGAGATATCTCACCGGAAGTAAAATTTATTTGCCAATTTAAAATTATATAGATGACATATGTAAGATTGTATACTGATATTTTCATTTTATGTAAAATGAATAAAACAAATTTTTGAAGTGCTTCCGGTGACGACCGGAAGCTACGCCGAACGAAACAAAATAGTGTAAACACATGTACATATATAGGTCTTTCATCCCACAAAGTTTGATCGTTCAAGTCGTTACCGTTTTTGAGATCTCCAGGAATCAAGGTTTTTTTCTCGGGACAGGAAACGGACAAACGGAAGTGCTCAATGTAAATTCTAATTAAAAAATTTTTTGTACTTGCCCTTTCTATTTAATTGTTCATCGATTTCACTACAAATATCAAAGGAAAACAGTTAAACTGATAAACAGCTCGATTTGTTTGAACTCTTCCTGCGTGGACCGGAAGTGACGGAAGACAAAACGAAACCGGTTAAACACATCTTCAATCAAATGTCTATCATCCATGAAAGTTTTGTGCTTTGATCGCTTATAGTTTCTGAGATCTCGTTTGTACAAAATGTGTTTCAAAAAAGCTACCTGAGATATTTGAGATATCTCACCGGAAGTAGAATTTTTCTGTTGAGATAACATCGCATAGACAATCTATGCATAAATTTATACTTATATATTTATTTTATGGAAAAAGAATTTTATGCGAAAAAGTAGTTATTTTTGAAGTGCTTCCGGTGACAACCGGAAGTTACGACGAACAAAACAAAATAGTGTGAACACATCTACAGCTATCGGTCTATCATCCCACAAAGTTTGGATGTTCAAGTCTTTACCGTTTTTGAGATCTCGTTGATACAAGCTTTTTCAACGCGGGACAGGAAACGGACAAACGGAAGTGCTCAATCTAAATTGTATTTAATATATCTTGTAAACTTGCCCTTTGTACTTCATTTCTCATCCAGCACACTACAAATATCAATGGAAATAAGTTAAACTGATAAACAGCTCGATTTGTTTGAACTCTTCCTGTGTGGACCGGAAGTGACGGAAGACAAAACGAAACCGGTTAAACACATCTTCAATCAAATGTCTATCATCCATGAAAGTTTTGTGCTTTGATCACTTATAGTTTCTGAGATCTCGTTTGTACAAAATGTGTTTCAAAAAAGCTACCTGAGATATTTGAGATATCTCACCGGAAATCGAAATTTTTTGTTGAGTTAACATCGCATAGATAACCTATGCATAGATTTATACTTATATATTTATTTTATCGAAAATGAATTTTATGCGAAAAAGTAGTTATTTTTTAAGTCTTCCGGTGACGACCGGAAGTAACGACGAACAAAACAAAATAGTTTAAACACATCTACAACTATAGGTCTATCATCCCTCAAAGTTTGGAGGTTCAAGTCTTTATCGTTTCTGAGATCTCATTGTCCATAGCTTTTTGTCGCGGGACAGGAAACGGACGACAGGAAGTGAATTTTGAAAAAATGAAAAAAACGCCTAGAGATATTATTATTTTCTATCAGTCCTGAAAATTTCAAGAAAATCCATCCAGCCATCTCTGAGAAATCTTGTGGACAAAAAACGGACAAAAAAAAATAATAATAAGAAACATTACAATCACTATAAGGTCGTCCGTTGGAAACGGAAGACCTTAATAAGAAACATTACAATCACTATAAGGTCTTCCGTTGGAAACGGAAGACCTTAATTAAGTGATGTAAATAAATTACCATGTTTCCCTTATTGTAGTGAATAGGGGGAGTCTCAAAATATGTATTCATTTTGTTGGAAAATTGTATGCATTATTTAGGGAAAATGGAAATTTGGTATCTTTCTTTTGATGTAGAAAAAATTCGAGAGGGTAGAAAATCGAACAATTGATACAATATGAACACTTTTACTTCCGTCTTTGAAAATAAATATAAAATGCGGGGTGTTTCCCTTGAAAATGTTAAGTGGGAACGTCTCAAAACCCAATATATAGGTGAAAATGGTCATCTTTTGTAAGACTTTTTACGCTATGCTAAACTTTAGAGGGTGGAATATTCAATGCTACATATATAACACACATCAATTCTTCCTCTTTCAAAATTGATGAAGATAATGTGGTGTTTCCCTAAAAAAAAAAAATAAAGAGGGGGCGTCTTAAAACCCAATATATAGGTGAAAATGGTCATCTTTTGCAGAAGTTACGTTTTATGCTAAGCTAAATATTATAAAATGGAAGATTCAATGCTTCATATGAACATAGAACATTTCTCCCTCTTTCAAAACTGATGAAGAAAATGTGTTTCCCTTGAAAATACAAAGAAGGAGCATCTCAAAATCCAATATAAAGGTTAAAATGAATGGTCATCTTTAGCCATTCGTGTGATATTTTTCAAACTTTGGAGGATGGAAATTCAATGATATGTATATTACATTCAAATCATTTTCCTCTATCAAAAATTGAAAAAAGAAAAAAAGGTGTTTCCCTCTTGAAATATGAAGAGGGGTGTCTCAAAACCCAATTCATAGTTAAAGAGGCCATTTTTTCCAAATCTTGTGTATGGATTTTGTTTCCATGCAGAGAGCTAATATTGCTTATAATGGATAAAATTTACAATCAGTAGGAGAATAATGATCGAATCATTTGAAAATTTTTATTTATAGTGTGGTTGGATTGCATTGAAACACAACATGTTAGTATGGCAGAATTGAGATGATATAACAGTGACAACAGTCTAATTAATGTAATACACATGCAGATATATTACAAGATTGATATCCATAAAATGTAATAACACAAAATGTTTTAACAAATACAACACGATGATATATATTTATTGCAAACTTGAAAAAAATTCAGCAACCTTCTTTGCAACTTTATAATTGCTGCTTACTCTAGCTTTACCATCACTTGTCTTTTCACTAAACAAGAAAAACACACCATCAAAACCTTTTCTTTCAAATGCAAGTTTCAAATGGTTGTATGATAGTGACGAACATTTGATCTTTTTCAAAGTTGCTTTTGAAATGACATTTTGCTTCTGTAAATACTCTATGGATTCTACAGATGGTTGAACACCATGACTAGTCACTTGAACTGTACTATAAAAAAAATCAGCGAGTAAAACATCAACTTTCCCACTACTTTTCACAAGGGTCTGAAGCATTTCAGAATCAGCTAATGAATTATGAGCTGAATAAGACTCATTCAACACTTTCTGAGCAAGATATTCTTGCTTATAACAATCAAAACCAGGATACACAACTTTAAAAAAAGGCAAGGTATCACAAAACCCCACTACATATTTACAAAAGTGGTTCCATATTTTATAATATTTCAGCTGATTATACAGTACAATAGAATCAAAACATTTGTTATTGTGTGCCACTAATACACAGCTTTTCCCTAGTAACATAACAAATTGAATAAAGTCCAAAAGAACTTGTAGTGGATGATTGTGTGACACAGCTACATTGTTATGGAGCAGCTCATTGGTTGAGGCATCAAACTTCATTCCAGTCACTCTACTGGCCTCTTCTGAAATTTCCTGGCTTGGTGTGACATATCTGTTGAATTTTTGGTCTTCACAGACTGCCGAAATTTGAATAATAGAGCTTTCTCTACCTATAAGAGAAGAAAAGGAATGAGAAATGGTTACCCATACATCCAAAAACATAAAAACAGGATCCCATTATGTTTATAATTCAGAATGATTTTACTTTCTCAAAAGTAAATTAATATAAGTAATAATTAGCAATATTGAAAAGTTCACTGGGATATGAACTTGGTTGCAATGGTACATAATCAGATCTTCTGAGAAGTCCTTCCTTTGGTCACGTGACCAACCAAGTTCACATTCCAGTGAACTTTTCGACATTGCTATTTATTTCTTTTCTTGTGTTTCTATATCCCTTAGTATTGGCAAGAGGATAGAAAACACAGCGAGTTGAATAAATTCATACACAGGCAATTGTGCCTCACGTGAAATTCACGTTAATTTCACGTGAATTTCACGTGAAAAAATTCACGTGAATTTCACGTGAAAAGAGCACTCACACGAATTTCACGTGAAATTCTTCACGTGAAATTCACGTGAATTTCACATATGTAAACTAGTACACATGCACCGGCATGCTTTTCATACCTTAGAATTTTTTTTAGCCTCTCCAATGATTTCTTTGTAAAAAAATTAATTAATTTGGTTTCAATTTTATCATGGTTAAAGAAAGCATTTTACATCCCATCAAAATGTATAATCAAAACAAAAAACAAATGTCATCTTATATGTATAAATTTTATTTTTCCTACGTAAAATTTAATAAAAAATTGTTCTCCTTCACTCTCAGTCATGATCATCTTCACTCTCAAAGTCAACCTCGTGCACCTAAAATTCAAACGGATAATTATAATATATATCAAGATACTAATATGATATCATAATCATGAAACAGGATGTAATATTTTGTACTGTGTATTGTACATACATTCTAAAGCTTCTCATATCTCTCAATCCGCTTTTCCTCTCGGGCTTGGAGTTTCTCCCATTTAAGAGGATCTTCATCTGAGTCTATCCTTTCCTTGTGCTCTTTCAATTCAACCCAGAAATCCAAGGAGACTGGTTCCCGACCTCTGAGTTTTTTAAGGAGCTTCTTCTCATGGCAGAAGGAGCGCTGAAAATAGATTTTTAAAAATCAATATATTTAACAAGTATACATACATTGTGTTTTTTGGTTCATGCATTTTAATGTTGAATGTCGTAGTCAATTTGATCAAGGTACAGCAATTTTGGTGATCAGACATATATTAATACAGTGTATATAGTAAATAACATAAATAAATAATAATTACCAAAATGATGGTCATCTTGATAATTTCCAAGTTCCCAGCATCTGTGAACTTGGAAAAGATGGTCCTGGCCAGTTCTGCCAACTGCATTGCCCCCACATCTAATTTTTCTGAAAGCAACTAAAAAAACCCAAATCTATTTATGAAAATGTCTTACAACACACCATCAAGCCAATTTGTTTGTGTGAACTTCTCAGCAGCTTAGACATCATATTCATGACATCATAATCATTACTATACAAGCTTATGGTTCTACAGAAATACAAGCATAACACACTTTTATAACATGTCTTCATTTAAGAAATAAACAACGTTATTTAGTGAACATGGCGTTATGAATAGCAATTGCTCTGTTGGCATATTCCATGATGCGCGCTAAATAATCGTTGTTTATTACTTATATTTGCATTTTACCACTCGCAAATACCCTGTATTAGCATAGACCTTGCTTAGTTATTACATCAAGAGTAAACATTCAGACTGTAATGTATCTTTTTAATTTACATAGATTTGTTAACAGAATCAATGATATGTTATAACAGTAATTCCTTTAAAATGTTATCAAAAACATGTTTTAATATTACATGTAAAAACGTCAATTTTAATGGAGTTGGAGAAAAACACATGATGTATCGTATAGTGGTTTAAATCTATAACATCATGGAAAAGTATATATAACGTTACACCTTTATGACGTCATAGTATACTGACAGAGCAATTGCGATTATAGAGAAATAATTGCAGCTCCTCCGTATGGGCTTACAGTGGGAAAGAACAATGGAAATGCAAATATTACTAATTATATTTTTATTGCAGATGATCCACAACATCACTGTTTCTTATTATGATTATCATTCCTTGGAATGTGGCCATATGTCTGAACAAATTTGAGAACCCTTAAGAATTCAAATTTTGTTCATAAAAGTGATCCCTTTTGCATTTATTCAATATGGGCTAAAAACTAAAATGATGTAAAATAAATTTAAATGTTGACCTTGGATTTGGTCTGTGCCCTGAAGTCAACGAACTTTCTTGCCGCATACTTTCGAACACTTCTGAGAACTACAGGAAGATCAGCGGTTACCCCGTTCTTTTGAAGAAGTACTGTCACTTTAGCCTGTAGTAATAAAGATTATAGTAAATGTAGTGCAGAGTACTCACTTTAAGTAATTTATTCATGCACAAATAAAACAATAATTAACTAATACATTTCATAGAAATTGATAATTTGTGTTATTTATCAGACATGCCTATCAGCTGATTACTTAATATAATTGCCTGCTTAATTTACTTTTCATTAACTTACTTTTAATTCTGTGTCTGGATTGACTGGGAATAGCATGATAGGGAACTTTTTCTTCAGGTGTTCAACAAGAGGGGCCTTTGATAAATAATGAGTATGAAGAAATTATTAATTCAATTTGTTTTGATCATAGACTATATGAGAGAGAGAGAGAAAAACAGAGAGAGAGAGAGAGAGAGAGAGAGAGAGAGATATACCTCTATGGGTGATTTCTCTACAGTAAATCCAGTAGTGTTTGGACTTTGCTTATTTGTGTTCTTAGACAGTTCCTCTTTTAGTTCTTTTAATTCCTGTACTATAATAAATTAAAAAAACAAATCAAATTCATTGAAAACAACAATTTTGAATCAAACTATTTTCAGAAAAAAGGAGATATTTTCCATGCATGATGAATGAAATATTTAGAGTTATGCGCACGTACAGACACACAGAGAGAGAGAGAGAGAGAGAGAGAGAGAGAGAGAGAGAGAGAGAGAGAGAGAGAAATTATCCGTAATTCTTTTTTAATATAAATATATATACATACAGACTTGTTTCAGAAGTTTTGTGTTTTCAACACAGCCATGGCAGGAATTTGAGGCACCCGAATGTCTGCTTAATAGTCTTGGGCTCGGGGGCTCCGAGTCCGAAAACATTGTCTCGCTGTTCTCTATTGTTTTCTGGCTATCCTATAATTTTAATAATATACTTAAAACCAAATATATGTTCAGTAGTAATAAGTTTTACGTGTGTGTTGAAAATACTAAATTGAGTATGGGTGTTTTTCACTATTGCTTTTTGATAAATTAATAGATCCTATATATATCGTTTATTTTTAACTTGGATTTTCCCTATGGGCGGAGCTTATGCAGTAAACAAAGGCATGCATATTCCTTCAGCGTAAAACAACAGCTAAAACTATGAATTTGATTATCCTGCTGATGAATTTTTTGATGTTTTTTTTTATAAATAGTATATACATACCTCATACATATCTTTAATTTGACACTTCCACTCTCCCTTTCTTAATGTTGACAGTATTGTCTGCTTGACCTAGTTGTCGTCTGCAAATCTCGTGCAACGAGAATCTTACTCTTTAAAACGTTTCAAATATTCAGATAAGGGTTAATATTTTTCAAGGAGTAGATTGACGTCGATGAGCTGTCAAATATGTATCGGACAAAATTCAAGAAAAAAGAACGTTTCATTTGTGAATGCTGCGATTTTTCCACTGACCGATTTAATAACTACAAGCGACACTGTGAAACAAAAAAACACAGAGATTGTTTAGATTTAACAAATCACGAGGAAACTCTCTCAGTTAGCGATATTTATCAGGATCAGCGATCACAGGCCGATGTTGATCTGACAAGTTCTGATTCTACAGACTATGCTATAGACAGCGATGGCCCATCTTGTTGTGATTATATTGAAGATCACAGCGTCACTTCAGATTCTGATGAAACAAAGGGAAACAATTCAAAGCAAATGCAACACGAAGTTTTGGACGATGACGATGATGAAGAAATCGATACAAGGATTACGAACGACCAAGAGTCCGAGCCATCCGACTGGTTTCCATTCGAATCTAAGTTGCATTTTCTTTTAAGTGTTTTACACAGCTCTAAAACTCACCGAGTTGTAAGTATTCTCTCTCTCTCTCTCTCTCTCTCTCTCTCTCTCTCTCTCTCTCTCTCTCGTTCAATATTGACATTTATATCGGACATTTTGTTTTAAAACACTTTTTCCCTACATTTTCAGAGTGACGAAACACTCTCATTTATTCTCTATATTTTGAGAGAGTGTTGTGTAAAAAATGTACCTTCATTGGCTAAAATCAAGTCATTTTGGACAGAAAATCTTAAACTGGATGAGATGATACAACAGGTAAATATTTTTATTATAATTTAAATTATAATTTATTAAATCCATTTGTTTAAGAAAAATTAAGAAAAAACTGGTTTTTTATATGAACATATACAAGTAAGTACATGTACATGTAGAAAAACATACATAATATATACATAATATATATTCTTGACATACAAACACAGATATATATATTGCATGTAAAGTGTGTGGAAAGCTACTGCAGTTATAACACTGTAACACACACAGGGTACTGAGGGACCAGGCTAAATTTATCACAATGATGGGACCTGAACAAATTAAAATATCCATTAAAAAAATTGACATGTCCCATGGCTTTCACATTGAAAAAAAATATGTGTCTCATGCCTTTACCCTTTTATTGTATATATGCATCAAAAATGTAGAACCGCATGCAAAGTTTGAACATTTTTCATGAAATTCTTATTGGTTTCCAGCTACCCTGCATGGTGTGTTTGATTTTTTTTAAATTTAAGGCAGGCATCACACTTGTAGGTTTTACTGTTTTAGCATGGTTTAATTAAAGGAGACTGAAATCAGAATAGATATTAAGATAATCACTAAATATGATTGTTAGCTTCCTTTTTCATGGAAACAAGAAACCACATGCAGGACGGCATGTCTATTTTTAAATAAAAATGCTACAAATCATCCAATTGACCAAAAAGGAGCAATTCTTAGCATCAATGATGATTATTCCAAATATTGTGAGAAATAACTCAAGGAAATTGCCACAAGTTTCATAATATTAGGTACCGTAAAATATTTCAAACTATTGCTTTTTATGAAAATCAAAAGATAGGGGGAGGGTATACATGTAAGGGTTATATTTCTAAGTGATGTGATGCTATTATCATGATAATATCATGTAGATGTATGAAGCATTTGAATAAGGTTTCTTATTAAAGAAGTAGAACAATTGACCTCTAACAGATTAAGTAAATATGCTTTTTTGAAGGAGAGCCCTATGAATCTGTGTTAAATAGGGGAGAGTGGAAGAATCTGTGTTAAATAGGGGAGAGTGGAAATGGTGGGTTCACTTAAATGGCCATATTTCTCTTAAACCTCAATGGAATTGGCAATATGAGGCATACCTTTTCTCAGAATTGCATAAGCTTTCTAATTTTAGGACAAGATATCTTTTCATAGAATGTTAGTGTAAGTTAAAGGTAGCGCAGTAGCAGTAGCAATAACAAGGGGAGTAACTTACTCTTAAATGATTTTTTAAAAAGATTTTTTGTGTTTAAGAAATGAAATGCTTAAAAATAATAAATGTTTTTCTTGAGTTGAGAACTGTAATTCATTTAAAAAAATGTGCTCGTCCCATGGGTACTTAATACTAAAAAAAGTATTAACGCGCTTTACTCAATTTGTATGCACACACTGCTGCAGTTATGAGACAATGTCTTTCAAAAATAATGATTCAATGCTTAAATATATATATGATGTATTATTCCCTTGTATATTATTAGAATACAGATGAAAATGGGAATATCCATTGGATGGTCAAACCATCTGCGATGCTTCAAATGCTTATAGCAAATCCTAGCACTGCACAGAAAATAGACAGGTATTCACTTAAATTAAATTTCTTTGGTGAATTGTGGGATTTGTTGGTGGATTTATTTAGCTTAAAATTACATATACATTATTTTTTTTATATAACATGTATTTGTTCCAGATATCCAAATATCTTAAAAATCGGCACTCATAAAATCACAACACAAAGCTCTGCTGAAAAGTGGAAGGAAATGAAATTCCATTGGGGCAAAAGCAAAACAATGGATTTTATTTTGGGAGAGATTATTGAATTTTCCCACAAAGAGAAAACACTGTTGGGGAAAATTAGACAGTTCATGGTAAAGGAATGTGACCAGGTAATTAAATAATTCAATAATATTGTCAGACTCACATAATGTATCTCTTTGATCTCGGCAATAACTGTAGTAGATTTGTTCATATTTCTATATCAATTGTTTGGTATATCAAATTATTTACAGGAAAATGGTGAACTCTGTGTTGAAGTTGAGGAACTCAGAAAGGGTGATCACCCCTACTTTGAAGATTTGTTTAATGAAGAAGAAAATAGGTAACTGGACTATTAATATTAAGTGCCAAGCTCAGAATTTTTTATCATGCCCCCCGCAAACAAAGTAGAGAAACATTGGAAGCTCCTACTACACATACAGAGTTCTTATGACCTGAGGATGTGTCATTAACTTAATTGACCATGGGTCAGTAAAGCAGTTTAAGGTCATTGTTAAAAAAATGCATAATTCATGCCTAGGCCATATCTTGTTATGGAAAATGATTAGAAGCTAAAATTTGACTCAAAGGTTATTATGTCTTGACCTTGAGCTTTGATCATTTGTGCAAGTTCAAGGTCAAGTTCAAGGTCACTATAAGAAAGAGATGCATCCAAGAAGTAATCAAGTTATTATTTGCGAGCTTGCTCAAAGTACCTCTAGTTTATCCAGATTTGTCATTTGCATATTAATATGGTTTGAAATATCTTTTTGCATGTAGAACTATTTGCTCTGATTTTTAAATTTTATACTTTTTAAAGGTGTTTGGTGATTATGAACAAATCACTCTGTGTCCCAATTGATAAATGTTCTAAGTACACAGTATCTCAGCCAATTGATGTGTACCTGAGAGAGGTTAATGATGGATATGAGAACTTCAATTTACTGTCAGAAGAGGTAAGCATTTGAATATCTACATATTATATATATATATATATATATATATATATATATATATATATATATATATATATATATATATATATATATGTGTGTGTGTGTGTGTGTGTGTGTGTGTGTGTGTGTGTGTGTGTGTGTGATCTATCATGGTTTTTTATCCAACAAGATGTTTGTTTTCTAACCTCAACCCTTGGCGAGGGGATAGAAAACATGAAACGAGTTGGATAAAAATCATTTACCATTCCAAATCAAGTGAGATATTCTTTTTATTCTTTGTTTTACCACGTCTTTTGTTAAACCTCAATCTCATCTGTAAAAATTATGATTGTGAGCCTCACAACACATTTACTGCAAGATGTCAACAACTTAAATGTCAATAAAACAGCATTAATTTTTAAAATTATATTGCAATGAAAATTATAAATTTTTTTTTTTCAGGAGAAAAGGGATTTTTTTGCAACATCTTCACTCTGGAAAGGAAAACCCATCATTAAAATTCCTCTTAATATATTTGTGGATGATTTGTCTGCAAACCAGTCCCGGAGATGGGCTCCTTTGCATGGGATACAAGCTCAATTGGCTGGTCTTCCTTTGGAGGAAAAAAACAAGAACAAGAACTCGATATTTCTAGCAGCATCAGAACAGGTTGCAATGATAGAGCTTTTAAAGCCAGTATGTGACGACATAAAAATGTGCGCAGAGTACGTATGACGTAAGAACACATACAATAATTTGAACATCGATGGAAGTTTGTCCACGTACATGTATATATTAGGTGTTTAAATCTGACTTTTTTAGAATAGGAGTTGACAGCTATGACGCCTTTTTAAAGCAAGAAATAACGCTAACATCAGAAATTTCATCCATAATATCCGACTACCAGATGATGAGTTTGGTTTCAAATCACATGGGACCTGCAGCAATTAAGTTTTGTCCCAAATGTTTGGTAAGAAAATTTTGAATTTGTAAAAGCTTTTAATTTCCTTCAGTTTCTTATCATTCTTTAAATGAAATTACATAACTGCAACTTTAATAAAATCCATTTCAGGCTGACAAATCAGACCCATTTACAATATGGCCATTGCGAACATCATCTGCAACAAGGAAAACACTAAGGAGACTTGAAATTCATGCTCAAGGTAGTGCAAGAACAATGATACAAAAGCAGACCGGTATCAAATTCTACGACAATTGCTTGTGGCAGCATGTTGATCCCCACAGGTATTGATTTTATTAAACAACAATTCTCTCTAGATACAAGATAGTATTAGGATTATATTATAAAGTTGTGATGCATCAATATATTGGTTTCGATATATTTTCCCTCTCCTCATAGGGATGCACCTGTAGGAATTCTTCATTTCTTGTACCTTGGATTAGCAAAACACTTGATTCAGGTAAGATATCTTTAATATCAAGAATATGGAAGTAAATTATACAGTGCACACTTGCTAAATATACCAGTATATAGTGGTTATAATATAGTTTTGCCTTGACCTATAACTAAGAAATTTTTCAGCTGGCATAAAACTTTTAATTCGAATCTCATTACCCCTTACATACAAGCATTCTTTTTCAACCTGAGCAAGATTAAGCAAATATATATGCTCTGAAAAAAGAATTTTGCATGATCTAGTATCCATAAATAACATTCTATATAATGACCTAATTTGCTTTTGAAGCACTGTGTCAGAACTCTAAGTGAACACCAGATGCAACTTTTGACTTTACATTTGGAAACTGTTGATCAAACTGACTTTTCCTACCGCATCAATGCTGACACTTTTTTCAAGTTTTTGGACAGTCGACAAGGAAAGGATTATAAACATTATGTAAGTATGAAAAGTTCAAAAGTACAACTTTTCCTTATTCTTAGACACAAGTGATGCATGGCAATGAGCAATTTCTTTAGGTGTTTATTCATGTACTTATAGATGTTAATCTTTTTACAGCTTCAGGTCGCTCCATTTAATATGGAATTCGCTGGGTTGAAAATGCCATATGTTGAAGCACTTGGAAAGCTTGCTTTGGTAATAGAGAAATGAATTATAGCCATTAAAAAAAACATAAATGTATACTTATGATTTTAAAACTAAAATTCTAAAATTTAATCACAAAACAATAACATATTTTCACTCTTCAATCAGTTGAATTATATGTATTATTTGATTCATGTACCAGTATATTTTCAGATATCCAAGCACATTTATCAAGGTGTTACGTCAGTTGGTTCTGAATTTGAAGATTATCTTGCATTTATCAAAGACAACATTCCTCAACTTGGCAGCAAAAGCAAGACACATTTCTGTGTTCATATAGTATGTAAAATATAGCTCCCAATTGACTTGTGTTTACAGTATCACTAATAAATGACTCAATTCTGAATGTAACATATATACCATATATTAAATACTGCAAGGAAAGGCACATTAATTTCAAGCAGATATATAGATGGTTAACTATGAATGTGGCAAAATACTTTCAATAAAGGATAATAGGACGGATAATTATATATATATAATGTAAATTCATGGCACATATATTATATCTTGTAAGTTACCATATGGTAAATCATACATGCTTGTACTTAAATGTTAGATTGTCTGATCTTGTTTGATAATTGCAGTCTGATGACATAATAAGGCATGGCCATCCTCTTCATTTCACTGAAGACGTGTTTGAAAAAAACCACAAATCAATAAGAGAGAGTATTCGTCATCAGAACGGCCATCAAAGGTCAAGGGATACGGTCATCCAATTTGCAAAGTCAGAATTGACAAAACATGTGGTGTCTGGAGGTTTCTTGCATTTGAATGATACATGGTAACAATTTTATTGTTTAATTTATGTAAATATCAGTAATTTTTTTCAGTTCCATACGCAATTTAAATCTAATGAAATGTTATATGTTCAAGCAATATTTATCTGTTATGTATAGTTATGTCAAACCATTAGCTCATGGAAATGAAGTGTAAATATCAAAAATTTATTACATGATAGATACATTTTTTCCCCCGCATATTGATCGACTAAACAACTGATAAAAAAATTATCTTGCAGGAAACAAGCTAGCAGTTTTGTGCTGTCATATGGAAATGACAAGAAAATCAAGTCTTTTCTTGGAGTCCCTGACCAAAATGAAAATTTTAAAGCTGGGGAGCTGCGAAACGTGACCAGAACTTCTTCAAGGAAACCAATGGCAAGTACATATATAATTAATGATTATAGGTTAAGAATAAATGTATAGATTATTACCTGGCCATAGTTTTTATATCGCATTCCTTATTAGCCCAATGCCACTGTATATTCAGCATGAGAGCCGCTAGGCTCGAAATCAGAGTTGAAGAAGGCATATATACCAAACTCTACATCATAATAGCTGATGGTTGACGAAAATTTTATGAAAAAATAATTAATGTACATGAATCTGTCTTAATTAAAGGAATGAATTGTATTAACTCTAAAAATGAAATTTTGTTTGTCTTTGAGGGTTTTATATATTGCTTCATCTGCATTAAACAGGGTAACCCCAATCTATTGGAAGAGTTGGAGTTGCTCACAATATCTGTTGCCATTGACACTGATATTGCTAAAGATGCAAAACTATACAGCTGCCTAGGATGCATAACAAGCGAAGGAGATTATGCAGGCATTCAAAGCTTTGTCTTATATTCAGAAACTGTAAAGGTAACTTTTAATTAAGTATAGATAATATAACAAATATGGATATAATGAATATAATGAATTCATTTCTAGGTCACCTGAGTAAACTCAGGTGACGTATTGCTATCTGTTTTCGTCCGTCGTCATGCATGACTTCTGTCGTGGGTTAACAATTTTACATTTTTAACTTCTTCTTAAAAACTACAAGGCCAATCGTTACCATTTTTGGTGTGAAGCATCTCTATGATAAGAGGAATCTCATTTATGAAATTTATGGGTCTACCACAGGAGAAGTGAGTAACTCATGATGATTTTTAAAGCTGTTTATTTGTTTTTTGTCTAAATGCCCACAGGGAGAGCTTCTGTCTGCCCCTGGGGATGGGGGATGGGAGGTTGTTTTAGATAAAACATGTATACTAACCACCTTGTTTTACATGTAGATTATCCATGAGAACATATACACATAAAACCTATCCTAAAAGTTAACAAATATGGGATTATTATTTTCTGTCAGAGGCTTGCAACTTTTTAAAATCAGGTCATGCACTCTATTATGATCTTTAAGTTTTTCGCTAAAATTATAGGTTTCATAGTCCTTTTTGAAAGAATATTTCAGGCAGGGAGATGGCCGTTATTACAAATTTATAATTTTTTTTACTTCATAATGAAACTTAATTAAATGCATATATGAGACTCCTAGACAAGTTTGGGTATGGGTTATATGCTACTCAGGTGACCATTAAGGTCTATTGGCCTCTTGTTTTTTAAAGTATTAAATTGATTTTATTTGTTGATACATTGTCTACATCAAATGGAGAATGGTTTTGTACATACAACTTTTAATGAAAACCATATAGCTATATTGAGCTTTATGGCCAACTCGGATTCTTATCATAAACTGCAATAACAGTACCAAATGTAAATGTAACAAAACATAACATCATGTAGGTTGATATGTTTTTTAAACAGAGATATTGTGACATCATTAAAAAAGGTTTATATAAGCGTTAACTTTTTAAATTAGCAAATGAAATAGCATATCACAAAAATATAATAATGTAGTTATAATGTAGGAACTAAGGGTATTGTATGTAATGTATATTCCGATATTTGTTTCAGGACAGGATTGGAGTGATTCAGAAGCTTCTACGTATAAAGACCAAGACAGCAGAACACGAGATAGCTTTTTTGAAAGTGTGCAACATTTCCTTTACAAGTTGCAACCAAGTGGTGCAGTTAACAAATGAGACTCACATTAAGAAAACATGCCACATTCGGCATGTTGTTCATGTTATTCATGACTGCAAACGAGGTGGCTGCAGAGTTGTAGAGAATCACAATGAAAAATCTCTAAAGCACAGCAATCACAATGGTTACATTATTAACAGATTTAGAATTTCCAAACTACCCGATAAGCTACAATTATAATTGTTGGTGCAGATCGATACAGTTAGTTCAAATGCAGATTAATGCTAGGTACTTTGAAATGAATATTCCAAGTCTTGTAAATGATTTTTTTTTTAAAATTTACCAATTGGAATAACATTGTATTAATAAATAGATAAATTAAAGAAAAATTTGCTACAGCAAAAATCTCATTATAATGACATTTTTCAAAGAAAACCAATGAGTTTTGTCAGTAATGTTTACATATGACAACAGCAAAAGATTCTTGCCTTATTTTTTGGAAAATTATCTAACTAGTGTTATTTTTGATTTGTAGTCATTCTGCTTTGAAATGTTCACTTATCACTTGTAAAGTTTTACAATAGAATAGCATTAGCAGTTTTGTGTGCCTTTATTGTGTATAAAGCACCTTTTCTAATCTAAATAAGTTTGTATTTCTATTCTTGTTATAAAATAGGTTTGTATTTCTGTTCTTTTTATACATGTTAAATAGGTTTGTATTTCTATTATTGTTATACATGTAAACTCTTTATTATATGATGATGATATTGTATTACTACCTGAAAGCAAAAATGGGTTTACATAACTGTTTAAATATTCTTGAAACAGTTCACCCTTGAAACATATTGTTCTAAATCAAAATTACAGGTCAATATTGAAAAATCAAAAGTTCTTTTATTTAATTCAAATGTGAAATCTTGTATTGATAAATTAATTTACTTATAATGGAAATTTACTTCAAACTGTGTCAAAATATTGTCATTTGGTTTAACTTTAATATGTAATGTACTGTTTATAACTTTGCTACAGCAGTTCTCATGGAAAAGACCAGAAAAGCTTACTATAAGATCAAGAAGACAATTGGACTAGAAAACCTGTGTAAACTTTTAGAAAAACTTTTTGACTATATAGTAACACCAGTTCTTTTGTAGTGAGATATGGGGTTTATTTGCTAAAAATTGATGAAAATTCTGTTATCTATCAGAAATTTTTTCCTCTTATGTGAATGGGAAATATAATGATATATCTATGTAAACAATATTCTGTTTATACATATCTTAGGCCTTTGCCTATTATTGTAAGTGTGTTTGTGCCAATAAAATATTAGTATTTGTTATACTTGTATTAGTCATATAATTTATTGTTGTATATTTTTAAAAAATACTAAAAAGTATACAAATGATAGTTTCAAAAAAAGGCTTAATATGTATCTTTATTTCAAAAGTTATTTTTTCATGATAAACATACATCATATATTTCATAAATTTAAAAGAAATATTTGTCTTTTGCGTACTAATTGATGCATATTGTTGTTAAAAACCCAAATAAATAAATGCAAATTTGATGCTACCAATTTGATCTTGTTTCATGTTGTATATTCCTTTCACAATAATGAATTAAGTATGGTAGTCATTCTTAATAATATGATAAACAGTCTAATTTTTCCGAATATTGACAGTACTTAAAAAAGGATGCATATTGAAAGCAATTATAAAAGCAAAACAAGAAATTATAATAGAAAAGTGAACATGCTTTTGGAAAAGAAAAATAATTCATGTGAAAACAATTTCACGTGAAATTCACATGAAATTTTTCACGTGAAACTGTTTTCACGTGAAATTTTAGTGAAAAATGTGTGAAATTTTCACGTGAATTTCACGTGAAACACATTCACGTGAAATTAACGTGAACAAATTCACGTGAAATTCACTTAACGCGAAATTCACGTGAAAATCACGTGTATTTCACATGAAGCTTAACGTGAAATTCACGTGAAGCTCATTTCACGTGAATTTCACGTGAGGCACAATTGGCTGTGTATGCCATCGCAAATCATGAGAGATCTTTTAATCATGTTTTTCCACATCTTTTGTTTAACTTTGATCTGTTCAACAAATATCATTGTTGTAAGCCACATAACACATTTACTACAATACTGGTATGTCAACAACTTTATGCATGAAAAAAAAATTTAAGTTTCAAGCTTACCGAACAAACATTTAATTTTCAAATGTATTCTATTAATTTATGAGAGAAAATTATGAAATGGCATTAAATGCTTCAAGATTATTTTTTCATTGGTATTATTTGTTACTTTTTTATAGCGTATGTCTATCATCGGACTATGTAATGTTTGTTTCTGACATCAAGTGGCATAACAATTTATACACATTGTAATATCAAAAATTTATTGCATGAGTGATATCCATTGATTTTGAGCTAAAAATGTGATAAATTTCTTATATATTATGCTTGAAGTCTGATTATTAGATGTTTAATCGAGCTATAAAACATTTCTATGATTGATTAGAAATATACCAGCAAATAAATGATGAACTACAAAGAAAAGAGCTGTTGGCTGTGTGATGTGATTGTAGAAATCCTAGAATTCCTGATGTTGACCTGCTATTGGTAAAAATAAAAACAAGATAATATTGTATCAAAAAGGAAACATCATGCAAACTAACATTTAACAGCAAAACTCTAAATCAAACAAAATAACAAATGAACATAATTTGTAAATTGACAGATTGATTGATTGAATGGTTCACATTTATCATTTTGGATTTTTCTATAGCTTCTATATTATCTTTAAGAGTAACAGAAGTATACGTAAAAACTTTGTTCAATATACAATATACATAAAATCATGGTAAATATAACAAGAGGCCCATGGGCCACATCGCTCACCTGAGAAACAATAGGTATGATAAAATCAGCTTAATGGAGTCATAATACAAACTATCTGGACAATGTACAATAATACATAATACATACTTTGAATTTACACTACCTGAGGATGCTTCCACACAAGTGTCAGCTTTCCTAGCTGATTAGTTTCTAAGAAGAAGATTTTTAAAGATATACTCTATATATTCATATGTTAAACTTCGACCCCCCATTGTGGCCCCACCCTACCCCCGGGTGTCATGATTTTCACAATTTTGTATCTACACTACCTGAGGATGCTTCCACACAAGTTTCAGCTTTCCTGGTCTTATGGTTCATGAGAAGAAGATTTTTGAAAATTTCTCGAAAATTTTCATAAATTCCTAATTATCTCCCTTTGCAAAAGGGCGTGGTCCTTAATTTTCACAACTTTGAATCCCCTTAGGCTAAGGATGCTTTGTGCCAAGTTTGGTTGAAATTGGCCCAGTGGTTCTTAAGAAGATGTTGAAAATGTGAAAAGTTTACAGACAGACGGACGGACGGACGGACAGACGGACGACAGACAAAATGTGATCATAATAGCTCACTTGAGCTTTCAGCTCAGGTGAGCTAATAACTTTGTAAATTAATGTACAAATGTAGACATACTCAATCCTGTTGTCTCCAGATCATAGTATACAATTGTTTTGGCGTTACAAACATCTGATGGTCCAGGAATTACTTCCATATCTGGGTCAGGTGTGTCTCCTACAATAAATGTATTATAATTGTATCACTGATATAATTATATAGTAGATAAGGAACTTACACATAAGACTACTATCACCATCACATTTAAACTAGAAACTTTGTTCAAATTACACTGCCCACCAAATACACATAAGTCATTGTGTATAAAGTATGAGTCAGATTGGAATCTGCACCCAAAATTTGAAAGTCACAGGACAAACTTGGCAACTCTAATGTTTTCCTCACCTTCCCTTAAACCTTGATTACATATAGTGGTATATACCGGTAATAAGATCATACTTTTGGCTAAATATCTAAATGATCAATCAAAAATAGATATACTCTTATAGAATTACTAAGTAAAATCACCTAAAAGATTTGATGAGTAGCTGTCACCCTCTCTGACTTCTTGGCTCCTAGTTTCTCCACTCCTTTCACTCTTTAGTTTTTGACGTTGCAACTGTGCAAAAAGAAACCAATCTAATTGTCATCTTGTAAAGTAACAAATGAATAGATTTTAATTACATGTATAAACAATTTCTATATATCTTTACTAATGAAAAGGTTTGATCATGCATGCATACGTACATATACATTTATGCCTATATGAAGTTTAATACTATAATTATGGTATATTTTGAGGGGTTTTTTTGCTGTGTAAGCTTAAAGAAAATTTGTATGAAATTCATCTATATTATTTTTATATACCTTGAATTCTTTTGTTTTTGAAACTTCTCTTTTGCGATGAACATCTCTGTCTCTGATGGAGGCTAGCGAGGTTGTTGCTGTCCCAGGACTAAGTCCAAGCTTCTCATGAACCTAAAAGATAGCACTCATTATTAAAACAAGAAAATGAAAATTATTTCATAATTACATGTATATCATCATTGATTTTTGTCCAAAAAAAAAGAGAATGCTCCACTCAAAGTTTTAATACCTTTGCTACATAGCTATAGCCTTCATTCTTTTGGCAAACAGCTGCAGAGAGTCTATATGCCAAGCTTCCACTCTCACTGTAGTGCTTGTCTTTTGGAGCCTTAGATCTTAACGTATTGTTAAAGCTTTCATTGCAGTTGCTAGAGTCTAGTCTGCTTAGCTTGCTTGGATCAAGATCTCTGAACAATGTCAATAAATCAGTTTTCAGTTTTTCATTCTGTAGATCTGCTCCCCATGGAAGATTATTGTGTCTAGCAGTTGGGTTTTCCTTCATGTTACACCATTCGCCACATTTTACATGGTCACCAAACTGGTGAAGAACAACAGAGTCTATAGATTTTTCTATTTTGTCCGTGTCTTCCTTGCACTGTGCTAGCATGTAGCTGAAACTCTTCATTATGGCCGTAATCGTTTTAACAGAAAGCTCTTTGTGTTTTGATTTTAATTTATAGAGTTTGTTGGAAATATTCTTTTTCACATGATTTTTGTCACTTAACTTTTCAATGCAAGAACTAACTTCACATCTTGCTCTGTTGAAAGCTGTGCAATCGTCATCTCCAATCAGTGTAACAACAGGATTATTCTTGTCTTTGACTTCCTTAAGTATTTCTACAATCATGTCAGGTTCCATAGATTTTGCGGTGCCAGTCCAATTTTTCTTACATGCATGCTTGTTGGGGGTTCTGTGCTTTGCCTTCGCCACATCACATTTTCTGCATCTTTTGTATCGAGCAGAGAAACCCACAATTTTGCCAGTCCTTTTACCAATTAGAGTTGCAGTGCCTGTAATATTCAAACAGCATTAATAAGTCTGCATGTATAATCATTATTAATATATCGTATACTTATAGAAAATATACCCTTTTCTGCCCTGTGCGATATAAACAGTAAATTCACCTAGGGGTGTGCTATAAACCCTAGGGGTGTGATATAAGATTTATATCACACCCCTCTCCGGCAATCTTTGGATGTTATATCACAACCCATTCCGTTAATTATCGGCTATTATGATGTAGAGTTCGGTATGCGTCCTTCAACTTCGATCTCCGAGTATGACGTCAAATAGTACGTCAATTAATGTCAACTTGGTATACAAACAGCTGGTGCAAAAAATTCCATAGAAGTTTATCAGAGATGATATACAGCGACCTCGGGCTAATATAGGATGCGATATAAAAATTGCCATATAATAATCTATATATATTGATCTGCCAAAAAATTACTTTCTGAATCATAAACAAGATAAAAAAAAATATGTTTGGTCTTTATGGAAAAGCAAGATTTGTTCCACCCCAAACAAAGATTCATAAATGGACAGATTGACAGACCAACTGATCACTGTAGGGTACAGTACATTATGTACATGCAGAGCAGTCAGTTCTAATAAAATGTTGTGTCTTATTACAAAGGAATTAAAAATAACACTAAACTTTATGTAATACATCGACATTTGTTATTTACCTGACAGACTATTGTAACATCTTCCTGATCCTCTTCTCTGGTAAGCACCATCTGCAGAAGCTGTTATTCCAGTGGACTCAATACTGTCTAAAAATATTGATAAATATTGTTAAACATTAATGTACAACAGAATGACTCAATTCCATTTTTTACTGTAATTATACAGAGGGAAGCTGGAGAGAGAGAGAGAGAGAGAGAGAGAGAGAGAGAGAGAGAGAGAGAGAGAGAGAGAGAGAGTTCCCTTGTTTAATTAGGTTTTACTTTAGTTGTATCATTTAGCTTTTCATTTTTGTTTCCATTTAGAATGCATTGAATCTTTTATTAGGCCACTTATTTATTTTGGGTGAGCGATAGGATTGGGTGGCGGTATTATACCATTACATTAATAGATTTGTGCAAAAATGTGTTTTTATTGATAAAAAACTAATATATATATATAACTATAATAAATTTTTTTTGGCCTTAATGTGTAATTTGTGATGTAATATTTACCTAAGTTAACTTTAATTGATTTAAAAATCTTACTTTCAACAGTGTCAAAGCTAAATGTACATGCATGTTCATTAGAAAAAGTTCAAATATGCTTACTTGTGGCTGATAAATGCCCCTCTTCACATAGAGCTTTACTGGTAGATTCCTCGGCCAAGTCTTCCAGCACAGGCCCTACTTCATCACATCTTCTTCTTATCAGGCTCTCACTGATGTTTGGCAAGCTCATTGATGTGAAAAGGTTGTTAAGTTGGACTGGACCAATTCCACAATGGTACATGCCTGTAAATTTAGAATGTGTATAGCAAAACTGTAAAAGCAGAAAATTTAAAGGCATCAAAATTTAATGGTGAATATCCCTAATACATGTACTGGCGTGTGACCAGTTCTCGCCGAGTACCATTTCTCGCCAGTACATTGTGACGTCAATTTTCGTTTATAATTTTATGTGTTCATAAAATGACATCACAATGTACGGGCGAGAACTGGTCACACGCCAGTATAGCTTTCAAATTTACAAAAAATAGGCACAATCACATTTTGCATACTTTACAATAAAATATCTACTGTTCATACAGATCTCTCTCTCTCTCTCTCTCTCTCTCTCTCTCTCTCTCTCTCTCTCTCTCTCATACATAAAAAACTAAATTATTTTGATTTTTAGGAAATAAGTTGGTTGTTTAATTGATGATAATAATTGAATAGTTTTTTTTTAATTTTCATTATGATTCAAATTTTTTTTTTTCACTTTTTATTTTGTGGAAATTATATGTGGTATTTAAAAAAAAGGATAAATACATGTATATTATACATACCAGTTGCCAATTTGGTGTTCACATCAAATATCTGTTGACCATGTGGTGATGAATGTGTTTTTCCCATGGCAACTTGCACAAACCGAAGACAGTTGTAGCACCTTATCACCAAGTGCCCACAAATACCAGCTGGTAAAACTCCAACAGCATCATTGAACTTCAATGACACATTTGCGCAATCCACGCATTTCATGTTGTTGAACAATGCTTGCAGATCTACCACATGTCTTGTAAAGTCTAAAGCTCTTAATTTTCCACTAAAAAATGCTTCATTAATTTCATCAAACGAACCTGTTGACTGTATATACGAATGATCATCTAAAGTGCTGCCCGCAGCAGGAGTAGATTGAGTATCAAATAAAGGCACAAAAGTATCAAGATTTACGAGCTGGTCACATTCTTCACTTGATTTGTGTAAATTTTTCAATTGCTGATTATAACGTGCAACCTGTGTCGGTTTTAAAAACCTTCCTTTTTTCGTTCTGTTAACCATCTTCGACGGCCTGTCTGACAGTCGTCTGGTGTCAACGTAAACAATGCCGTAAAGTGACAAGAACTTGAAGAAGTCGTAAATTAATTCGTTGTGTCAAACTAGGTTAAACTGCTAAAAATATGCAATATTAATTTATTTTATGTTTAAAAGAAAGTAATTATTTACGTTTAGATTAAACTCCATCTATTCTACATATTACGAAAGCGAGAGCAAAACGCCATCCGGAAACCATTCGAGCTGCGCAATGAGATCGAAAAACGCGAACTAGCTCGGGCCTCGTTAATACATATTCTCGGGAAATACATATGGACACATTTCATTAAATTTGTTCCCCATAAATTGTGATTTAAATTATTTATCGAAATGACCTTTATCAAAATTATTACTTGTCAAATTAGTTTAATATGTTAATATTAATGTATTGATCAACGGATTAAGTTCTTAAAAGGATTAAAACAGTCGTGTTATTGATCTATTCATATCAGATTTTGACTTCCTGAACTTGTTCTCTTGGTATAATACACTTCCGTGATCTATCGTCAGCGCCTCAAATTAGTTGGCGCCTCAAATTAGAACGAACAGCCCCCACTCTATACTACTCTTGTCCTTCCTCACTACAGATACTCTTTCCTCCCATCTCTTTTTCACTTCCGACTGCATTTCTAACATCATAAACTTGAGGTGAGAATAATTTAGGAGCTGATTTCCTGTTCTCAGTAAATCTTATACATTCTTCCTGCATCGCTGCGGTTACTGCCTCTGCTAATGTTTTAGATCGAGTTCGTTTAACTGCCAGCCTGAAATGGTCATTTCCGCTGCAATCTCATAGAACTTTCCGCAACATATTCGCGGTTTTCAGGGTAGGCTCGTCTATATAAATCCTAGATGGCCTGGCCAAAATCTCGGAATGTTTCTGTGTCCCTTTTTCTTCGCAGTTTTGCTTCCGCAATGCAACTATCTTTTAAGGCTGTGTGTCCAGATCTCTGATTCAGTGCTGCCTTAAGGGAGTTATAGTCTTGAATTGTAATATCAGGTAGACCCTAGGCATATGCCTTTGCTTGATCTTGTAGCGTTGTTAGCAGTATTCGTCTCATGCGCTCCTCCGTCCATTGATTCACGTTTGCTACATTTTCAAAGTATCTGATAAATTTGCTCCATATTGAAGTTCCGTTCCCCTTAAAAACTCGTTTCACAGAAATATTCACATCTGATTGTCTGCTTTGGGCTCTTTGTAACTGTGTTGAGTAAGCTGGCCGTGGTGTAGAAGTAGGACGTGTTCGTCTATCCGTGGTCGTAGGAGACTGACGACTTTGCTCTGTGCTAAATCCTCGGATGCGACATATTCTCCACAGAATACTTATAAATATTACAAACAGAATAGTCAAAATCACAATAAGTTTGAATTCACCGGTAAATTCTATCACAAGCTGTCTTGGAAACAACATAGACTCCAAATGCTACGGATGCACCAAACGCAACAACAATTATCCAGTTTTGAAGAAAAACCCACGTCGCGGTTTTCACTATCATTTTGATATCCAATAAGTTGGTCACCTTCCACACATATAGGTGTTGCCAAATCGAAGTCGACTGCAGGTTCACGCTGCACTGTAGAATTATCTCCTTGAATTCCGTAAATAAATTACGACGCACGGGTGGAGTTTTCGGCGTTCTCGGGGTTTACGGTGAGACATGATTTTCTATTTTCAATTATCATTTAATCCTTAGAAATGAACACATCACATATTGTTTGTAATATCCTCCTGAAATGCTTTCACTCGGCATTTGCAGCAAAGGGCACCGGTAGAAGTAAGTGTAATCACTACCTTTGAACATCAAATAACAACTGGGACACTCTTTAAGTGCAATTAAGTCCACCCGTCCCACAATCTCTCCATGTCCATTTTCATCAAAATCAATCAAATTTACATAACGCCGTTGTTGAACAGAATCTCCTGAATTTAAATCCATAGTCAATTAATTGCTGTTAATATCCAACACAGAGTAGTTGTAAAAACTCGCATATAAATCCACAAAAATGCAGAAAAATCCCACCGCTGCCACCAGTTGTAACGCAGTCCGAGCAATTATTCCCATTTTCATGTAATTAATTAAACCAATTATCCACCAGGTAGCTTTTTAATATTTAAGTACTAATCGCCCCAATTTCCTCCTTGGGAATAAAAAATCGGGTATAAACAATGGGGTATCACTCCTAATGAGTGACTTGGTATAAACAATTCTAAAAATAGCACGGGTGACTGAAAATAAGGAAAATGATAGGTAACTAATTTGATAAAAAATAAATAAGACTGAATTTTTTTTAAAGTGTTACAATAAGAATACTCTTTTGCTTCAGAAAACCCGGATTTGAAGGGAATAAAAGTGCACCCCTTTCCCCTCCTTAACAAGTACACACTTATCCATTGCATACTGACTGACAAAAGGCCACCAAACTGGGATTGGCAATAATTTTGGAATAACCATTGTACAAGCCTCAACACCCTGGTTTTTAAGGCGTCGAGCTAATGCTCGGCAGCCTTTAAGCGATCGTATGGATTGGTAATCGTCCAAAAATGCATGCTCTGCACCGCCTTTTAAATGCTCACAAGAAATAAGTTCTTTAAAGTATTAAACGTATTACAAGATTTGTATTCCATTTATTCAACTACACTGTGTACAAAAAAATCAGAATTGCCTCCCTGGTTTTTGACAACTCATTGCATAAGTATAAATTTGCCTAATCAAGAATGGTGGATGAATACAATAAGGTGTAAACATTCACTAAATATTATTATACCCCCCGCAAAATTTGGGGGGGGGTATATAGGAATCACCATGTCCGTCATTCTTTTCTGCACTGCTTGTTTTCTTTGTACAAAACTGTCAAGAACTCTATTATATGTTCGAATTATGGAACGAAATGGATTGAACAGCATCTAACATGGATTTTTTTTTCCAAGCATTTGTAAGAGAAATAGGGTCGTGTTTTGACTTTGAACCGATTTCGCTTTGCTCCGATCCCTGATAGGATAAGAATGTCGTGTAAGTAGTAGTAGAAGACATACTACTGGTTTCAGAAGTTTTGTTAAGGTTCTTGGAGCAGAGGCCAGACCGAATGGGAGTGTCTGAAACTAAAACGGCTCCTGTCTCCATTAAAACCTTAAAAACTGTGGATCCTTTATGAATGGGACTGTTAAATATGCATCTTTCAGATCTATTTTGCAC
The DNA here is from genome assembly GCF_963853765.1 of Magallana gigas. Lineage (NCBI taxonomy): Eukaryota > Metazoa > Mollusca > Bivalvia > Ostreida > Ostreidae > Magallana > Magallana gigas. The sequence goes on along the minus strand of NC_088853.1, from coordinate 3,071,398 downwards.
ATGTAACAGTTCCGTTATATTAGATCTGGGACCATGAATAGTCCTTCTATCTTGAAATGTGGATATAGAAGGAATATGTTTAACAGTTTCAGGTGTTTAATGGGCCGATAACCTCTGTCCTTTTTGGAATTGTAATCATATTGCTGATAAACTGATGTTGGTTGGGAGCAACTCTCCCAACTGCCTCTCTTTGTACCAAACTTGTTATTTCCTCTTGCAAAAGTTTTTCTTGCTCTGAATTCAACATTAGGGATGAGGAATTTTCTCTTGGACTGGATAACTTGTCAAATCAAAAGAAACCCATTGAACTGTGCTTAAAATTATCGCATCACTTGTTATTCTTTGCCAATTCTTTATGAAAACTTTATTCTCTCCCTACAGGGATCACATTTTTTATTATCTATTATTTACTGATTCAAATTTTGAATTTCTGTGCTTATTTCTGAATTTTGTAACTTGTTACTGAAAATAAATTTAATTTTTCTTCTGCAGATATAAGAGTTCCTTCCCTCTCTATGATTTGAGATATTGTGCTTGTACCTGTCAGACTTGTTCTTGAAGTACTAGTATTGGGTTGTTTCTGTTGAACTTGTACCCAGGTCTTCGGCCCTCTGTAAACCTACCCCTCCTGAAAGGGCTCTCTGAATCTAGACTTAATTATATGGACGATTGTAAGGACTTTCTTCTCTTTTTCTTGTTTGGCTCAAAGGCATCAGCAATTTCATTCGCCTCCCTACGCCTTTTCCCCGTCTTCTTTAAAATCTTGATAAATTTTTTCCCTAAAAAGTTTGCTGCCACTCTTTTCCAACGCGTCGGCATTCTCATCTTAAATTGCTTGAGCTTTCTTGTAGTCTCCAGTAATTTTTACTGTAGTATTCACTCTTCTATGGTAATGAACTGCCACACTGGCTTGGACAAGTAAACAACCCGTCTGTTCGATAAAGGAACACATGTGCACAACATCTACATTATCCACTTATGTGAATTTTTTTGAAGCAGCACGCAAGCCTTCTAAACTACTCTTTAAGTATGAAAGTGTTCACATGACCTTCATAACACGAGACTGTATATTTTGTGCACATTTGTCAGCTCCCTTGTCGAATTGCTTGTTTCTCTTCTCCAATAAAGGACTAATGAAGCTGTCTAGTGACTAGTTTGTGTCTCATTACTAAAAACTTTGTGAAAAAGGGACGACAATATTTCTTCTAACTTCTCACCTCTTGTGTCATTTTCGATATCAAATCTCTCATAAACAGTTTCTGATGATACACTGCGTACAGGTTTGTTATTTCTACTACTTTTTTTTTTTTTCTTTTTTTTTTATTCAATTTCGTACATGTAGTTTATATATATATATATATAAATCATACAAAATAAATTGAAAAAAAAACCCACAAAAAACCATGTGTCTCACAATCTTATAACAATTGTGTTACATTTTCAATCACATCAATTCTTAAGTCACATTTACTAAATTTCAATACATTTATCCAAAAAATAGTACACTTTTTAACATGATTTCTTAGATTATATTCTGTTTCATCGAGACTTTCTAGTCTGCAAAACATCTTGTATTTGTAGATTTTTAAAGCAACAAAAGAAATGAGGTTATTTAATAAGCGTGTCTTTTTGTTACATTCAAAATAAAAGCCAAAAATAACATCTTTCCATTGAATTCTCACATTGATTACAAAAGATAATATGTTCCAAATGCTTCGTACATTCTCGCACGTGAATACAACATGTTGAATATCTTCAATTTCAGAGCATAAAGTGCATTTGTTACATGTGTCTTTTTTCCACTTAAACATGATTTTCTTACAGCACAACATGTTATGTAACAAATTATAATTGAATTCAGCAATATTTCTATCTAAAGCGAATTTGATTTTTTGAAGATATATAGATCTCCAATTTTCAGGGAGTATATTATTCATTTCTTTGTAAATACAATTATACTTTGGAGGTTCAAATTTTCTATATAATAATATATCATAGAAAAAATTACATTTCTTGTTTTCAATTGTACAATACTGTTTAAAAAACAAAAACGTTCTCTTGTTTTTTATATTAATAGATTTTGCTTGAACTCCGTCAATATTTTTAATATTCTTAAAGGCAGAACTTATTATCTTATATTCACAAAGTAGATTTGCTTTACTGCAAACTTCATCACCAATTTCATACAATGATTTAAACCTATTGTCAGTGAATAGGTCTTTAACATACAGAATGTTTCTTTTAATCCAATTCTTAAAGAACATAGGTTTTCCATCAAATACAAAATGCCTATTATTCCATATAGGCTCTTGTAAAACATCGTTTATATTCATACTTGATATTTCTGTAATTTTTTTACAATGATTAAAATACATAAAAATTTCTTTATAAAACAAAGGTAGGTTTTTAAACATTTCAAAGTTAGCCAACTTAACACTTAACACAGTTTAATTTCAATATATATTCAAAATCTATATTGTTACTTTTTAATAGATGATCCAGGTGTTCACCCAGAATACTTCTACCTTTATTTCTCAAAAATCTTGGAATCCAAGCTGCTTTTAATGCTTGGAATTTTAAAAGTACATCAACAATACCTGTCCCTCCTTCCATTTTTCCAATTATTGTTTTTCGTTTAATTCTATCTTTATTATTCCATATGAAGTTAAAAATATGGCTATACAATTCTTTAATTACATCTTCATTTGGTAATGGTAAGATTGATTGTACGTATATAAATTTACTAATACCTAGTTTTACCAAAAATTGTGAGTTTTCTCCTTTTCCAAGATTCATATAGCTTTTTCATGTTTTCACATTTGTCTATCCATTTTTTCTTATAGCACTCATCTTTATTATGTCCAATATATATACCTAAACATTTAATGGATGACGTGTTTATTTTTATTCCAAAAATATCATTTTTACAACATTTTAAACGACCTGTCAATATACATTCTGTTTTGTCAATGTTTAGTTTAGACCCTGCATGTTTAGAAAATTCTTTTATAGTCTTCATGGCCTCTTTTAGGGATTCCCTATTTCTTAAAAACAATGTCAGATCATCTGCATGTTGTATATGTTTAAACTCTTTACTATAATTACTTGGTTTTATTCCTAGAATTTGATCATTGTTTTTCACTTTTAAAGCTAGAATATCGGCTACAAATAAATATAATATTGCCGAAATTGGACATCCTTGTCGTATTCCTCTGGACATATAGCATGTTTTAGAAATCCATCCATTATTTTTTATTCGAAACATCGGGCTATTGTACAGAATCTTCATCCACTTTATAAAATTATTTTTGAATTTGTATTTCTCTAGTGTTTTTAATAAGAAGTTCCATTCTATCGAATCAAAATCCTTTTCAAAATCTAGGAAAAATTCCCTCATTATTTGTTTCCTCGCAATAATCGAATAAATCTAAAATTATTCTTGCGTTTTCTCCAATATACCTCCCTTTAATGTACGCCGATTGATTTTCGTTTATTAAGTTATCAATCACTTTTTGAAGTCTTCTTGCAAATACAAAAGCTATAATTTTATAATCTGTATTAGTCAAACTAATTGGTCTGTAATTTTTAATATTGGTTTGATCGCCTTTTTTAAAAATAAGGGAAATAACTGCCAGTCTCTGTGAATAACTCATTTGATCATTTTCAAAAATGCATTTTAGTGTATCTTGAAATAGTTGCTTTAAATCTTTCCAAAAGCATTGATAAAATTCATTAGTTAGACCATCTAAACCTGGAGATTTGTTAAGTTTTAAATTATGACAGCCTCAGTACATTCTTCACAAGACGGAAATTGCTCGCAAAAATTAGCATCATGCTCGCTAGTTTATTATCAATTTCTACAGATGATAAATATTCATCAATGCAATTGTCGGAAACTTTGTTCGAGGAGTATAATTTTTCATAGAAATCGCACATTACGCCCATAATGTCATTTGTTTTATTAAATGTACCGTTCACAGGATGAATGACCATCTTTAAGTCTTCCTTAAAGATAGCTTAAAGGTGTTTAAAGGCTATATGTATTGCTTAAAGGTGGCTTAAAGAAAGCGTAAAGATGGCTTAAAGGCAGCTTAAAGACTATCTTTAAGCCACCTTTAAGCCACCTTTAAGCACAACTTATAGGTCCTTAATGTCCAAACTTCTTTAAGCCACCTTTAAGCTACCTTTAAGCATCTTTAAGCCATTAAAAAAAAATTAATTCAATATTGTGCTTAATTTCCAACAAAATGTATTAACTTTATGAAAGAAAAGGTATTAAAACGGTTTTTGTTCTAGAAAGAAAAATGAAAAAAAAACACAAAAAAATACGGCCACAGCGAGAATTGAACCCGGGACCCTTAGTTTACTAGCATCACAACACATCCTCTGCGACACGGCAACTTACATATATAAGAGCGTTTTTATATCCTATATATCAGTGGATATTGAATCACTGTATTGAATGTGTTTACTTGAAAAGATTTTGACAAACCATTCAGTTTGTAACAATCAATTATATCTAATTTATAAATTACATGCATGCATGTGTTTAGAATGAAATATGGAAATGGTCTTCAGTGAACAAAAATATATTATACCTAAATGGAAACCGTTAGGTTCACTATAGTAGGCGTTCTTACATGTAGTTAATAAATTTAAACCGAGTAGATATACGTTCATCTTATTTATAGCTATAAAAATGTAAGAAAGAAAATGAAATCATTTCTTTTACTAAATGCATTGATACTATTAGGGTATTTGTTCAATTTCCCGCAATTTCCCAGTTTTCATGATCGCGGCGCCGTTCCAATATGTTTAAATATTTACATGTAATTGTATGTACATGATTTATAAACTATCAATTCTATAACAAACAAAATTACCAATTACCGGTGACGTATTTACTGCATGTGGCAATTGCAAATGACTTGTACATACAATTGTATGATGTGCCAGGCCGGGTATATTTGACAAATTTACCCTTATACATATATTTAAATACTCAACCCCTATTTATGATCACCGGTACATTAATTAATTAGCCTCAAGATTTTACTCTTACATACATGTATCGTTAATTTGTAGACGTAACATCTTTGAAACCAAGAGCTAGGAAATAATACTTTGAAAATGAATTACAAATGTAAATTAACTTTTATTCACTAGACTTATCGTATACTCGTACATACTAAGATTCAACGCCTTTAGAAACCCTGACGTGCACCTGGGCACACGACACACCTGTTGTGTATATCTTGTATATTCTGTGTTAGTTCCAGGGGTTTTCTTAAGTTGGACAAACAATAGACTTTAATTAGATATACACAAACATGCACCTGGGCACACGACACAACTGTTGTGTATATCTTGTATATTCTGTGTTAGTTCCACGGTTTTCTTAAGTTGGACAAACAATAGACTCTAATTAGATATACACAAACGAACAAAACTATGTCTAGACAAACAAAGCAGTAATATCCTGCCCGATATAACAAAGGCAGTTGAGAGTCTTTTCATCTTTAACATGTATCTAGCAGATCTAGAGTTAGAAATAATGAAAATTGAAAAAAAAAATACAAACCTTAAACCGATTAACAAATTAGATCATGCATTTTTGGTTCATTATCTTTATTTTGTTTAATAACCGGATGAACTGAGAGAGAGAGAGAGAGAGAGAGAGAGAGAGAGAGAGAGAGAGAGAGAGAGATTTTTTCACCGATTAATTTATAATAGGAAACTAACATACTTTAATTAGTTTTATGCACATATTAAGATACAGAGACTGCGCTCATCCCTACAATAATTTTGAAACCCCCCAAAAATCATAAAGAATTTTATAACGGCAATCTGTGTCCATCGGAGCGGTGCTGATGATAGCGATCTGTGTTTAATGGAGCGACGATTAAAACCGCCTGAAACACCCCCCCCCCCCCTTCCTTGGAAATTATATTATCACTCGGATGACCCCCTCCCATCTTTATAAAGAGCTTTTGCATTTAACATATGTTTTTATTGTTCAGCTTGATCAATATTGACTTAAAGGCCACTTAAAGACAGTGTAAAGGCAGTGTAAAGAGAGCGTAAATGCCACTTAAAGATGCTTAAAGGTGGCTTAAAGGTGGCTTAAAGGTTGTATAGCCCCTAAGCTCCTTTAAGTCACCTTTAAGCCACCATTAAGGACTTGCTTAAAGATGGTTTTTCGCCCTGTGGTTGTCAGTTTTTAGTTCTTTAATTATACTTTGTCTTTGTCTACTTTTTTCTAAGTTAAAAAAATATTTTGAAGATATTTCTCCCTCTAACATCCATTTAGACCTTGACCTTACAAATGCTCCTTTACATTTTATATCGTAAATTTTATCCAATTGCAATATGATGAAATTCCAATTTTTCAATGTCGTCTATTTCTTTTTCCAATGATAATATTCTTTGTTTAATACTTTCTTTTGAGTTTTTTGCAAAGTTAATAGAAAATTCACGAGCTCTTGCTTTGAAAGATTCCCACTTTACCATAGGATTGGTGTTTTCTTCATATATTATTTCGTTAATCAAAGTTTGAATACCTTTTTGATAATTTTCGTCATATAAGTATGAATTGTTAAGCTTCCAATAACCGTTTCCCCTTTTGTTAATATTTGTTTTAAAAGAAGTTTTCAGAAGTCTATGATCAGACATTCTCTTCCCATTAATTGTTCCGGGAATTTTCCGTAATGTAATTTTTTCAAAATCATAAATAAAATTTCTGCTCACAAATGTATAGTCAATTCTGCTACTAGGAACATTATATGCGTTACACCAAGTATAACCATCCAAGTCGGGATATTCTGTATGCCAAATATCATACATTTCTAGTGAAGAAACAATTTTATTTAGCTTATTTGAACTTTGATCTTGTGGATTATTAGTTTTACAGTTAAAATCACCACACATTATTATATTATCAAGATCAACTACGCATCTTTTGTGTAAAAAACTGTTTAACTTAATAAAAAAATCATTTCTATATTTAGCAGAGTTTGGTGCATATACATTTACAAGAGTTAGTTCAATGCCGTTAATTTTTACTTTCAAAAACAGTCGTCTACCATCTATAGACCCATGTTTTTCTATTAATTCTACATCTAATTCTTTTTTAAAAAGAATTGATACACCCCTACTAAATTTTGAATCGCTAAAACAATGATACGATTTTCCTAACCATCTAGCATCATATTTTAATACATCTTTTTCTATATAGTGGGTTTCTTGCACAAAAATTATATCTGTTTGAATATCATGTAACCATACATATAATTTAGTTCTTTTTTCATCCGAGTTCAGGCCTCGGGCATTAACTGTTAAAATTTCAAACTTATCCATTTAAATTTTTAACATGTATGAAATAAGCTATCGTTCTAAATGAAAAAACAGTACAGATTGAAGTATGTTTAACAATATACAGTCTACAATACGCAGTCCTTAAAATCATGTCCGGGTCGATCATCAGACTACAGTGTTTAAGAGCGCGCACTAACCACTATCATAGTCCGTACCCAGTGGTTTTTCTCCGAGAGAGTTGACATCGGTGTTTTTGTAGCCCGCATTTTTGCGCCTGTTGGTCCGCATAGATTTACGCGGAGACCGAGAGTGGTCTTGCATAGTAGACGGCTGCTTATCAGCTCTTTTGTCGGATTTTCGAATCGAACTCAACATGTCTGAGATATGACGCTGTGAGGCTGCCTGTAGATTCCTAGGAACAGACTCAGATCTCCGTGGTGGCGCCGGCCTTCGCGTACTGACGATCTTACGAAAGATCTGCCCCAGCACATTCTGTCCAGGCCATTTTCTGTGATCGGTATGTTCTGTTCCGGCTTTGTTTAGACCTGTTCCCCAGAAATCGTCATAAACACTCTCAGCAAAGAGTGTTGATTGTTCTTGTTTGTCCGGAATTTCCCGGAAAGCTTCAACCTGATCATACTTTGCATTCACAATTTCTTCCATTAGTTTTTCCTGTTTATCAATGAATTCATCATTAATCTGGATTGTTTTACTAATCACTTTTGCGTCTAGAGCCGTTTCTGCTGCCTGTATAGCTGTAGCCTTTGAGAGATCTCCGCAGCGAATGGCTTTAACATATTGAAAAGCGTGGTCTGCGGAGCGTTGATGGATCCCAAAAACATGTATGGTACACGGAAAGAAATTCGATAATGGGTTATCGGCACCGGCAAAGGATATGACGTTCTTCTGGTTTTCGACAAAAGCCTCACACTTCTCTGATCCTGGTTCATGATCTGTTTTAAGGCAAATGCGACAACGCTTTTTGTCGCTGCATTGGGTACGCCAGTGTTCTCCCAACAGTTTGTACATTTGGGTACTAGTACTCGTTTTTTAGATGGCTGGCCTTTATGGTAAATGAGACATTTAATGCCTGCACAAAAAGCTAATCGTGGGAGTGATTGGCCATTTTGTAGAGGTTTGGCATACACAAAACGGTTCCCATTTAGGATGCTTGTCATTTTGTGAGTAGTGGGATGTCTAATATTTTCATATTTAATTGGACTTGTAAGGCTAACTTTGTAGCTATCCAGCATTTTGATAATTTCACCATCGTCTACGGACAATGGTACTCCCTTGATTGTGATTCGCAGAACTTCCTCTAAGGGCGAGTTTGTTCCCGCAGAGAAAGGATTTGTTTCAAAGACATTGATATGTGTATTTCGAAAGTCAAAACCTTCGGTTAGTAGTTTATCCCTACTTTGGGTAGTGTTCACATAAATTCTCCAGAGACCTCGGTCTCTTTGAATACACTTGATTTCACTAGTACAGATTAAGACGGATTCAAGAAGTTCATAGTCTGTAACAGGGTTTGAATCTTGTCCGTAGACAATTAGGTGATCAATTTTGGTTAACAATTTGTAAGAAAAATGTCAGTCAGCATTCGACCCAGTGGAAGATTGTATTTGCTGACAAGGTCGTTGCATCGGCCATTGAACTCGCGAATCAATCATGACTCCAATCAAGACTGTTGGTAGTCTTGTTTCATACATTTGTTAGTCAGTAGCTTGCGTCGCCTCAGAAACTGTCGTGTCTCATGAAAGCAACCATTTATCAAACCGGAGTTCTTTGTTTTTCATCTGTCGGGTTTGTAGTTTAGCATGCTGGTTGTTCTTTACTGGACGACGATCTGCGGTTGCAGGTAAGTTTGTTTTCAGACAACGTCCTTGAAACATTCGCGCTGGTGACTTTCGCCCTTGAATTTCAGTGTTGCGACAGTCCATTAATGCTTTGTAAGGATCTTTGTTTTTCTTGAGGATTTTGTACCATCCTCTCTGCCTGTCCATTTGATCTAGGATATAAAAGACTTGACGTACTGTGTACAAATGTACACATGTATTCCTTAGCAGAGTTTCTACACTCTTTGCTTGCATATTGAGGACCATTGTCAGATATCAATTCATCAGGGATTCCATATTTTGAAAAAATGCTCTTTAGCGAGTTGATAACTTGTAGCGATGACAGGTCCTTTAGAATCATGATCTCAGGCCATTTGGAGTAGTAATCGACTATACGTAGAAAATGATTCTGTTGATACACAAATATGTCAGATGCAATCTTCGACCATGGAGTAACTCCACACAAATCAAAGGTTCTTAAGGGTTTGAATTTTAATTTGCGCTGCCATGCCGGGCCAGTTATTGGGTGTATTGTCAGTGTGACTGAGGGGGTCAAGCTTAATAGAATGGAAATTAAAGCTGGATATATCTAAAGAGACAAACAGTGAGTTGCATGTTCTAAATAGATTGGTTTTAATGAAAAAAGATAAATAATTGCATGATAATCATTTTGTATGCAAAAGGTTGATAATCTGATTCTGGATACTTTTCAACAGTAGAATCTTGGTGTCCTAACAACAACCCCAAACAATCCAGAAAAATACAACAGATTTCTCATAAACGAAGTTGAGAAACGCCGGACAATTATCCAGGCAGAAGCATAAAAAAATCTGCAATAACACAATTAAATGGCATCCCAAGCTGTGTTTTCACCGAGTTTGAATTATCAAATTCTTCTGGCCTTGGTTTGAGAAAAAATAGTGAAGATGTTTTCAAACCCTTAGACAGCACCAAGATAGATGCAGTGAGAGGCATCTTTATTTATCCTTGGAACAAAAATAATATGATTTTTTTACGTAATTCTTTACAAAATAGAAATCAAAAGGAAAATTATTTGATTTCTCTTTTTTTTAGAATTTGAATCATTACATTTGAAGAATGAATATGTATCATATGTATATTGCAGGTTACACCAGATTTTACTGCAAGACAAACATGTGGGAGGAGCCCAACATTACAGAGTTTAATTAAGTAGTAACAAACAAGGTTACAAAATGCAAGGGAAAAAATGACCAAATTAAAAACAAAGAACAGTGAATAGTTGTCAGTGTAATTCACTAATATTGGAGAACAAAATGAATTTAGAACATTGTGTTTTTAAAATGATTACCCATAGTACATGTGTATATGCATGTGCGTGTGTAAATTTGTTTACATTAGCATTATTCAAGTTGGATTGTTGATATTCCCTGTGTGTAAGTATTGTGCATGTTGGTACATATGATTGGCTCAGTTATGTAAAATCTTGTCCTGAGAATTAAAGAGAACAAGTTTAATTGGATTGGATCAATTTTTTATAGGCTATTTCATTAAGCTCATCATGCATATTCAAATTTGTTAAGTTTTGAAATTGATTAATTAAGGTCTTCCGTTTCCAACGTACTGATTCTGTTGGAAATTCTTCATTATTATTAGGGTTTTCCGTTTTTCAACGGAAAACCCTTCTGTTATTCTACTGTTTCTTATTAGGGTCTTCCGTTTCCAACGGAAGACCCTCTTGTTATTCTATTGTTTCTTTTTATTAGGGTCTTCCGTTTTCAACGGAAGACCCTCTTGTTATTCTTCGGTTTCTTTTTATTATTATTAGGGTCTTCCGTTTCCAACGGAAGACCCTCTTGTTATTCTTCGGTTTCTTTTTATTATTATTATTATTCTTTTTCTTTTCTTCTGACTCCCTTTTTGCTTCATAACTCAAAAAGTGTCTAACCGATTTTGATGAAATTTTCAGAGATTTTTGCAAGTTGGTGTCCCTCAAAAATGTAAAAGTTTTAAAGAGAACGTCACTCCCGTTTTGACGTGACGTCAATTTTAAAAATTTCAAAAAGTCATTTTGTCCCGGACTTTTCTCAAAAACGCTTTAAGATAGAGGCTTGAAATATTTAATGGTTATGATTTGATCGATTTACCTCTGTAATAAGACTGGAATTGAAAATCTATCACTTCCGGTCGAAACCGGAAGTAAAACAAAATTTTCGAAAAAATGAATTTTCTGATTTAATCAAAAATGTATATGTTTTTTGTAGAACTTTTTAAGCTGAATCTAACACTGAAAGCCGTTTTAAAATCGGACGATGCATAACAGAGATATCGGGGTTTAAAAATTGATTTTTCCGGAAATTTTGATTCTGCGTCCTTGGTTTAAAAAATAGCGTAATGTTCAAAGTAACATTAACTCGTACCAAAAATAATTGTTAAGTCGTACTTGGACACATTCGGATTTTTTTTGTTAAGTCGTTCTTGAAATCAGAAAGGTTTTTGTTAAGTCGTTCTTAAAATCATTCGGATTTTGTTAAGTCGTACCACGAATAATTCGATTTTTCATCTTTTTATTTTAGTTACTCTTGTTATTGGTTTAAGAGCTCTGCTTCTTACAGGAACTTCCAGCTTTACTTCCGACATTAACGGAAGACCCACTCGTTGCTTTGCAACGAGCTTTGCTCTAGTTTTTTTTCTTTTTCTTTTTTTTCTGACTCCTTTTCGGCTTCATAACTCAAAAAGTTTTCAACTTATTTAAAGGAAACTTTCAGGGATTATGTGCAATTAAAATGCCTCAAAGATGTCAAAGTTTCTATAACAACGTCACTTCCGTTTTAACGTTACGTCATTTTTAAACTTTAAAAAAAGTCATTTTGTCCGCGACATTTCTCAAAAACGCTTTAAGATAGATTCTTGAAATTTTCTGTGGTAATGAATTTTGCAATTTACATGTGCAATAAGGCTGGAAATAAAAATCCGTCAATTCCGGTCGAAACCGGAAGTGAAACAAATTTTTCGAAAAAATGAATTTTCTGATCAAATCAAAAATGAACATGTTTTTTATAGAGCTTATCAAGCTGAATCTTACACTGAAATCCGTTTTAAAATCGGATGATGCATTACAGAGATATCGGGGTTTAAAAATTGACTTTTCCGGAAATTTTGTTTCCGCGTCCTTGGTTTAAAAAGTAGCGCAATGTTCAAAGTAAAGTTAACTCGTACCAAAAATAATTGTTAAGTCTTACTTGAACACATTCGGATTTTTTTTGTTAAGTCGTTCTTGAAATCAGGTAGGGTTTTGTTAAATCGTACTTAAAATCATTCGGATTTTGTTAAGTCGTACCAGGAATAATTCGATTTTTTCATCTTTTTATTTTAGTTACTCTTGTTATTGGTTCAAGAGCCCTGCTTCTTACAGGAACTTCTAGCTTTACTTCCGACATTAAAGGAAGACCCACTCGTTGCTTTGCAACGAGCTTTGCTCTAGTTATTATTATTATTCTTTTTCTTTTCTTCTGACTCCTTTTTTGCTTCATAACTCAAAAAGTTTTTAACCGATTTTGATGAAATTTTCAGAGATTTTTGCAAGTTGGCGTCCCTAAAAACTGTTAAAGTTCTAAGAAGAACGTCACCTTCGTTTTGACGTGACGTCATTTTTAAAAATTTTAAAAAGTCATTTTGTCCCGGACTTTTCTCAAAAACGCTTTAAGATAGAGGCTTGAAATTTTCAATGGTTATGATTTGGTTGATTTACCTTTGTAATAAGACTCGAAATGAAAATCTGTCACTTCCGGTCGAAACCGGAAGTGAAACAAATTTTTCGAAAAAATGAATTTTCTGATCAAATCAAAAATGAATACGTGTTTTATAGAGCTTATCAAGCTGAATCTAATACTGAAATCTGTTTTAAAATCGGACGATGCATTAAAGAGATATCGGGGTTTAAAAATTGATTTTTCCGGAAATTTTGTTTCCGTGTCCTTGGTTTAAAAAATAGCGTAATGTTTAAAGTAAAATTAACTCGTACCAAAAATAATTGTTAAGTCGTACTGTAACACATTCGGATTTTTTTTTGTTAAGTCGTTCTTGAAATCGGAAAGGTGTTTGTTAAGTCGTACTCAAAATCATTCGTATTTTGTTAAGTCGTACCAGGAATAATTCGATTTTTTCATCTTTTTATTTTAGTTACTCTTGTTATTGGTTTAAGAGCTCTGCTTCGTACAGGAACTTCCAGCTTTACTTCCGACATTAACGGAAGACCCACTCGTTGCTTTGCAACGAGCTTTGCTCTAGTTATTATTATTTTTTTTTTTATCCGCAAATTTTGTGTAGGCCATTTCTCGTACATTTGTTGTCTGATTGTTATGAAACTTTCAGGGTATGTAGACAATGTTAATATCTCGGGACGTTTTTTTCAAATTTTTAAAATTCACTTCCGGTTATGAGTTATTGCCCTTTAATTGAAAATTGGGGGGTCTTTTGTCCAGAGTTGATCTCGGGAACTACAAAAGATAGTTGCATGAAATTTAGCAGAATTGTTGGTAACATTTTATAGTTTTGCTGGCATGAAAATTTTGGCAAAATGTTTTTTAGTTTTTAAGCTATTTGCCGGTAAAGTATAAGGTTTTGGGGGGGTCTGAAATTTTGTTGTTTTTTGTATAATAACCTTTAAACTAAAAATATTTTGTTAATACATATAGAGCAAAAGTTGTTTAGAATAACGAGAGCTTTCATTTAAAATTAAGAAAAAAGGGCTGGTCCCTATAATTAGGGGTCAGCAGCTCATACACGTATTTTTCTGATAGCAAAAATCATTATCATTTAATGAAAAAAAATGAATTCAGTTATTGTTAATATATTAAATAATGTCATTTGGTATCAAATTAAACAAGTTCTGTGCTATATTTTTTTTCAAATTTCATAAAACAAATATGTGAGAATCGTACATGAACGAGTTAATATGTCTACATAGACACACTAGCGAACAAATGCCACTTTAAGGCCCAGGCATTTACTGCATTACGTTGTGTTGCGTCTTAGATAAATTGTTGTGATTCAATTTCATTTTTTTCATCTATATCATTTATGAATTCAATGAACACACATTATTTAAACGTTCTATGTGCAACTATTTGTCGGGGCGCCCCTGTTTGTAACCCCCGCGCGCGCGCCGAATGTAAACAGTAACGAACGGCATTGTAGAAAAGAGAGAGCCGTAATGCAGAAGAGAAGTTGTGTATTCTTTCGGTGTATACATGCATTTTCAATTTACTGTGAAACATATGAACATGCACAGGGAACAATACTACATATTTGTTTAAGGAGGATATTTTTCTCGTGTGAATCGTTTACGAGGAAATTCTGACAGCCACACTTCTGTCGACGATCAGCCGTTGATAAGCTACGAGTAATAAAGGAGAAAAGATGGACATTAAAGTGTGTGATTTATGTGGATGTTACTGAAGAAGGTGAGGCTTTTACTCCTTTTAAAGTTTCTTCTTAACTGGTTAAAATTTAGTATATAGTATAGATGTATATGTGAGTACGTGCACACTGTTAGATGTTTTTGTTATGATGTGGGTGTTTGTTTACTAACATGTAATTTTTACATGTTTCATGGATGTTTAGACTCGCTCGAGGTTCATGGGGGACTGGAAAGGGTAACTGAATTGATCTATTTAAAAAAATAATAGATTGTGAATTTTCAACTCAAAATTCAAAGCAGGGTCTAATTAGAAACATATCATATATTCTTGTGCAGAAGACTCCAAATGTAGTCATGAATACCCTGTAGACATAACTTCAAGTAAATAAAATTGTATACTTCAGACTTCAGAGTTAAAACATGACTTTAATATCTTTATGATGCTGATCATTGTATCATTAGAGAGGTTTAGCAGACCAACGGGTACCCGGTACATGTACTTCTACATGTAGGTTACAAGTTAGAACTATGCGTACCATTCTACCAGTTCACATAATTTTTCTTGTTTAGCAGTTATGATGTGTACTTAAATTGTCTTTGTTAATGTTTTAAATGTAATTTTTTATTCTCTTTTTTTAATCTGACTACTGGCAGTACTGGCGTGCGAGCAGTTCTCGCCGAGGACCATTTCTCGCTGGTGCACTGTTACATCATATTTTCGTATGTAATTTTATGTGTTGATAAAATGACGTAACAATGCACTGGTGAGAAATGGTACTCGGCGAGAACTGATCGCACGCCAATATTGATTAATTACAGACAAAAACTGAAGGTTGCGAGTGTTATTTTTGATTGAACAACATTGTTTAAAATAATTCTTTATATTTGTGACGATCAGACCGGTTTGAATACCAGTGCCAGATAGCTCAGTTGGTAGAGCACCTGACTAGAGATTCAGGGGGCCCAGGTTCAAATCCCGGTTTGGTCCTTCATTATTTCTCCCATCCTGTTACAATATTGGTGTTGTGACCAACCCCTGGAACTAACAGGTTAACTCGATCCTGCCAGGGGTGATTTTCGAGGGTGAAGATCATTTAAGGGGGGAGGAATGTGACGGTCAGACTGGTTTGAATACCGGTGCCAGATACATGTAGCTCAGTTGGTAGAGCACTTGACTAGAGATTCAGAGGGCCAGGTTCGAATCCCAGTTTGTTCCATCGTTATTTCTCCCATCTTTTACATATACATGTATATCAGATATATGACAGATGATTAAGGGTCATCACATGTTTTGCAAGATGCAATAAGTGTTAAAAACCTTTACTTTACAACACAATACATTTAAGTGAATATTTAATATGTTTCTTGTTATTATTTGGTGTGGTTTTCTTGACAGTGTCGCATAAACAATTTACCCGCTCCTAAAACACAAACTTTCTTTTTGTGGATTCAGCTTACCGCTGATTGGCTGCTGTTGCAGCAGACAAATAAGATATGCACGCACAAAACACAATGAACTTATCAGAGAATGAGTTGAGTTTATTTCAACTGTTGGAATTTGGGTATTTTTTTTTTAAATGTATACTTGTGACAAAACATATATGTGGTACATACAGCTGTAGCCTTATGAAGAAAATTTTGGTTAGACCATATATACCTAACATGCAAGTATTAAATGATATTTACAAAAAACTTGCAATTTATGGCGCACGAAATATATGCTAGTTTTATAAAGATTGACATACATGTAATGTACCACATTCTGTGAAAAATAATCTATTATAAATTCTTCATTAAGTTTACTCATACATGTTTTATGCTTATTACACATAGTATTGTTTTTAAAACATGTAATTTATAAGAAAATTAAAAAAAAACCCTCGCTAAATTTATTTGCCAAAAAAAAAAACACAGTAGAATTGATAAAAAATGGTATACCAGAAGCTAATACCAGTACATGTACTTTGACGCTGTTCGGTGGGTAATATTCGTTTGTAATTTACGAATTGAAATATTGACTGTTGCACTACAAGTACGGTACCGTAATAAACTCTCTCTCTCTCTCAAACTCTCTCTCTCTCTCTCAATTTGATATGTGTTTATACCTATGAAAATTTTTTAATATTATATTATGACTTGATATGCAAATTTTTGATCTTGTACTGCCTAAATGTTATATCATGTATTGGGATATGTCATACTTATTACACTGCATGGTCATTGGTCAGTGTATTTTTTACAGAAATACTATGCATATGTTAATGTAAACACAGCTATTACTAGTACATGTATGTAAACACAGCTAATTATTTTTTTTTTATTTCAGCCCAAAACAGACTCTTGTTACCACATGGCTTTTACCGGTACCTGTTGATTCTTGTGGGTCAGCTCCTGAGATTAACCTGTCACCTCTATCCACATGCATATTCCTTGTGTTCTACAGACTATTTACCGGTAATTCAAATTAAATCCAATAATGCATGAACAATAATGGAACTTGAAGAAAGCATCATGCCATGTTGTGGTTTGTGTTTGATAAGAAATTATGAAAACAAAATTAAGGCTGTTTAACGATCTCCGATCCACAGCAAAGCGAGATAACTCGTTCTCATATTCGGAAATAGTTTATTCGAACCATGAAGTCCGGCATTTATATTTTTTGGAAATCTTTTGTCAAAGAAGGAGAATATGTTACTAGTAAACAATCCAACATGGAGGGAAACTGTCAACGAAAGGTCGGTTCAAAAAAGGGTTTACTAGTTTTTCCACTGGCTGTGACATAAATAACAGCATTGATGTGAATAATAATGAAAGTAAGACATTCGTAGATGATGTAAATTCTGGATTGGAGTTGAATCACTGTGAAAATGATAGCGAAGAACTTTCTCGATCGACATATACTAATATTTTTGATGGACGAAGGATCGTAGAGTTTTCAGTTTTGGTTGATCATCTAGAGCGAGGATGTGTTGTGTGCCATAAACCACTAAATTTAGCAAAGTTTGTAAAAGAAAAACAGTGTGGTCTTGTGAGCTTATTGTACATAAAGTGTACCTGCTGCAAGGAGTTGACTTGTACCAACAGGGAAGAGACACAACATTGATGCAAATGGCCAAGGTCCTTTTGATGTGAATACTAAACTTGGCGTTGGTATGTATATGAAAGTATATGATAGTGTTGTTCTATGCAGAGCAATGAGTAATGCTCTGATATACCATTGCAAGACTGCATTATTGGATTCTGTGATACTCTTCTTATGTTGAAGAATCATGCATCTTGTAATACCACAAATTCAACTCCTCGTGCTAGAAATTCTAGGCTGTACGTTCGAGGCACATGATGCACTTGAAGACTGTACATATCTACAGAAACTTGTCGAACATCACAGTACAGATTCCTGTTATTTGAACTATACTTTCAGTATGGGTTATATGATGCAAGTTGTACTCCAGATGGAAGACTCTAAATCTAACTTGCAAACTTTGATGCCCTTGCTAACAAACAAAACAGTGTCTGAGAGCATGGTGAAAAGGATGTCTCTCTCTGGTCTTTCAATGTATCATCTGCAGTTAGCGTACCAAAGAGAAGACTGATGGTATACAAAGTGTACTGAGTGAATGTTTTCATGGAAAACCAAGAGTAACAAAGCGCAGGAACATTATTACATCTGTTGTTGACTTTTTGAAAGAAAGATAACTCTTTCTCATACATGATGTAAAGACATTTTCTTTTATTACAATGATTATAATACTGGATACAGCACATTTTTATTTATTTATTTTCCATCTACATATCTACTGAATGTTTTTATGTGCAGCAGTCAAGTGTAATCAAACTCTACTGAATACAAATTAGCAAAACCTTGAAGTCACTTCTTTTTCCTTATATAAATCTTTATGGGTGATAATGCATTATCTTTGAAAAACGCATGGAAACAATACATATAAATGCTTAATTTATGATTATAATCATTAGTATGGAACTGTAAAATGTCATTTGCTTTAAAATTTACACTTTCAATTTTTGGTACCTGAGGATCGGAGAACCTTAAAGAAATTCATAATTGCTGTGAAAATTTGTTTTTCAATAAAAGTATGCAATTATGTTTACTTTATTTTTTATTTCATAAAGATATTTAGATGTGTTTACATAATTGAAAAATCCCCCCCCCCCCCTCTATTTAATTGTCTGCATTAAGATTACATGTAGGATATGTAAATGTACATTTGACTTTGAAATAACATCTGCTATGATAATTACTTTTGAAATGAACAAGAAACAACCTATTTCTACCTTTCTAAGGTATATATGCAGAAAAAAGTACAAAAACATGTCAAATTTGAACATTTTTCATTGAAATCAACTCTGTCTTCAGCTACCTGGGTGTGTTTGAATTTAATTCTAATTTAAGGCAGATGTCTAACTTGTAGGTTGTAACTTACTGTTTTAGCATGGTTAGAAGGAGACTAGAAATCAGAATAGATTAGATATTCACTAAATATGATTGTTAGCTTACTTTTTTCATGAAAATTTTTTCATGAAAATTAAGAAATCACAAGCAGGACAGCTGTCTATTTGTTAATTAAAATGGTACAAATCATACAATAAACAAATAAAGATCAAATTTTAGAATCATTGATGATTGTTTTCAAATATGTGTGAGAAATTACTCAAGGAAATTGCCACACGTTTCATAAAATTAGGTAAAACATTTCAAACCATGACTTTTTATGAAAATCAAAAGATTGGGGGGGGGGGGGGGGGGGTATACATGTAAGGGTATTTCTAAGTGATGTGAAGCTTTTATCATGATTATATCATGTAGGCATATGTTGTATTGAATAAGGTTTCTTTTTAAAGGTGGTTGAACAACAGTTGACCTCTAAAAGGTCAGGTAAAGATGTTTTACTATGGAGAACCCTGTAAATCTGTGTTTACCAAAGGAAATTGGAAATGGTGGGTTCACTTAAATGGCCATATTTTTATTAAACCTCAATGGAATTGGCAATATGTGGTATTCTTTTTCTCAGAATTGCATTAGCTTTCTTATTCTTAGACAAACCGTCTTTTCATAAAAATGTTAGTGTACTAAGTTAAAGGTACAAGGAACAGTTTCGGATAAAGTACCGTCAATATTTTTGTAAAATTGAGAGTGACTGTACTTGAAGGTTTTATCATTGTTGCGTAGATTCATGAAATGAATTTTAATGATTATCAATAGTTAGAGGGATGTCTCTTGTTGGAATTGGTAAGCAATATTAAGGCCCCTAATTTTAAGTACACGAGAAGCAGAAATAAATTGTGAAACTTGCGGCTATGACAGATGTGTTGACTTTACAGTGAAATTGAAGGTTACAAACGGGAGGTTATATAACATGAAATGTAGGTGGATGGGATATTATATGCCTATTTAGTATTTACTGGGTATGAGGACAATAGCAAGTTTATTGTCCCCCAAGACAGCAACTATTTAATGAGGCAAAGCCAAGGGAAATAGTTGCTGTGGAGTGGGACAATAAACTTGCTATTGTCCGAATAGTCAGTTAATTGGTATTTCATTATACAGAAGAAAACTTTATTTGTCAGCGATGCAGAATTTCTTGATGATAAACAAATTAGAGTTAAATCAAACTTTGTATTTAATGCGGCGATCTTATTAGGTCAGAGGTGTTCCGAGTTTAAGGTGATATGGGACACTTCCATGTTGTGACGTATTGTTTATCGAAATAAACAATAAAATAAAGTGTAATTATATAAGTACATGTAGTTTCTTTTAAAAAATGGTCACCTAACTCCTTAACGCAGTGGGTTAGAGGGTTTACTAGGAACCTGTAAGTCATGAGTTCGAATCCCGCTAGGGTTTTTACAATTTTTACCTTTTCAAATATTTTTAAAAGCTATTTTTTGGTTAAATATTGTAAAATTTGAAAATTCTAAACCGGTGAAAAGTTTTCAATTATATAGTACTTTAATCCACATTAATATCGACAGATGTCCCATACCACCTTAAAAAGGAGGGAAATCAAATTCTGCTGATGAATGGTTTTGATGACTATTCACCAAGGGCAGATAGCATGGATACTATTTTAAATTAGATAAAAAGGCATGTTTATGCGGGCGCCTTCTAGTGATCAATTTGTCCGTCTGTCCATCCGAGATTGCTTGACTGGAGCATAGCTTCTCTCCCCTTGGCCCAATCTGGCTCATACCTCATCCACAGGGTTCCTTTGGTTGAAGGATGCGCAGTGACCTTGAACCATGTTTTTAGGTATAAGGTTAAGGTCATAGCAGAATTATATATATAAAATCCTTGTCTGGGGCATATCTTTTTTCCCTTTGGTCCAATCTGGCTAATACTCGCAGAGTGTCTCTATGGTTAAACGATGTGGAGTGACCTTGCATGAAATTTCTAGGTAACGGGTGAAGATCATATCGGATCATGCAAAAATCCTTTTTTGAGAGCATATATAATTTCTACAAACCCCTATTTGGCTCAGACTTCACATAAGCAGAGCTTTTGAGTAAAGGGTGAAAGGGTGTGTAGTGACCTTGAACCTATTTTCAGTGAAAAGAAACTGTGAAGGTCATAGCAGAATTATATTTTTAAAAATCCTTGTCCGGAGTATATCTTCTCTCCCTTTGCTCCATTCAGCCTCATACTTCACCCACATGATGCCTTTGATCAAAATATATGCAATGACCTCGAATGATATTTGTAGATGAAGAGTCATGGTCATATCAGAACACACAAAAATCCATATTTTAAGAGCATAGATATACTCTCCTTTTAGCCCCTATTTGGCTAATATTTTACCTTTACAGAGTTTATTGGTTAATGGCGTGCAGTGACCTTGAACCAAGTCTGTCAATGTGAAGGTCATAGCAGATCTTTTTAAAATTAGTTTTAGACAGTAGATTATTTTCCAAATATGCTTAATCTTGGTCAGATTGAACAAAAATGCATGTATGTTAGGGGGAATGAAATTGAATTAAAAGTTCTATGCCAGCTGGAAAAATTTCAAGTTAAAGGTCAAGGTCAAAGCATAATTCTCTGAAATAACATAAGCGGGGCCCTTTGGAATATTCACCATTTCAATGTTGTCTGGTTCATAGTAATTTTACATAGAAAATATTCACAGAGGTACAGTAAAGTAAACTTTACATTGATAAGTTTCTGACAATTAATGACGCAACGAGCACACAGTACGAAAGGTCAACCCTTTGAAAAGCAGTGAAGAGGAAAAGTTGCTCAGAATTATGTTTTAAACAAAATTGATTTTTTACGTAAATTTTAATTTTGCATTCTGGGTTAAGAAAAAAGATGTTAGTTCAAGGTAAAGTTAACGTGTACCTAAAATGAAGTCAAATTTGTTAAGTCGTACTTAAACACATTGTTTTTTTTTGTTAAGTCGTTCTTGAAATGGTAAAGGGTTTTGGTTAAGTCGTACTTAAAACCATTCGGATTATGTTAAGTTGTACCAAAAATCATTCGTTTCTTTTTTTTTTTTTTAATCTTTTTAGGGTTTTCCGTTTTTCAACGGAAAACCCTTCTGTTATTCTACTGTTTCTTATTATTATTTTTTTTTTTCCCGCAAATTTTGTGCACGAGATTTCTCGAACATTTTTTGTGTGATTGCTATGAAACTTTCAGGGTATGTAGATGATATTAATATCTCTAGACGTTTTTTTCAGATTTTTAAAATTCACTTCCGGTTATGAGTTATTGCCCTTTAATTGAAAATTGGGGGGTCTTTTGTCCAGAGTTGATCTCGGGAACTACAGATGATAGATGCATGAAATTTGGCGAAATTGTTGGCAACATTTTATAGTTTTGCTGGCATGAAAATTTTGGTAATTTCTTTGTTAGTTTTTGAGCTATTTGTCGCCAAAGTTTAAGATTTTTTCGGGGCTGAAATTTTGTTGCTTTTTGTATTATAACCTTTAAACTAAAAATATTTTGTTAATACATATAGAACAAAAGTTGTTTAGAATAACGTGAGCTTTTATTCAAAATTAAGAAAAAAGGGCTGGCCCCTATAATTAGGGGTCAGCAGCTCATACACGTATTTTTCTGATAGCAAAAATCGTTATCATTTTATGAAAAAAAATTAATTCAGTTATTGTTGATATATTAAATAATGTCATTTGGTATCAAATTAAACAAGTTCTGTGCTATATTTTTTTTCAAATTTCATAAAACAAATATGTGAGAATCGTACATGAACGAGTTAATATGTCTACATAGACACACAAGCGAACAAATGCCACATTAAGGCCCAGGCATTTACTGCATTACGTTGTGTTGCGTCTTAGATAAATTGTTGTGATTCCATTTCATTTTTTTCATCTATATCATTTATGAATTCAATGAACACACATTATTTAAACGTTCTATGTGCAACTATTTGTCGGGGCGCCCCTGTTTGTAACCCCCGCGCGCGCGCCGAATGTAAACAGTAACGAACGGCATTGTAGAAAAGAGAGAGCCGTAATGCAGAAGAGAAGTTGTGTATTCTTTCGGTGTACACATGCATTTTCAATTTGCTGTGAAACATATGAACATGCACAGGGAACAATACTACATATTTGTATAAGGAGGATATGTTTCTCGTGTGAATCGTTTACGAGGAAATTCTGACAGCCACACTTCTGTCGACGATCAGCCGTTGATAAGCTACGAGTAATAAAGGAGAAAAGATGGACATTAAAGTGTGTGATTTATGTGGATGTTACTGAAGAAGGTGAGGCTTTTACTCCTTTTAAATTTTCTTGTTAACTGGTTAAAATTTAGTATATAGTATAGATGTACATGTAAGTACGTGCACACTGTTAGATGTTTTTGTTATGGTGTGGGTGTTTGTTTACTAACGTGTAATTTTTACATGTTTCATGGATGTTTAGACTCGCTCGAGGTTCATGGGGGACTGGAAAGGGTAACTGAATTTATCTATTTAAAAAAAATAACAGATTGTGAATTTTCAACTCAAAATTCAAAGCAGGGTCTAATTAGAAACATATCATATATTCTTGTGCAGAAGACTCCAAATGTAGTCATGAATACCCTGTAGACATAACTTCAAGTAAATAAAATTGTATACTTCAGACTTCAGAGTTAAAACATGACTTTAATATCTTTATGATGCCGATCATTGTATCATTAAAGAGGTTTAGCAGACCAACGGTTACCCGGTACATGTACTTGTACATGTAGGTTACAAGTTAGAACTATGCCTACCATTCTACCAGTTCACATACTTTTTCTTGTTTAGCAGTTATGATGTGTACTTAAATTGTCCTTGTTAATGTTTTAAATGTAATTTTTTATTCTCTTTTTTTAATCTGACTACTGGCAGTACTGGCGTGCGAGCAGTTCTCGCCGAGGACCATTTCTCGCTGGTGCACTGTTACATCATATTTTCGTATATAATTTTATGTGTTGATAAAATGACGTAACAATGCACTGGTGAGGAATGGTATTCGGCGAGAGCTGATCGCACGCCAATATTGATTAATTACAGGCAAAAACTGAAGGTTGCGAGTGTTATTTTTTATTGAACAACATTGTTTAAAATAATTCTTTATATATGTGACGATCAGACTGGTTTGAATACCAGTGCCAGATAGCTCAGTTGGTAGAGCACCTGACTAGAGATTCAGGGGGCCCAGGTTCAAATCCCGGTTTGGTCCTTCATTATTTCTCCCATCCTGTTACAATATTGGTGTTGTGACCAACCCCTGGAACTAACAGGTTAACTCGATCCTGCCAGGGATGATCTTCGAGGGTGAAGATCATTTAAGGGGGAGGAATGTGACGGTCAGACTGGTTTGAATACCGGTGCCAGATACATGTAGCTCAGTTGGTAGAGCACTTGACTAAAGATTCAGAGGGCCAGGTTCGAATCCCACTTTGTTCCGTCGTTATTTCTCCCATCTTTTACATATACATGTATATCAGATATATGACAGATGATTAAGGTCATCACATGTTTTGCAAGATGCAATAAGTGTTAAAAACCTTTACTTTACAACAGAATACATTTAAGTGAATATTTATGTTTTTTGTTATTATTTGGTGTGGTTTTCTTGACAGTGTCGCATAAACAATTTACCCGCTCCTAAAACACAAACTTTCTTTTTGTGGATTCAGCTTACCGCTGATTGGCTGCTGTTGCAGCAGACAAATAAGATATGCACGCACAAAACACAATGAACTTATCAAAGAATGAGTTGAGTTTATTTAAACTGTTGGAATTTGGGTATTTTTTTTTTAAATGTATACTTGTGACAAAACATATATGTGGTACATACAGCTGTAGCTTTATGAAGAAAATTTTGGTTAGACCATATATACCTAACATGCAAGTATTAAATGATATTTACAAAAAACTTGCAATTTATGGCGCACGAAATATACGCTAGTTTTACAAAGATTGACATACATGTAATGTACCACATTCTGTGAAAAATAATCTATTAAAAATTCTTCATTAAGTTTACTCATACATGTTTTATGCTTATTACACGTAGTATTGTTTTTAAAACATGTAATTTATAAGAAAATAAACAAAAACCCTCGCTAAATTTATTTGCAAAAAAAAAAAAACACAGTAGAATTGATAAAAAATGGTATACCAGAAGCTAATACCAGTACATGTACTTTGACGCTGTTCGGTGGGTAATATTTGTTTGTAATTTACGAATTGAAATATTGACTGTTGCACTACAAGTACGGTAATAAACTCTCTCTCTCTCTCAAACTCTCTCTCTTTCTCAATTTGATAAGTGTTTATACCTATGAACATTTTTTAATATTATATTATGACTTGATATGCAAATTTTTGATCTTGTACTGCCTAAATGTTATGTCATGTATTGGGATATGTCATACTTATTACTATGCATGGTCAGTGTCTTTTTTACAGAAATACTATGCATATGTTATTAATGTAAACACAGCTATTACTAGTACATGTATGTAAACACAGCTAATTATTTTTTTATTTATTTCAGCTCAAAACAGACTCTTGTTACCACATGGCTTTTACCGGTACCTGTTGATTCTTGTGGGTCAGCTCCTGAGATTAACCTGTCACCTCTATCCACATGCATATTCCTTGTGTTCTACAGACTATTTACCGGTAATTCAAATTAAATCCGATAATGCATGAACAATAATGGAACTTGAAGAAAGCATCATGCCATGTTGTGGTTTGTGTTTGATAAGAAATTATGAAAGCAAAATTAAGGCTGCATGTTTAAAGAGTGAAAATTTGTTTTTCAATAAAAGTATACAATTATGTTTCCTTTATTTTTTATTTCATAAAGATATTTAGATGTGTTTACATAATTGAACCCCCCCCCCCTCTATTTAATTGTCTGCATTAAGATTACATGTAGGATATTTAAATGTACATTTGACTTTGAAATAACATCTGCTATGATGATTACTTTTGAAATGAACAAGAAACAACCTATTTCTACCTTTCTAAGGTATATATGCATAAAAAAGTAGAAAAACAGGTCAAATTTGAACATTTTTCATTGAAATCAACTCTGTCTCCAGCTACCTGGGTGTGTTTGAATTTAATTCTAATTTAAGGCAGATGTCTAACTTGTAGGTTGTAACTTACTGTTTTAGCATGGTTAGAAGAAGACTAGAAATCAGAATAGATTAGATATTCACTAAATATGATTGTTAGCTTACTTTTTTCATGAAAACAAGAAATCACAAGCAGGACAGCTGTCTATTTGTTAATTAAAATGGTACAAATCATAAAATAAACAAATAATTAGGATCAAATTTTAGAATCATTGATGATTGTTTTCAAATATGTGTGAGAAATGACTCAAGGAAATTGCCATAAGTTTCATAAAATTAGGTAAAACATTTTTAACCATGACTTTTTATGAAAATCAAAAGATGGGGGGGGGGGGTATACATGTAAGGATATTTCTAAGTGACGTGAAGCTTTTTTCATGATTATATAATGTAGATGCATGTTGTATTGAATAAGGTTTCTTTTTAAAGGTGGTTGAACAACAATTGACCTCTAAAAGGTCAGGTAAAGATGTTTTACTATGGAGAACCCTGTAAATCTGTGTTTACTAATGGAAATTGGAAATGGGGGGTTCACTTAAATGGCCATATTTTTATTAAACCTCAATGGAATTTGCAATATGTGGTATTCTTTTTCTCAGAATTGCATTAGCTTTCTTATTCTAAGACAAACCGTCTTTTCATAAAATGTTAGTGTACTAAGTTAAAGGTACAAGGAACAGTTCCGGGTAAAGAACCGTCAATATTTTTGTAAAATTGATAGTGACTGTACTTGAAGATATACCAGTGTTGCGTAGATTCATGAAATGAGTTTTGATGTTTATCAATAGTTAATGGGATGTCTCTTGTTGGAATTGGTAAGGC
This sequence comes from Magallana gigas, assembly GCF_963853765.1. Classification (NCBI taxonomy): domain Eukaryota; kingdom Metazoa; phylum Mollusca; class Bivalvia; order Ostreida; family Ostreidae; genus Magallana; species Magallana gigas. The sequence continues at coordinate 3,044,427 of NC_088853.1, read as the reverse complement.
CTAAAAAAAAAATAGTGTGTTTAGGGTAACACTGATGAAAAAATTAGGTTAGGTAGGTGGAGATTTTTTTTATTTTATCTATTTTTTTTTGCCTGAATCCTAAGAATGTTTGTTTGTTTCATATTTAAAAACGTATTTTTTATTGGAAATAAGATAAAATTCACAGTCGGATAAAATCAGGAATCTAAAAACGGTAGGATCGGGCCATTTTTGTAGGTTAGGTCGGGTTACCCGAAACACACAATTTTTTTTTTTAGGCCTAAGCAATATTAAGGCCCCTAATTTTAAGTACATGAGAAGCAGTAATAAATTGTGAAACTTGCGGCTTTGACTGTTGTGTTGACTTTACACAGTGAAATTGAAGGTTACAAACGGGAGGTTATATAACATGAAATGGAGGTGGATGGGATATTATATGCCTATTTAGTATCTACTGGGTATGAGGACAATAGGAAGTTTATTGTCCCCCAAGACAGCAACTATTTCATGATGCAAAGCCAAGGGAAATAGTTGCTGTGGGGTGGGACAATAAACTTGCTATTGTCCAAATAGTTAATTGGTATATTATTATTCCGAATAAAACTTTATTTGTCAGCGATGCAGAATTTCTTGATGATAAACAAATTAGAGTTATCAAACTTTGTATTTAATGCGGTGATCTGATTAGGTCAGAGGTATTCCGAGTTTAAAAAGGAGGGAAATCAAATTCTGCTGATGAATGGTTTTGATGACTATTCAACATGGGCAGATAGCATGGATACTATTTCAAATTAGATAGAAAAGCATTAGTTTGTGTGGGCGCCTTCTAGTGATCAGTTTGTCTGTCTGTCCATCCGAGATCGCTTGACCGGAGCATAGCTTCTCTCCCCTTGGCCCAATCTGGCTCATACCTCATCCACAGGGTTCCTTTGGGTTAAGGATGTGCAGTGACCTTGAACTATGTTGTTAGGTATAAGGTTAAGGTCATAGTAGAATTACATATATAAATTCCTTGTCTGGGGCATATCTTCTCTCCCTTTGGTCCATTCTGGCTAATACTCACAGACTGTCTCTATTGTTAATCGATGAGCAGTGACCTTGCATGAAATTTCTAAGTAAAGGGTGAAATATCATATGGGATCATGCAAAAATCCTTTTTTCAGAGCATATATACTTTCTACTAACCCCTATTTGGCTCAGACTTCACATAAGCAGAGCTTTTGAGTAAAGGGTGTGTAGTGACCTTGAACCTATTTTCAAGGTAAACTGTGAAGGTCATAGCAGAATTATATTTAAAAAATCCTTGTCTGGAGTACATCTTATCTCCCTTTGCTCCAAACAGGCTCATACTTCACCCACATGATGCCTTTGATCAAAGGATATGCAATGACCAAATGATATTTGTAGGTCAAGGTCATATCAGATCACTCAAAAATCCATATTTTAAGAGCATATATATACTCTTCTTTTAGCCCCTAATTGGCTAATATTTTGCCTAAACAGAGCTTATTGGGTAATGGCATGCAGTGACCTTGAACCATGTCAATGTGAAGGTCATAGCAGATCTTAATAAAACTTGTTTTAGACAGTAGATTATTTCCTAGATATGCTTAATCTTGGTCGGATTGAACAAAAATGCCTGTATGTTAGGGGAAATGAAATTGAAATAGAAGTTCTATGCCAGCTGGAAAAATTTCAAGTTATAGGTCAAGGTCAAAGCAAAATTCACTGAAATAACATCAGCGGGGCCCTTTGAAATGTTCACCATTTCAATGTTGTCTGGTTCATAGTAATTTCAAATAAAAATATTCACAGAGGAATAATGAAATTAAGTAAACTATACATCGATAAGTTTCTGACAATTGATGATGCAACAAGAACATAGTACGAAAGGTCAACCCTTTGAAAAGCAGTGTAGAGGAAACGATGCTCAGATTTATGTTTTAAACAAAATTGATTTTTACGGAAATTTTAATTTTGCATTCTGGGTTAAGAAATTAGATGTTAGTTCCAGGTAAAGTTAACTTTTACCTAAAATGAAGTCAAATTTCTTAAGTCGTACTTAAACACATTCGGATTTTTTTGTTAACTCGGTCTTGAAATGTTTATTTTTTTTGTTAATTTGTACTTAAAACCATTCGGATTTTGTTAAGTCGTACCAAGAATCATTCGATTTTTAAAATCTTTTTTGTACTTAAGTTACTTTTGTCATTAGATTAAGAACACTGCTTCTTAGAGCTACTTCTAGCATTACTTTCTACATTAGCGGAAAACCCACTCGTTGCTTTGCAACGAGCTTTGCTCTAGTTGTACTTATGTTTCTTTGTTACTAGATTAAGAACTCTGCTTCTTAGACGTACTTCTAGCGTTGCTTTCGACATTAGCGGAAAACCCACTCGTTGCTTTGCAACGAGCTTTGCTCTAGTTTTTCTTCTTCTTTTTCTTCTAGACGTTTCTTTAAACTGTAATATCTCGCTTGTTTGTCATTAGATTTTATTCAAATTTTCAGGGTTTATTGTAAATAGCTTACTATAGCAAAAAATATGGTGAAATCGCTACTTCCGGTTTTGAGTTATTCCCCTTTGAATATTTTTTTAGTGGGTCTCGTGTACCTGCAAAGGCTCCGAGTAGATCCGTAGCAAGTAGTTTTAATTTACAAATCTTTAATGTAGACATCTTGAACGTTGTCCTCCTAGTTTTACATGTTTGATTAACACACGTATACTGCTTAAAACATTACATCGAAATTTATGTTTCAAAAAATGTTAAATTTTGCTTATATCTTTGCTCAATAACTTTTTAGTTGTAAATTTTTTCTAGACACATATAGAATAAAAGTTGTGCAGAATATCAAGAGCTTTCATTTGATACCATAACAAAGGGGCTAGCCCCTAAAATGAGGGGTCTAGATCCCTTAAAAGTCTTTGCTTCATAACTCTAAAACGGTAAATTTTTCGATATGGGCGTCGCTGCAAAAAATGTTGTTTGTGACTTTATTGATCTCATAAAACTGTTTTTGTGTTCGGGTAGTGCATAATATTCGGGTAAAAAGTAATACGTGTTGACCAGTACTCGCGGCATTTGGCCAAGTTAACGAAACTCTCCCTCGCCCGCGGCCGAGAAAATCGGTCATCATGGTAGCGGCTGGGTTACCTAGCGGTCAGCGGTTATCTAATACACGAGAGTTGCGTCTCTCACAAATGAGTTTATTTAGTCGCGAACTCAAAAATTGTTGTAGTTTTGATTACACATAAAAGTTTATGGACTAAACGATTGGGTGTCAATGAAGAAATCGTTCAGTTAATTAATAAAAGCAATGTCATTCTCAATCTAAAGCAATATCAGACATAGATCAATTGTGGGTTTAAGTTTAAAATAAAGAACGTCTATTTGATAGAACATGGTCGTTATATGGCAAACTTTTCAAATCTTCCTGGGTTCTGAGATGTGCGTGTCTGTGCGTTGTACCTTTACGTAATCTATCCTTCGTCCACGGCCGATCAGCCACGGCTGCACTACTAGCGGTAAGCGGTTATCTAATACACAGGATTCGCACACCGCGGCGCACACTTAGATGAAGATAAACGTGTTTGAGTTTATATAGCCGTAAATACAAGAACTGTTTTAATTTTATATTATAAAAGTTTGTCCATCTTGTATTTATCTAATTAAACATTTGAGTGTAACTGAATATTAATGAGAGATATTACTCCAAATCGGAAACATATTCAGACATAAATTAATGGTTGGTTTGTATATCTAAAAAAATTTAACCAACCCCCCCCCCCCAAATATTAAATGATGATTATCCCTCGCACATGGCCGAGGAGATCCAGCGCGAGTGGACAAGTGATCTGCGGTCGGCTCGTGTTCTTCTATATGTACCTTATCACGCGTTCATGTTTCATATTTTGCACGGACAGAAGTATATTTTATTATGTTTTCAACTATTATATAGATTTAAGACGAAAATAGATAAATTTATTTTACTTGTACAGTTGATTAAGCATTGATTGAATTATACGATAGCGTACAAGGTAGTTTAAAAATCAAATCAAATTTCCATGTTACATGTACATGTTTGCGGTAGGTGCTAGCACGATAAAAGAATGTCCTGAATTGAGGCATTTGATGATTATTTAAAAGAATATTCACATGAGATTAATAGATTATATCAGTCACATATTAATCACTCTGTAGTTTTTCTACATGGTTGTTCGTTTCAGTGTGGAAGCGAACTCAGTGCTGTGTCCCCCCTCCTCCCGCCCCTCTGACAAGTGCTCGCGCTGGATTTTTTTAAATTGGCGAAAAGATATCAACATCTGTCGAAAATCATTTTTGGTGACTTCTTCTCATGTGTAACATTTTCTCCTCAACGTGTTTAATTTTCCCACCCGTGTGTTTATTCGGTCAGTCTGTGTTAATTCAATCGCCACGTGCGACCGAAGATCTTGTGTCGCTTCAGCGCACACTTCAGAACATATGTAATTGAGTAACAACTGGAAGGGTGCTTTTATAAACAATAAGACTATTATTCTAAGTCAATCATCTTCACATTAAAGATGTAACCTAAGAATGTGGCTAATAAATTAACCTGTTGATCACGCTAAACTTTTATAGTTATGAACATAATAATTCATGATATTTTATAATTAAAAGTTTGAAGACAAAGACAATTTTTTTCTTGGATATACGACTACATTATGCAATGCAGTCGTTCGCCATAGAAATCATCAAAGTACTGCAACTGTCGACGGATTTCTTTTTTCTTTGAAAGACCATGATAATTCACTTGACTTGCAGGCTATAATATAGCGATATATCTGCCTCCCAAAAATATATGCGCTTCTCAAAGTTACACTTAAGTGAGATAGATGAGCGTTATTGGGAATTTTATGTATTGCTAATTGTATGGAAATTGATTAAAAAAAACAACTTTTAATTTAAGTTGTGTATTATGAGGTTGTAATGCAACTTAATTTACTTACAAGGTTAGCTACAGCCAGTGGAATATAGGTGGCTTTTATGTGAACAATGAATACCCAATATATTAAATACAAGATAAATAGTTTCCAGAATTATAATACTAATATGCTTGTGTATATGAAGGTTGCACCCTCATTTGTATGGCTGTAGGTGAGGAGGTATATAATACTAATATGCTTGTGTATATGAAGGTTGCACCCTCATTTGTATGGCTGTAGGTGAGGAGGTATAGGTGTATCGATGTACATACAATGTATGACTGCACATACGGATTCCGGACCATGGCTACAGGCGATACCAATGATAGTCTTTTAATACATCAATGCACAGTTGATCTAGAAACTGACCAGTTTCATAACTTCTTCGAATTTCTCTAACACGGACTGTCTAATTCCTTCCCAGAATTCCAATTTACGCAAGCGCAATTGAAGTTGTTGTTTTTAATTTAATTAGTCAACCCACTGACATAAAAATAAGGATTTTGCATATTATTACATCGTCGAGAGAAGTAAAATTCATTTCTGTATATAAGGTTATTAAATTCACATTACATAGCGGTGTCTCTATGAAACAGCACCATCTGGTGTAAAAGTTAGATGCTCGCCTTTGCATAAATTCTCCCGCTCATTTTTTTTATTAGCTGATTATATATTATTTTGAATGTCCAAATCTACTCGTATCATTAAATAATATCAGACGACACACATTTCCCTGAAGAAAATCTCAAAGATGCCATCAATTTTGACTAATTACTAAATTTTGTCAGCACGTAACAATTTTAAACTTGCAAATAGTCTTCAAAAATTTAGAAAGATTTAAATAAACAAGTTATCTTAGAGAAAAGGTTACGTGTTTTGTAGGCGGGTTAGGTTTTTAAAAAAAACTGCAATTCCTGACATGAATCATGAGTACATACTGTTTATAACAATGCTTGCTACCCTTTTAAAATTTAACTCGCCATTAAACATCTTACATTTTATAGAATTTTTGAAACGATTACACAGACTGTGTTCGACAAATAGTTTTCCTAAAACATTTTCTTCCTGTCTTGTTCAAAACACATTTTATATACAGGCTTTCAATCACAACACGTTTTTATAGCAAAAGCAGAACTGAAAGTTTAGTCATTATAATCGTTTGACACCATATTACATATATTTTTAACCCGCAGCAACAACGGAAGACCTACTCGTGGCTTTGCCACGAGCTTTGCTCTAGTTGTAGAATATTATCGATGTTTTCTTTATACACACATAATGACCAGCATGCACTTGTTTTTACATTTTAAGGTTTTTTTTTTAATTCAGAAAATTGGAATATCAGATGCAAGTAGCCAAAAATTATTATTTGCAGCAAGTCATTACTTGGGAGGTATTAATTTGTTGATAATAAATATATAAATAAAACCTGAAAGCAACAATTAAGGCCTAAAATGAAATAACATTGATCTTGAAATTACTATCTCTTCCTGTAAATTATTACTGAGTAATGCTTGCCCATGAATGTTCCATGTAATGTGAATATAGTAATTATTCATCTCAAACCATCTATAATCTCCTTGTTTATATCAGATAAATTTTCAATTTTATGACTCTTGCCCCACAAGGGCATTAGGTGCAGGGCCAACTTGAAGTAAGCTCGATTTGATGCATTTTTTAACTCGAAAGATGTGTAACGTGTTTTGGGTTCGGTGATTGAGACCAGTCTGGGGAATGTGTTTATTTAACAATCATATATGAATACCGGCATAAAACGATCACAAAAACTACGAGTCAATATATACAGATATAGTTGTAAGGATGACCTATCCTTAAGCATGCAAAACAAATAATTCACAAGTTATTTATAAGGGATGGGGCTTGATGATCTGTGGGTTATAACCCGGGGCTCTATCCGAGGCACAGGTCTCAGCCTCGAGACCTGCGAGATCTGTCCTGATAAGGCTCTATGCCTATATCACATGTACAGGGCTGTATCTCTGCAGCCGACACAAGCTGCAGCCAGGTACACTCAGTTAATAAAATACGAGTAAATATTAACGCTCTATTTAAAGATTAACCCAATACGAACACTGTGCAGTCGTATTAACGTACCTACTCCTTCGACAGCCGAACACAGAATCAGCTCTTCTCTCGAGTGTGCTCTTATATATAGTAGTGTCATCCGGACTATCCTCGCACATTACCATTAGCATCAAAGATAACACCCGTATGATATAAAAATTATCTGAATCCCAAACCCGATCATTTGTTACATAACCCACGCCTCATTGCTTCATGCGTCCTCGCATGACAAAACGATAACATAGATATATAAATATATATATTTTTTCTTTTTATCTAAAAAGGATGACGTATCAAACATGAATATTGTACAAAATGAATGATGGATGTATAGCACCGTCTTGGGGATGAACATGAATAAGCATACATACACATGCAAATAACAAAAATGTAAAATGAAACAAAATGTTCGACAAACACAGTACAGCTACAATGTTTATAAGTATCTACAAATCAAACAGTTCTTCACTTTCTTTGATTCTCTTAATTTTCTGCCCATTTTCATGGTATTTGGTGATGGTGATCTCCTTCACTCTGCGATGATAGCCCTCTGTTTGAGTAGATTCATCTACCATGATCTTGGATAGGACAGGATCCAGGTTGTCAGTTTGAATCCCAAACTCCACACTTTTCTTCGACACGGTTTCTTCAACAACGCCAAGGTTGGTTCGTTTAGACGAAAACACTGGACTTGGCGCTGTTCTTTTTCGAATCACTCTTCCTGAGATGAAGTCATCCTGAGAGGTTGATGGTAAAGCTTCCATCTCTTTTTCTGCGAGTTCAGTCCGAACCTCGCCGAGTTGAACTTCGGGGTCCACGTCCCAGTCACTGTCGTCTTCCTGATCATGACTTGTGTCCTTATGTGCTGAGGAAGGGGCATCGGGATGCTTCGTCCGCATGTGTTTCTGCAGATACTCCTTCTTTTTAAAGGATACATGACAGGCTTTGCACACCATCATACTGCTTGCACAGCTCAGCACATGTTCGGACCATGCGTCCTTACCATCCAGTTCAACAAAACACACAGGACATATTTCCTTTGCCCTCCGAGGGGTCGTCTTTGTGTTAACCATACTACAATGTAAAATAAAAGCTTTCATAAAAATCGATGATGCATCTGAGCATGAACATTCCTCTATATGAATAAGACTATCTATCCACTATACACAAAATCAGAATCATTCCAATAAACAACAAAACTAATATGTACAATATCTAATTGTTTTATTGAACAATTTATTCTGTCACATAATCTCTCATCCAGACTGGAGCACGTCTGTTGCGCTTGGACTCGAATTCCCCAGCTAGTTCATCTGTAACCTCTACTTTTGACTGACGCTCATCAATAACCTCCGACTCAAACTGAACATCAAGTTGGCTTTCCGTGCTGCTCTCCAGAGGGGTCTGCAGTTCGTTCTCTCCTTTCAGAATCTGAGCTTTGCACGTTTTCAAGCGGTCACAATGTATAACCTGGTCTTTACCATTCCGACCACAGTTAACTTTATACAAAACTTCCGATAGTTTTGTGAGTATCTTGAACGGTCCCCGCCAGTAGGACGTGAACTTCGGTGAGCATCCAACTTTGCGCTGGGGGAAGTATACGTATACATTTTCTCCTTTCTTGAACTTCTCATAGGACATTTTCATGTCATGATAATGATCCCACCGCTGCCACAAATTTTGTAACGTGTTTTGGGTTCGGTGATTGAGACCAGTCTGGGGAATGTGTTTATTTAACAATCATATATGAATACCGGCATAAAACGATCACAAAAACTACGAGTCAATATATACAGATATAGTTGTAAGGATGACCTATCCTTAAGCATGCAAAACAAATAATTCACAAGTTATTTATAAGGGATGGGGCTTGATGATCTGTGGGTTATAACCCGGGGCTCTATCCGAGGCACAGGTCTCAGCCTCGAGACCTGCGAGATTTGTCCTGATAAGGCTCTATGCCTATATCACATGTACAGGGCTGTATCTCTGCAGCCGACATAAGCTGCAGCCAGGTACACTCAGTTAATAAAATACGAGTAAATATTAACGCTCTATTTAAAGATTAATCCAATACGAACACTGTGCAGTCGTATTAACGTACCTACTCCTTCGACAGCCGAACACAGAATCAGCTCTTCTCTCGAGTGTGCTCTGATATATAGTAGTGTCATCCGGACTATCCTCGCACATTACCATTAGCATCAAAGATAACACCCGTATGATATAAAAATTATCTGAATCCCAAACCCGATCATTTGTTACAGATGTTTGATGCTAAATACAAATAAACATCTATCCTTCATGCTTTACATTATGTTGACATTTGAGTATTACAATAAGCAGTTTGCTAAACAGTTCAAAGCCATGGAAAATAACTCCTAATGAACTGCCTATGAACTGGTAAGGTTAATAAAATTGTTTATTTTTACTATATGTGTTTATAAAATTGAAAGCAGTTCAGTTGACCCAAACAAGAAAGGTTGGGAAACTGCCTAAACGATGCAAACTGTTAAGGTTAAAGGTATATTTTTAACATGAGTTTGAGTAAATATTTACATCATGCTTGATATAATTAGACGTTTCACCAACCCTTGGCCCACAAAACATGTTCATTCTTCAGTTATTTGTCTCTAAACTTTGCTACACGTCTGATGAATATTAATGTAATCCGCCATTTTTTACGCCACTGCGCATGAGCGCAGGAAAACCCAGCATTTAAAAACACGATGAAAGAAAGAGGCTAGAGGTTCAGTGTAAAGTTTGTTTACAATATAGAAACACCTTTTTATTGTCATAAATTAGATAATTCTTATAACAAATGTCACTTGAACCATTATTAGTCCGTTATTGATACATGTAGAACGATATGAATTGTTGAATATGTGTAATAAAGGCGAAACACGATATTGGCGTCGTCGACAGTGTAAACAGAGCTAACCTACGGGGCCACCTGAGGGATACATGTACTGAAAGTCTTTATCGGTCATTATTTTCAGAATTTAGATTTAAAATAGTTTTTTTATTATCGAAATAATGTTAAAACTGCGGAATAGATATTTTAAATACATTCAATATTTATATCTTTTTGATTTTAATACGCTTTGTTATAATACGTAATGTACGTTGAAACTGAAATATAACTTTGATGTCTATAGATAAAGTAGTGGAAGTTCAAGTCCTGTCAGACGACCAGGTTTACGCCAGATAGCTGAAAGGTTGGAAAGCGATACTAGTTCAACCTCAAGCCAAGTCAGAAGAGGGAGGGGGAGAGGAAGGCCAAGAGGGAGTGGAGCAAGAGGCAGACGAGCAGACTAACAGACACACAAGAAAGAAGTAGGCACAGAGGGGATGAAGCAGCTGATGCTTTCTCTGAAAGAGAACGTATTTTAGAGGTAACACCCACAATGCAGTTTAGTGTTGTTGTTTTGTTTTTTTAAGAGATATTGTTATACTGTACTCCTTTGCACCAAAAACCATGATAAATTGGGGAAAATTTTGTTTGATATTTATCAATTACTTTTTAGCTCACCTGAGCCAAAGGCTCAAGTGAGCTTTTCTGATCACAATTTGTCCGTTGTCTGTCGTTGTCGTCGTTGTCGTTGTCGTTAACTTTTTACATTTTCATCTTCTTCTCAAGAACCACATGGCCAATTTCAACCAAACTTACCATAAAGTTAATTTAGGTGAAGGGGATTCAGGTTTGTTCAAATGAAGAGCCATGCCCTCTTTCAAGGGGAGATAATTAGGAATTAGTGAAAAAGTAATGGTGTATTTTAAAATCTTCTTCTCAAGAACCACTTAGCCAGGAAAGATGAAACTCATAGTGAAGTATCCTCATGTGGTGTAGATTCAAGTTTGTTCAAATCATGACCCCTGGGGCAAGGGTGGGGCTGTAATGGATGAGTAAATTTTACATAAGAATACACCAGAAAACCTTTAAACTTTAAAAATCTTCTCCAGATCCCATAAACAACAGAGCTGTGATTAGTTACATTTATATGCAAGGAACTTTATGTAGTGCGTATTCAATTTTGTCTAGTTTGTGGCCGTACGAAATGATATCAACAGATTAGGTTTACCTTTGTTTATTTTTTTTTTCGATCGGGCGCGGTGTACCAAATAAATGAAAACGAGGCTAACCCACTTCAGTCATTTTTGATGTGGACGGTGAAGAAGTAACTGTAGTTTTGTGTTTACACGGATCTTAAACAAAAGTATTCATCGCTATTGTTGTTTTCATTCTGTAAGGTTTGAATAGTTAAGGATTTAGCTAAATAATTACAACCTTGCGTATATTTGGTCATGCAGCATTAATTTGTTATTATGCAGTGTGTAGGCGCGATCATACTGCGCAGTTGAAGTCTCTCGGAGAAAAGTCACACGGAGGAAAACAAGTCCATTTAGATACTGCTATATTTTTTAAGTGTTAAAGAAGATTGAGAAGATGATCTATTTTTAAAATATACTTAGTATAAGGAAGCGTAATAGTTTGTCATCGCACAATATAAAAATAGACGAATTTTACATGCGGAAGAGTTATCTCCCGTTGTCAGCGTAACGCTCCTTTTCCCACTGTCTCTGTCCTTTGTAAGTTACTTGATAATATTTTTAATCTTCAAACGTTATCGGACAATTTCGATCTGTACCTGTATTGCCAGAGTATGGGGTAATATGTAAATTATGAACATATTCTCATACAGATTTATTTACTAAGATACTGACATATAAAGTTGGTAAGGTTATAGAGGGAAAACAGTGCCTTGCGCCAGTTGACCCTGGATAGTCGCCACAAAGGGAAATAACTTTTGTAAATATGAAAGTCGTCTACAGGGACAACTCTTGCATATAGGTACACCTGTCATCAGAACATGTTTATAAAGCATAACTTATTGTTAGTAAAAGTAGCAGTTCAAAGTATTTACTGAAGTTTGCAGAAAGGAAACTATATAAATTGTGATTTTGTGTCAATCGCGGAGATGAGGAATATCGCCTACACAGGTTTCTGACAATTGGCTAAAATAAAGCTTAGTAGTGTGTGTAAAATGATAAAAATAAAAAAGGACAAAAGTAGAATAAAAAGACTATAGATTTACATGCAGTTTATTATTAAAATATTGTGTTATGGGCATTTTTTTCTTTAAAAATAAATTAATAGGAAGGTGTTATTTTCATGCCATATGATTTTACCATTCTGCATTTTATATTGCACTTGTTCTTTGTTTTATATTGTACTTATTTTTTACATGTAAAGTACTTTAGGGTAATTACATAATTAGATAAGGTGCTATATAAAACTAGAATAATAATAATGTGGTTAATATAATTAGCAGTCTGATTTAAGTTCTAGTGATTGGAAATCAGAAAAAAATTAGAATCAATAATACCGAGCGCAGCGAGAGGCGGGCGAAGCCCGCCTCGCGAAGCGAGGATTAATGGTAACACGTATATATAAGAAAATCGGTGAAAAATGAAAGTTAAATCAGGGGTACTAAGGCCAAAAAAAATTTCTTCCAGCCCTGGGCGCCGCCGACTGGTACTTATCGATGTTTATTGCCCCTAAACTCGATTTAATAAGTTTCAGTGTTTCAATAGAAGGTAATTTGAATTAAAAGAAATTAAAAAGGAAACCAGATAAGTTTCAATAGTGCTTCAATCAAGAAACACGACTTGTTCTATGTATGTCTTATCAAATTATCAGATGGAAAATAAAAACATCAACGTCAAGGAACTGATCTTTAAGATTCTGAATAAAGTATTCAATTTTATTACATTGGCATTCATATAAATTAAATTGATGAACAATGAAAGAAGAAATAAAAAAAAATTCGGAATCACGTAAGTCTCTTCGGCTATTTCCAAAGACGTTTTACGTCTAAAATATGACGTCATAATGTAGACTGAGCACGCGACATTTAGTTTAACTTTGACGAATGATTTGAGTTATGAAAAAATAAAGATGCATGTGGTGGCATAACATAGAAAAACTTGAAATGGCTTAAAGGGCTGCTTTTATAATTTTGACTGCAGGTTAAGCACAATACCAATGTACACACAGTCCTTATAAACATGATAAAAAAAATCTATAAAATTTTATGAAATACCACAGTGGTTAGATATGTAATTTGGATTATTGCGCAAAAGCTATGCCAGTAAATGTCGTATACATTTATATGGTACATATAATTTCTGGAAATGTGTGACACATGTTCAAGGTAAGTCTTGTGTGAAAATGATATACAAATTGCATGTAACTTGCGTCTTTCTTAAAATGATTGATTGTATGTTATTTAACAACCCTCTGAATTTCTCACTCATATGAAACACCAGTACTTGCAGGTGGAGATCTACAAATTTTGTCCTATACTTGGCACTCAGGGCCATTGAGCAGTGAGGGACCTTTTTTATGCCAGCACTTTCAGAGACACAGGACCTCTGTTGTTATGGTCTTGTCTAAAGGACCAGTCTCCACATCCCACAGTGGGATTCGAATCAGCGAACTAAGGATAAACTCCTTAGTTTGTGTCTCTAGAGCAGACGCTCTGTACCACACAAGTGACCTCTTTAAATGAATGTTGTCATATGTGTTGCCTGTAATTTTGAATTTACTTTTAGGGTTTAATTTTTTTCAACTTTCTGCTTTCCTAAATTTGATTTGTGCTACAAACTTAAAATAAGTATATATTTTTAAAAGTATCTGCATTGTAGTTCCCAACAACTGCTGTCTAATCTGAAAGTGTCAGTGATGACAGCATTATTATTTTTAGAAAGTGTGTTAGAATCAAGTGAAAGCTATGCTGATCCTTATTATTTAGTATAGATTATGACATTGTTATATTTTTTGTAGATCACAGAATGCCTAGGAAGAAGAGCTGGAAGAAAGCTGCTGTAAAAAAGAACCCATGTAAGGCAGATGTGGGTGACAAGTACCCCACAGATGTTGGCCACGTCCAACTGTCTGTGCCTCTGGGTGTAGGCCACGTCCTAACACCTATGACATCTGTACCGGCAGGGGTGGTCTCTACCACCCCTGTGACAGTGGTCTCTGCGGCTCTCCCTGAGACCACTATGCCTCAAACTATGCCTCAAATGTTGCCACTGGCTCAAACTATGCCTCAAATGTTGCCTCTGGCTCAAAAGTTGCCTCAAATGATTACTCAGAATTCCTCTCAGTTGCTTACTCAGAATATCTCTCAGATTACAACTCAGAATATTACTCCGTTTGTAATGAACAATATACCAAATGAAACAACACATGCACTGCAATGTAATTGTATGCATCAGAATTCAGATAATGTGGTGTTTGGATCTTTCCATCAGGGAAGCATGAGGTTTTCATCATTTTCAAGAGGTAATCAGTGTACATGCAATTCACTTATGATTGTGGCAAATTCATATGAAAACTTTTCATTTACTAGTTCCTTTTTAGATCAGACTCTGCTCAAGGGAGATAATTTGTACAACACGGTTGTGAAGAATCTTCAGAGTGCTGGAAAACTTAAAAGTAGATTACTGATGTTTGATGAATTACCAATTCATATTGATTCTGGTGAAAATCACCACATGGTTGATAAGTTTGATACATTGTTTGGCTTATTAGTTACAGATGATAAGAGAAATCAAATTCAAACTCTACATGAATGTCTGCAACAAGCATTGGGATTATCTAGGTACGTATTAATAATGATTGGCTCAATATGTTCAGCACTGTACAAAGATTCAGACAATGAATTTTATTTTTTTGACTCACATTCTCATGGGGAAAATGGTTTGTCTCAATGTGATGGAAAGTCTCTGATGAGACACAGTTGCTGCTTAGATGATTTATTAGGATTTCTGTATGCAATGTATGAAAGTATGCACATTGAATTTGCAACTGAATTTGAAGTGATGCCTGTTGCTTACTTATTCATAGCTTCCCTAGTAATAATCAAAGTACACATCAATATTATAGATTAGATCAGTTAACAACAACTGCTCTCACAAACAAACAATCTGATGGCACCAATACTGGTCACTTAAAAACAACAGCAATAAAGAAAGATAAAAAGGATTACATGAGACAATATATGAGAAACAAGAGACAGGATCCCGAGTTTAAAGTCAAGGAAAGGGACAATAAAAGAAGCAAAAGACAAGATCCAGAGTTTAAAGACAACGAAAGAGACCGTATGAGAAACAAACGACAAGATGCAGAGTTTAAAGGAAAAGAGAGGAACAGTATGAGAAACAAGAGACAAGATCCAGAGTTTAAAGTCAAGGAAAGGTACAATAAAAGAAGCAAGAGACAAGATCCAGAGTTTAAAGACAACGAAAGAGACCGTATGAGAAACAAACGACAACATGCAGACTTTAAAGTAAAGGAAAGGGACAGTAAAAGAAGCAAGAGACAGGATCCAGAGTTTAAAGACAATGAAAGAGACCGTATGAGAAACAAACGACAAAATGCAGAGTTTAAAGGAAAAGAGAGGAACAGTAAGAGAAACAAGAGACAGGATCCCGAGTTTAAAGTCAAGGAAAGGGAAAGTAAAGGAAGCAAGAGACAAGATCCAGAGTTTAAAGACAATGAAAGAGACCGTATGAGAAACAAACGACAAAATACAGAGTTTAAAGACAAGGAAAGGGACAGTAAGAGAATTAAAAGGCAAGAAGAAGAATATAGGCATGATGAGCAAATAAGAGATTTAAAGAAGAAAAAAGAAATGAGACAAAGTTCTAACCAGTTAGAAAAAGAGAGATTGAAGATGAAAGAAAAGAGAAAAAATGAACACTATAGATCATCAGAAAATATTGCTGCAAAACAATCAAAAGCACACTCACGGGGGAATTTGGACTATATTGAAACTGAAAAACAAAGATACAGAAAAAGTAAATTTGGAGTTGATGCAATTGAGTGTGTTGAGAATTTTCACAACAATGTAAGATTGGGTCCTGTGTTTGTATGCACATGTTGCCAACAGACATGGTTTCATGAAAGTGTTTCAAATGTAGATAATATTTTATTGGATGCTGAAATCAAAAGGAAGTATTTTACTAATACAAAGTCTGTAAACGAGCAGGAATGGATATGCAACACATGCAATTCAAGTTTAAAAGAAAGTCAAACTCCAAAACTCTCTATTGCAAATGGAATGATATGGAATCAAAAACCAAGTGAATTGAATCTGTTACCATTGGAAGAAAGACTTGTATCCTTAAGAATTCCCTTCATGCAGATAAGAGAATTACCAAGAGGAGGACAGTATTCTGTAAAAGGAAATGTTGTAAATGTGCCAGTTGACATTCAACCAACAATCAATAGTCTTCCCAGGAGACTTGATGAAAATATTACAATACCTGTGAAGTTAAAAAGAAAACTATCTTTTCAGCACTCTTATTGTCATGAAAATGTCCGACCTACAAAGGTTCTGATTGCTTTACATTGGTTAATGAAAAACAGTGAATATTATAAGAATTCAAACATAAACATAGATGACAACTGGTTCCATGAGGTCACCAATTCTGCAAGCGAATTAATAAGACAGTTTATAGAGGGTCACACCAATGAAGATTCAGCAAATCATGACCAATCAGATGGATCAGACTCTGATGAATTCTGTGAAGTTGATAGTGGTAAGGATGGAAATCGTGATACTCTATTAGACAGTGACTCATTTGACATGAATCAGATCTTCACGTTTGCTCCAGGAGAAGGACAGCGTCCAATCAGTTTGTATCAAGATCAAATGGCCGAGTATTTGTCATTTCCAACAATATTTTGTGGTGAAGGAAGAGTAGAAAACGATCAGCGTCAAGTACCTGTTTCATATGCTGATATTGCCAAGTGGGAATTACGAAGTGCTGATAGACGTGCTGCACAGTCGGTACCAAATTTGTTTTTCAAATTGAAAAAGATTCAACTAAAACAGGTAACAGACAAATGCAATTTAGCCCTTAGGAAGTGCAAAACAAAGGGGAAAACCTTTACTGCAAATGAAATAAGAAATCCTGATCAAATCAGTGACATTGTTAGACACAATGAGGGATTTTATGTTTTCAAACAATTGAGAAATTCTCCTCCTTATCTTGAAACAAGAAAGAAAGATGTTTTTGCAATGATACGACAGCTTGGTCTACAAACTTGGTTTATGTACTTTTCTGCTGCAGATACACGTTGGAATGATCTGATCAGAGCACTAGGAGTTTTAAACGATGGCAAACAGTACACAGATTCTGAAATTCAGAGCATGACATGGACTGAAAAGTCAAAGTTGGTTCAGAAAGACCCAATTACATGTACAAGATATTTTGATCATCGTTTTCGGACTTTTTTAAATACTGTACTTAAGAGTGATCATCATCCTATTGGAAAGATACAGGACTTTTTCTATAGAGTTGAATTTCAGCAAAGGGGATCACCACATGTTCACATGATTGTTTGGATTGAAAATGCTCCAAAATACTTAGAAAATGATAACAAGGAAATTGTTGCATTTGTTGACAGCTACTTGAAGTGTGAAAGGAATACAGAAGACAATTTGATAGAATTGCAAGTTCATAAACACTCACAAACATGCAAAAAAAAGGAAAGGCTGTTTGCAGATTTGGATTTCCACTTCCACCACTGCAAGCTACTATGATATTGGAACCTTTGGACAGTGGCATTGAGAAATACAAGAAAATGTATAAGACTATGCAAGACAAAGTGAATGACTTTAAAAATGGATGTGACATCAGCTGCACTTTCCAAGACTTTTTGC
This sequence comes from Magallana gigas, assembly GCF_963853765.1. Classification (NCBI taxonomy): domain Eukaryota; kingdom Metazoa; phylum Mollusca; class Bivalvia; order Ostreida; family Ostreidae; genus Magallana; species Magallana gigas. Next base: position 3,026,660 of record NC_088853.1, on the reverse strand, counting down.
AGAATGTACTACAACTATCTGAAGATGATTATATAAAATGCATCAGAAGTTCTTTGAGAACACCCAAGGTATTTTTAAAACGTAAACCCTGTGACTTGAGGGTGAATGCTTACAACAGTACTCTTCTTCATGCATGGGCAGCAAACATCGATATTCAGTATGTTTTGGATCCATATGCTTGTGCAATGTACATTGTCTCATACATAAGTAAATCCCAAAGGGGCATGAGTGATCTGCTGAGTAGAGCTGCAAAAGAAGCAAGAGATGGCAATCTTGACATTAAGAGACAAGTTAGACATATTGGAAATCAATTTCTTAACAGTGTTGAAGTTGGAGCACAAGAAGCAGCATATCTAGTTTTGCAAATGCCCCTTACAAAAGCATCAAGAGATGTAATGTTTATAAACACATCTCCAGTTGATGGCCGTGTAATACTTGTCAAACCTGATTCAGAACTCGAAAAGTTGAATGCTAATTCCACAGACATAGAATGCAGTAACATAGTCAAAAGATATGCAAAACGTCCAAAACAACTTGAAAACTGGTGTTTAGCTGACTATGTGTCACAGTTAGATGTAGTTTTCCCAAAGGAAATTATAACTGACCTGTTTGAAATGGAAACAAATGATGATGAGAGACACCAGTCAGAAAATGAAGATAGTGGATCTGATACTGAGGGTGAATTTAAAGACGACAGCACATTAGTTGTGTTGAGAAATGGAATTAAAATTAAGCGCAGAAAAACACCAAGAGTTATACGATATGTGCGCTATAGCTTAAAGACAAACCCAGAAAATTACTATAGAGAAAAATTAATGCTGTTCACTCCATGGCGAAATGAAACTTCTGATCTTCTGTGTGGACATCAGAACTTTGAGCAATCATTTAACCAGAAAAAAATTTTCTTAGCTAATAAAATCAAACAGTATGAACATAATGCTGATATGCTTGAGCAGGCAGAACAGATGGCGCAGGATGATTTGACAGAAGCATATGATGAATTAGCTCCTGGTGCTCAACAAACTGATGCAGATGATGAATATGAAGGAACTGTTAACTCTGAAACATTTGTTCACTTTAATCCAGAAAGGCCAATTGAACAGAGAGAGTATGACATAGGAAGTGATGTTGGAATTCCATCAACAAGACAACTGAATGAGCAGAGTTCTGTTAGATTACCTGATGATCAGTATTTAAAGCTTGTAGCCAGTTTAAATTTGAAGCAACGGGAATTCTTCAATCATGTTATGCAATGGATCAAGTCTAAACAGGAACCTATTCATGCATATCTGTCAGGAGGTGCAGGAGTTGGAAAGTCAGTGTTAATCAGAGCGCTTTATCAAGCTTTACATCGGTATTTATGTGCTAAGGAGGGTGAGAATCCAGATGATATACGAATTCTTCTTTGTGCATACACTGGTAAAGCTGCATTTAACATTGGTGGTCAAACAATTGCTTCTGCATTTCACCAGAAAATTAACCAAAGGCAGCAAAACATGCATTGTGATGAACTCAACACATTTAGAACTAAGTATAGAAATTTGTCAGTAGTCATCATAGATGAAATTTCAATGGTTGGCAACGCAAAGTTGGAATTTATAAATAACAGACTTCAGCTTCTTACTGGTTTGAAGAGGCCGTTTGGAGACATTAGTATTATTGCTGTCGGAGATTTCTTTCAACTTAAACCAATCATGGATGGCTGGATTTTTCAAGATTTAAAACAAAATGCCCAAGCACTTGCATGTAATCTTTGGAAACAAAACTTCACCTTATTTGAATTAGATGAAGTAATGCGACAAAAAGATGATTTAGAATTTGCACAGCTTTTGAACCGTCTTCGTCACAATGAGATGACTTCTGCGGACTTGGATATAATTCACAGGCGCATCATTGCTGAAAATAGTCAAAATTATCCACGCAATGTTCCCCATCGTTTCACAATGAATGCAAAAGTAGATGAATATAACAATAAACTTATAGAGCAACTTCCTGGTGAAAAAGTTATTGTTATAGCTGTTGACAGTGTCCTCCAAGACCACAGTAAGTCTGTGAAAGACCGACTACTCAGATCATTGCAATATCAAGATGATGTAAGCAAAACTGCAAATCTCATGACAAGACTAACTCTAGCCATTGGAATGATATATGACATTACGGTTAATATTGATGTTACTGATGGCTTGACAAATGGTTCATCATGTACTGTATTTCTTGTTGAAAACAGATTACCTGGTGTATCAAGGCCAAGTATTGTGTGGGTGAAGTTTTTAGATTCAGCAGTAGGAAGAATTGCTCGACAGAAATACAGACATCTTTTCCATGATGATGTAATGGATGATTGGACACCAATATTTGACTGTCAGCGATCTTTTGTTTTCAATTCAACTACATATCAAAGAATACAGTTTCCTTTAAGACCAGCTGCTGGTAAGACAATTCATAAGGCTCAGGGCTGCACTGTTGATGAAATTGTAGTAGATTTGTCTCAATCAAGGATAAGGAAAACACCCCACATTCATTATGTAGCTCTTAGTAGAGTTAGATCTGTTGAAAAGTTGCATATTCTGAATTTCAATGAACAAGCATTAACTGTTGATCAAAAAGTTGTAGAAGAAATGGAAAGAATGAGGAAGGAAGCACTTCTAAAACTGTGTTATCTTCCATTGTACAAAACAGAGCAGAACAAACTAAAAATTATGTTTAATAATGCAAGATCTCTTCACAAACATTTCAATGAAATTAAAAATGAACCCAATGTTTTAGCATCAGATGTTATTGGTTTTTCAGAAACAAGATTAACCATCAATGATGAACAGAATTTTATGATGGAAGGTTACTTGACTCTGTTTAATCATGAAAAGAGAAGTGACAGTTATCGTCCTCATCATGGAACAGCATTATACGTTAAAGAAGACCATTTGATGACATGTATCTCAAAATTCAGCAACACTTTGCTTGAATTCATCATAGCTTTAATACATTTCAGAGACCTTTGAGAAGTGCAGATAATTGTTTTATACAAGTTCCCTGCATGTTCTTTTAAAGAATTTGAACGTGAAGTTATGTTGCATTTAAAACCTTTTGTCGACACAAAGAAGAAATTGATAATTCTTGGAGATTTCAATTTTGATTTGTTTACAGGTCACAGAGAATTTCTGAACTTTATGAACTTGAATTTAAAATGCACACAATTGGTAAAAAAGGTAACTCACGAGTCGGGTTCACAACTTGATTTGATTTTCACAAACTTTCCTCATTGTGAAACTGATGTGATTGAGGCATATTGGTCAGACCATAAAATGATTTACTGTACATATACTTTATGAATCTGATATAAGGGACGCACGAGTATTTATTTGGGAGAGATACGTCTTCTTGTCCCCTCTCCCACCTACCAATGTGCCAGTGTCACTTAGTGACATTTGGTACATTGATTACTGTATACAGGGTTATATTCGCCCTAGCTGTGTTAATTATTTTCATCCTTTCACATAATTTTGCAACATTTAAAATTCTCCCCAGTTGCAGTTTTATTGAAAAAATCATACCATGTTCTTCTAATTTACCCCATTTTATATTTGTCTACCTCTAAGATGGATGACGCGGGAAAATAAAATGGGGCGAATATTTCCCTGTATACAGTATCTGATAGGCACCAATTACTTGATGTAAAATCTTGTTTCTTATTAGGCATATGTTTACTTAAAGGTGAGACGACACGTTCCTCAGTGTTAGATAACTTTTTCCGGCAATTTGTTAATGGTTTACTACTACTTTGACAAGCTTTCTTGCAAAAAATTAGGGTACCTTACCAGGCATTTCTGCAAATTACTAGAGTATGCAATTTCCTATATAATCTCCTTGAAAAAACACTTGAATTGCTGATATAAAAATAAATACATGTACAGCACAGCAAATTTCACTATATAAGAATTATATCTCCGCCACAACGAGGTTTTGAACTCACAACCTTTAGAACCTATACACTTCTGCAAGTGTGCCGCCACAGTTCTAACCACTTGACCATCTAGACACGTAAACAAATCCAAGTAAATTTTGAACATTTTTAAAGTAATTATATAATTAATATTTTTTATTGGAACTCTTTATTACGAGGAGATAGAAAAAAGATTCTCGAGGTACGTGTTGTCTGACCTTAAACTTTTTTTATGTGCATGCATGGAATAGCTTAAAAAATTGCAAGCAACTCATTAATGATCACAAAACAATTGTACTAAACAAGAAACCTTCATTATGACTTTTTATTAATTTTCAACAGACAATTAATAAATGTACAAAATAATTGAATATTGTATGTTACGGAAAATTCATGTGCCATCAATGACAATTATTCATGTCCTGGCCAAAAAATGATGATCATTGTATTATATGTTAATTAAAATTTATAAATTATGAGTATACTGTATTGATGTTTGTGAGTTAGTTTTACCCTTGCTATTTATATTCTTTTCTTTCATGATACATGAATATCATGAACTTGGTATTTTGAATATACATGAAATTTTTTGAGATTACATTAATTGTTTACAAAGTTTAATTTCAAGAAATTAATGACTTCTGGTAAATAATGATTAGAGTTATACTAGAAATATACACTTGCATCAAGTAATTGGTATCTTTGATATATGTTCAACACTGTATTCTATAGTTTTATGAAGTAAATTCACCGAATATTACCTTTATGAAATAATTGCTGTATAGAAAAATTGTAAATTTATTAATGTTACTGTGTCTTGTGTCATTTTGTCCCTCCAGAACAATACTGGAGTACATGAGAGTATAAACTTTTACAGTGTATATGAATTCATATTTTTTCCAGAGCAAATATAATAACAATTTCAGTGTCAATATTCTTATCATACATGAAATTCAAGTCTTTATGTAATTACTTTGTAATCAACCTAATGCAGTATTGTAGATATTACAATTGCTTAGGCTTTAAACAGGCTGTGTGGTCAACAAATTAACCTATAGATGCACCTGAAAATGAAATACATGTACTTGCAAAAGTTCACACACTATATTTAAAGCCATTATCTATGATTTTATTCATGCAGAGCTCCCAGAAATTAGATTACTGATCATGACCATCCAGCATACTTATTGATTTTGGTTTAAGTCACTTGTTTCTTCTTGTAGCTGAATTAGAATTTGATACATGAATTTTGAAAGTACATGCAGCTCAGTTAGAGATTTTTTTTTATATATATCATTTAAATCATTTTAAAATTTTTGAAATAATGTTCATTGTATATATGAACTTATATGTTTAAGTTTATAATATTTTTGTATTTCAAAACATTCCAAAATTCCTTTAAACATTTTCCTTTACTATCTCTAGTTACCTGTGTAGAATAGGAATGCAACCTGCTTACTCAGAGAGATACCTACAACTCATTCTAAGTTACTAGTATATTGCTGATTTCAGATAACTCCATATTAATTGATATTTAATATTCTCCAGCATTGAGATATTTAATATGTGACCACCATTATATTATTCTCTAATGAGAATCGACTATATATTAAACACTTATAGGCAGGTAAGTATCAAAAGAGGGGGTCAATGGACAGCCCGTAAAGGGAGGTAAACCTACCTCTTTTTAACATTACAATTTTTCCTATAAAAGACAGGAAAAAAGGTGGATCACTAGAATTTCTCATGACTGGTCTTTAAAATCAAAATTATTGATTACAGAAAGATCTTAATCAATCCATTTTGGTATATTACCATCAAGTTTAGGTAATCTGATTCCTGCAGGCACTCCAATTAAATGTTACCTAATAAAAATTCTTTAAAAATATTATTTGATATTCAAAGTCAGAACCAAAGGACTTTACAAAATTTTGATTATTGCCAAATAATTTCACATTGAATTTTGCATTGAAGTCTATGGGCAGTGCATCATTTTATAAGAAATTGTAAAATATGATTTGAATTCCAAACAAATCTGTTGGTTGGAAATATGCATAAACACCCTCTTCATTAAAATATGAAATAAATGATTTTTTTACCGCAGAAATTTTAACAAAAAAACAATTTTCTACTTTTCATCAAGGGCAAAAACTCTTCAAAAACTTTTTAATGTGCATCTCCTTTCATGTTATGAGTCTTGTGAATTTGGTTAATTTCAATTTTATCATTATCTAGCAATGTATTTTTAACCAGTTTAAAATTATTTAAAATCGTCCAAAATCCCTTCATTATACATTCAATACCTTAACTGTTTACAAAGCATCTATGTTTACATGTAATGTTATTGTCAAGAAGTTTTGCATTTCTGTCACAAAATTGTTGCAATATTGCATATTTGATACTGTACGTGTACATATATGTCTGTTTAAGTCATATACAATTTAGATAGTTCATTGTTAGTAAATAACACTCCTTAGTTTTTATTATATTATCTACATGTACTAATTGTCTGATAAATTTTCACCAAATCTGTTGAATTCTGTAAAGAAATAAAAGTAAAATCTTATTCACATTTTCTGTTTTTATTATAACTAAGCTAAGCAAATGTTACACCCCAAAAAAAAGGAGAGAAATATTATTGTTCAATATTAGCATAATATTACACTTCAGAGTTGACAGTAATACTGGGATTGACCTCTTTATGCCTAAATTGATAATGAGGTAGGCATTTTAAAAGCACTGGTTGGAAAGAAAGTCCTTATTCTAACATCTACAGGCATAATTCTTGCAAGTAAATGTCTTCCACTCAGGTGACCGATATGGCTCCTGGACCTTTTTTTTTTTAAATGTAACGTACAACGTCATGTCTAGACACACCAAATCATAAATGTCACGTGCACTTTGACAAGCCCGATATTAATTATAACAAAATTATATCTGCGAAAACGGTCGCACTGTCAACATATTAAAGATTTTCAACCAAATATTTCTGATATATTTTCTTAATTAAACTTGCTAAGACAAAGACGAAAACTCACCGAGTCGACCTCTAGTATGTGGCGGCCAACGGGAGGTAACTCTATCTATTCAACACTAAATAGGTACCAACCATAAGTTAAATCCACAGGCACCTGACGTTACAATATATACTAGGTATGGGTATATTTTATTATTAAAAGAAAAATAAGTAATGTCAGGTGCCTGTGGTTAAATGGTGTATTTTCGATATTGTATTCTTTTAAGTATTTTTTAAATATGAACTTAAAGCTAATTTTTAATGTTAATCCTGCTGTATTCTATAATTTCTATTTCCCATTTCCCGATTACAGTCTTCGGCCTATCATTTTCTCTCTTGCATGATGAATTTTTCTTTTAATATTATTTCATTGGTTGAAATGCTGTAAGAAAAAGGTAACGGAGGCTTGTCGAAAGATCTCGAAATTTACGGAGAAGGCCGAGCTACAACCATAGTAGGGCTAATACCTGCAAAAAGCTTATTTAGAAATACAAATCCAAGAAATTTTCAAGAATATAACGGTATGATACTGTGTGATAGGAATAAATAGTTTACAGTGATTTAAAGATTGTTGCTAAAGACGGTAAACTTTTTTAGAAATATCTACATGTACCATTTTTGTATACTTGAAGCGACTCGTAGACTTCCAATAACAAGAAAAAACATTGACCTCATGCAATTTATATTGAAAAACTCATTCTGTGATAATAAAAATTTAAGCGAAGACAAAACAAGTTGTTATAAAGTATTCCTGCTAATTTCGTGTAGAATAAATGAGTATTTTTCAAGAAATCAACAAAAACCCGACTATCAGTTTCGAAAATCCCGGCCCAGCCCGGGTTTCGCTACCCATTTTAGTCACACTCAATTTTTTGGCGGGAGTGAAGAATTTTAGCGGGAAAAAATCTCGGACTTCTTTGTATACTTGAATAAAAAAGCCCGAAAACTTCGAAGTAGCATAACGTCATCTCCACGCGAGTAAACAGTGAGCCAAGAAGCTAAGATGACATCTTCAGAGAAAAAAAGAAAGATTGATGAAAATCCGCCACCATCAGACCCTGAAACCATGGTGACTGGATTTATCCACTGCGTGTCCCCAGTAAAACTTTCGGCAAACGGGAGCAGATATTTTAATATGACAATACAACAAAAGGATGAATACACCAATGCCGTCTCCTTCAGTGCCTCCGCACATCAACAAATGCTAGAAATGTCAAAAAACAAGTAATTGCTTTTTTCAATAGCGTCAGTTGAATGTATAGATTTTTTTCATTGTAATTCCAAGTACCTAGTTTTCTGAATTCTTATGACGAATGTTCTCCTAGTTATCCTCCTTGTACGCCATCTTGAACAGTTGAAGGTAACTTGCAATCTATAATGTAGCCCCCCTTTTGGGGAAAGGCTACAACTCTTTGCATCTACATAATGCACCCCTGCGAATGTTATTGCTATTAAAATGTTAGACCACGTGGTTTTATTTGACCCTTTCAGTTTCGCAGTAAAAATCGTACCTCGTGTACTTAAAGTCTATTTCACAGCAGATCTACTATAGTAGGTTCTTGTAGTCAAATATAAAATCTAGAGATTTATCGATTTTAAACTTAATCTTCATTAACTGATGAATAGAATGTGTTCTAGAAATAAATGTGACTATACAAAAATTAGTTTTTGTCTGCTGTTGCAACTAACATGCCTAAAAAAGATCTCTCCTGAGGATTAATTTTCAATCCGCGCCTGACCTAGTAATAACATCAATAGTGAAACAAACTATACCATTTTATGCAGAATGTTCCTTGAAAATGGCTCAATGTACTAAGATTTAATACAAAAGTTGAAACAGACACCCATTACTTTTTTTAAAACATGGTATTGCACACCACAGGCATCAAACATGGCTATGATTTTATTAAGCAACCCAATGTTTATATTTTCAACCACTCTACACGCAGTTGAACACGAATGATAACTCTGTTCTGAATATTATCGTTTAAAATAAATAACTGCTAGATGGTGAAATAAGACATACATCTTGAAAGCTTTTCCCGTTTTAACATACTAGTAAATCAAAGTAGGATATGTTATGAAAATCGACCAGTACTTACGTATTTTGAGAATATTATCCGAACACTTGTACGTCCGCTCAAAATTTCACAGGAACTGAACAAATATCAATGAACTCTCGTGAACTTTCCTTCAAGCACCTCTGGATTTATTACATACTTAGCAACGATAAAGAAAACATTCCGAACACATTCGCAGGGGTGTAATGGTGCAATTTGCAGCTATTCACTACCATACAGATTTCGGCTCAAATTGTCAGTAAACGGTTATTTTATAAATATGACAATAATATGTCTTACTTGAACTTCCAAAATTTAGTTATCCCAGACATAAATCGATCTAAAAGTATAACGGAGCAATCATATGTCCATTATTTTGTCTATGTCAACATCACAACTTAAATTAACATACCTGTTAACCTTTCAAAGCTGCTATGTGGGAGAATCTCCCCCTTACCAACTTGGCTAAGGGTGATATTTTCCATAAACAACGTTTTTTTTTTTACATAAAATGCAAATATATATTAAAAATACTGTTCAATACCTTATTTTACCATTGTAATTAATGCATTTGCAGTCATTTTAAATTTTATTATTTCTTTGACTACCAGTATGCAATTACAACTTATGTTGGTGTACATATTCAGAAAACTATTATTTTGTTTGCATGGTGCAATACAAGAAGTCAATAGTGCCACTTTTTATATTAAGTCTTAAAATTCTTATTGTTCAGTATTGAACCATCTGTTAACCTGACATCTAGGGTAAACACAGAAAATTTATTTTGCGTATTTTGAATTTGCACTGAAAACTTGTTAAGAAAATACCAGTAAATAATATTCATTAAAATAGATTTTTAATTCACAAAACAACATAAATTTCTCCAGTATTATTATTAAAATCATTATATTAAAAACAAAAACAACTAGGCCCATGTTTACAAAGACTGATGTTTCCTTGGATGTTATGAGAAATGTTATTGTCATTGAATTTAGGCATTTATATTAAAGTTCAATTTTTGAAACTGAAAGTACATGTATCTTTAAAATAATCATGTCAAAATTGAAATTGGCAATAAATGGTGTCAAGAGCTCTTCAACATAGTGAGAAAAAAAAATGGCAACTAGCTTGAAACTTGAAAAGATTGTATGCCCCAATTCCTACAAGTACATAGCCCATGTACAAGTTATCTACTTAAATTCAATTCCTTCCTTTCTTGCATTTTTACTCTATAGTGCAAGAACCCTCTCTACACTGCACACTAAAGAGTTCTGATTCTAAGGTATTTTTCTGCGCTTAGATTAATCTTCCCTTAAATCTGAATTCTAAAAATTAGACATTTACAATAAAGTTCTCAATTCTTATTAATTCAAGTATTCTTAGCATTTTGAAAGGCCAAGATAAATTAACTGAACGTGTTATTTACATGTATTTTCTCTATTGAACTAATTAACAGAAATTTCTATTCACTTATACTGTGTTGTCTTTCAACATTTTTTCTGGGGGTAAATGCACACACTATTAACTCCTTTAGACATTTTTTTTTTCAATGCCCCCCATCCCTCGAAACAAATGCACTTGTTTAGAGAGGGTCCTTAAATATTAAGAATAAAATATTTTATTCCATCAAACTGCTAGGATGTATGTTCATTAAACACATCCCAATATCCAAAATTAATATTTTCCAGACAAAAGAAGTTTATAAACATGGCTTATATTTATATTGATACAAAATGCTGAAGAAAAATTACTGAATTTTTTTTTATTAACCTATAATGTCCAACTGATAGTGATTATCTTGGTTCATTTTGTCTTTATTTGACCAATTGGAGACCCTTTAATACTTGTGTTTTCAGGAAATACCTGTACTTTGACAGCTACTTTTTACATTACTAGTCAAGTCCTTATATTTTTATGAGAGTTTGTAACTTTCATGTTCATTTGATGATTTGGTTCATTTTGTCTTTATTTGATGAATTGGACACCCTTACTTGTGTTTTCAGGAAATAGCTGTATTTCAGCTACTTTTTACGTTACTAGTTAAGTCCTAATATTTTTATGAGAGTTTGTAACTTTCATGTTTATTTGATGGTTAACAGATCCTTAGTTTTGTTTTCAGGGTCTACTGTTTCTTAATTTACATAACTAGTCATTTTGTTACTTCTTCGTAGAAGTAGTCAAGTTTGGGCCTGTAGGTTTTTCATTTTCTTCTTTTTTTTCTTCACAGTTTTGACAAATTGTTCAATAAAAAATCAAACTCATAAATATATTAATGTTTTCACTACATACAGCATTACATAATGTTACCCGTTGCTAAGTGTGTTGCTAACGCCAAGGGTAATAGAACGGATTATGAACTGCGTCTTAACCAATCAGATTTCAGTATTTAACATGAAAGTATAACAAAATAAGTTCTGTTTTTGTTAATATGGTTAAGTCATGTTGTTCCTACATTTCTCCAAGTAGATTTTGTAAAAAAAAAAAAAAAAAAAAAAAAAAAAAATAGATCACGCCTCATAACCGCAAGCTTGACAAATGAAAGTTTCTTCTAAACCCTCATTGGTTGCTCATGTAACAGACTATTTCAGTGTCAATGTTGATAATATCAGTTGACCAAGAGCACAGTAACAACTGAATTGCATGAAAAAGATTGTGACATAATCCAAAACTTCACACTTAACTGAAATTGCCATTAAATTCCTAACAGGCTAGAAGTTTAGGTTTACATCAAAATTATGATTACATTACAACAATTATCATTCAACGACAAGTAATAAGAAATCATTCTTTGAATATTATGAAGTGATAATTTCGGTCGGGCGTGATCAAATCTATCATAAAGCCCTTCAGGCTTTATTGGATTTGATCACGCCCTGAAGCATCGGTAGGAAGTTGTACAAACCCTCCCTCCCCTGCACTCACTTCAATACTGAACTCATTTCAACTTCTACCTAGCAAGTTGCTCAGGTGAGCAATGTGGCCCCTGGGCCTCTTGTTTTAGACTCGAATTGAAGGGATGACAGATGAAGAGAGGAAAGATCTCCTCCTTAAAGCAGGAAAGAAGCATCCCAGTCTGTTTATGGAGTTGATTGAAAGAGTTCCACATGGTGGATATCATCCACAGCCTGGAGCAACTTCTGTTCCTGCATGAAATGCAGAGAAATGCCCACAGAAGTACAGAGGGTCTGTTGTGGATGCCCCCCCCCCAACAGTTGTCAATCTGACTTGCCGGTAATTTTTTCTATATGTTGAATTCCATAAGACATAACCTATTTCATTTTTCACCTCCCTCCTCTTTCTATGCATCTGTCTAATTGTCTAGTTTTTTTCCAGGACTTTGGTTCTCGACGACCTAGTCCTGCAGATGTCACAGCTATATAGATAGGATGTTTTAGCCCTTCCTGTAGATGACGATTACAACAAAGGGAAAAGACACGCGGCCTATCGACAATTTATATTGTGGCACCATGGGCGATTAGGAATCGGAATCAGAAGAGACATTCCAAGTTGTTGTGTATGGGCAATTAGGGACAAATTTCCGGACCAATTCGGACAGTATCATGGGTTTGTCCCATCACGGTTAAGAGAAACCAAACTTGTTTATATACTGTAGTCCTTAATTTGTGAATTTTATCATGTCCCTTGAAATTACTTATGTGTATAAATCAGAAAAGGTCCTTTTACTTCCACAGGGGCCAAGCCCATTTTGACATTAATTTCATCTTTATTTATGGTTACATTGCATAACAAAGATACGATAAATAAAAGAAAGGTATTTTATATTTTACCGGCACCAAAAAAAAATTAAAAAAGATTTGAATAAACCCCGCCTTAAAATGGGTCACGTGACATCCTTCTCGGTGTGTCAACAATAATGGCGACAACGAGAAAGCGAGGCAGACCGATAAGTTTGACGGATTTAGCAGAGAGAAAAAGACAGGCTGACAAAGACAGAAATAAAGGAAAGATCTTTATCGGAGACTACATAGAAAGGTGGAATCGATTGAAATCTGAATTAAACCTAAACCACAACCATGAAGTTGCAGGGGTCCTGCTGGACAGGTTCGTGTACATGATATGCCTATTCCATTTATGTGTTTACTTTCTAAGATATAGTGAACCATTTTTGGTATGTTTGCAAGACTGCAAACAACCTGGATGAATTCATGGGTATGTAATGTATTAAAATAAAGCTATAATGTTAAGAAACAAAGAATTATATTGATACATTCTGTTAATAAGTTCAATACTGTGTGGTTATTCTGTAAATGAGAATAAGTGCATTTTTCTTAAAATGTGGTTTTCTTTATAGGGAATGTGGGCTGGTGTTCTTCACCATGTGGTAGACGAACACGAGTGGTATTTGCCTTACAGCGAGAGGGGAGTCAGTACATGTGCTCATGATCCACTGTCAGATTCAGTTCGCGACAAAGTTTGGATGAAGAAAGGAAGCCCTGCCCATGATGCACTCAGGAAAATCCTTTTTGACAAAGGATTCCTGAACAACATTCATTATTATCTCAACTTCAGGTAAATGACATATTTTTCTTTCAAATTTGGAGTTTGATAAGGTGGAATAATACTATGTGGGTTTTTTCTGTCAATATAATAACTTGTATAAAATCAAATATTTAGAAGCACAGCTGAGCTAGCGAGCTACCACAACCATCTTCTTATGTACTCATCGAAGCGATTTGCATACAGCCCACCTGTAAATAGGGCCAGAAGTCTCTTAGCTGCTTACAACCACAACGTAGACAGGCAACCCATCCGGAATTGAGATGGAACTTTGGGGTATATTCAGATTAGTACGTGGCTATTATAGTTTCCTCTTCTTAAATTGGATTTTTAAAATTAGTATAGTGATTTTTGCATTTCCAAGGACATTAGACTTCAAATGTAGTTTGTTTTATATGGCCTTTCCCATCCTTCATTATTTTTCTTATCTGGGTCATATAATGCAGTCAAAAAAGACGCCACATATACCTTTAAGGAACTGTTTGATAACTGCCTTCCACCTTGCCATGGGATTTATTCTGATTACTTTCAATGTTACATTGGGATAAAACATGTAGAAAATCAAATTCAAATAAATATTTATTTTGTATAATCAAGTATTAAACAGCATTTTATATAAAAGTTTAAATATATTTTTAAAGTGATAAGAGGGGCTTTTCGGACGATAAGCAATATTTCTTTTTTTTAAGAAACCCATGTGTAAGCAGGAAAAGAAAAGCAGTCCTTTTCAATGGAGAAATAGATCAAGGTATGAATGAAAGAAATGGCTAGCAATGTGCCTAGTACGCCTACATCTCAGTTGTCTGACAAGAGAATAAATGAAAATGAAAATGTCCTAGCAAGAAAGAAACGAAAACACTCCCGCAAAACCATCGACATTCTGCTTACGATACATCTTGCGGATAGATTCTATCAGAAACCAGCATCGTGGATATTTGGGGTGGTGAAAACTTGGAAAAATGAGAGAGGAGATTCTTGCCCAATTTTGAAGGTGGAATATTCCAACAGTACACAAAGCTCTAGAGCCCTCAAAATGGTCAGAGAAATGGGCAGCGTGGATACCACCAAATTCGATGCTGTGATGGACACCCTGACATGGAACCCTGGGCCTGCAAGTCAATACTGGAGTGGAAAGTGGATGACAACCACTAACCCAAAAGACTGGCCAGAATCATGCCAGAGCTTTCTTCTCGAAGCGTTCGATGAAAATTTTGCCAACAGCCCTGGCAGGAACGGCCTTCATGCCCTGCTGACATCTCTGCTGACATCTTCTGCCTTAACAATATACAATATTGGAGGTGGGAGTAGAAAAAACAAAAAACTTGGACGATTAGGCATTCAATACAATTACTATAATTCAGAGAATGTAAGATTAGAGAAGATAGATCTCGAAGAGAGTACATCGGAATCCTCGCCAGAGAAATCCTTATCCTCGCCAGAGAAATCCTTATCCTTGTCAGAGAAATCCTCGCCAGAGAAATCCTCTCCAGAGAAATCGACTGACTCCAGTACTTCTAGTACTACTACTGAATATGACGCGACTCATACACCTGTAGTAGATTGTTTGGTCACAGGGCCGGACACCTCCATCCTTGTGGGGTCATTGAAATCAGGGCCCTTACGCCCTGAGCATCTGGAACAGCTCAGACTGGAGCTGTTGTCTCAAATATCACTTGATGCTCGTCAATGCAGAGTGGCTGGTGTTTTAATATGCGAACTGGAAGCCAATCTCTTTATAGCTGCCAAGGATCCGGGCGCAATAAACATAACACACATGAGCAGTTACAAATTTACCAACGGCAACCACACGGTGGTGTTTTCCCAATTCTTGACAGATCTGGTAAATCTAGTCAAAGCATGCGAGACCCAGCAGGATTTTCCGTTGGAGTGACCAAATAATTTCTAGCACGATCTTTCAGTGCCAATTGAACATTTCGTTTTATTTTTCTCATCATTAAAAACTCATCAGATTATAATTGATCAGTATCTTAACTTTTTAATGTGGATACTTGTATATAGTTTGTAGCAGTAACTTACAAAATCTCAAATCTATACATATCTTTAAGGGATAAATTTGTCATCTATACCAAAAAATCTTCTATATGATGCCATAGCCTATTAAATTGTATATCTTTAAAAAAAAAAAAAAAAAAAAAAGAAATATTTAATCCAAGGGGATAATTTTTATGTTTGGGAAGTTTCAAGGCGATTACTACTTTTAATTTATCCCATTCACATGCTTTTCAGTAAAACTGTTCTTGGAGGATATATGCTTATGCACAGATTTTTTAAACTTACAAATGTAGCATTTTATTCACTGAACTCCATTTATATTTGATTCACAGATTCTTCTGAGGAAGACAAAGATTACATTCCAAGTGATATCTCAAGTGATGAAAAATCGTTGGAAGAAATGTGCACTAAATTACCACCAAAACGAAAAAGATGGACAAAGGATGAGGAGAAAGTCCTCAAATTTGAATTTAACAAGAATTTTAAAGAAAATAGTATACCAAGAAATGCAGAAACTCTTTGATCTTTTGCTTCATTACTTTGTTCAAAGATAGAACTTTCACGTTAATCACGTTGTCTAAGCCAATCGAAAAAGAGTAAAGTACAGCACATGCTGAAACATAAATAAGTTCAAAATTTAGGAATTCTGTCTTGCAGTTGAACATTGTTCTGTGGTAGACTTGTTCAATTTTGTATCCAATTTAGTGTATGCTTTAAAACAATAGTATGTATAGTATGATAGACATTGCAGTAGTTTTCTTGTTAAATTAAACCATATTTCAATGGGAATGTGTCATTATGCCCTTATTAAGCTTATTTAGATTAGAAACGATTGTACCATTAGAATGTCATTTTTTTAGCTCACTGAGAGGAAGTTGCCTTATGCTTTACCAAGTCTTTTGAGCAGGACCTGTATCTAAGTTATTACTTGTCCTATCTTCACCCAACTTGTGTGGTTGGTGCATCTGCACCTAGTTATGAACCTTAATAGAGCTGGATGCTGATCTGGGCTATGAATTTCAGATGCTGGATGAGGTTAAGGTTTGAGGGGTAGGTTAAAATTTTGGACCTATCTTTACCAAAGTTGCATTGATTGTGCGTTTAATAATACTCGTGCAATTAACAGGCTTACATGCTGAATATGAGCCAAAGGTTTTGGATGCTTAAAGAGGTGAAGGTTTTCGGAGCTGGTGCCCTTTAATGGCAATATCTTACTATCTACTTGTCTTAACTTTGCCAGACTTGCATGGATGGTATCCAATGACTTGACAGGCTTGAATGCTGAATCTTAGGCTTAGGTTTTGGATGCTGGATGAGGTTAATGTTTTTGGAGCTGGTTAAAGTTGTTGTAGCAGATGCCCTTTTATGACTATATCTCACTAACTATTAATCTTAACTTCACCAAACTTGTACGGATGGTGTGTCTAATGATACTTGTTAACTTGACAGGCTTGAATGTCGTATCTGAGCCCCGATTTTGTATGCTTGATGAGGTAAATGCTTTCCAAGCTGGTTAAAATTTTAGTGCAGGTGCACTCTGATGACTTAATATTGCTTATAATAGGTTCTAACTTACTAAACTCGAATGGATGGTGTGTCTTATGATACCTTTGCTTTGCACAGGCTTGAATGCCGAATCTGAACCTCAAGTTTCAGGCCTCGGGTGCTGACTGACGTATTCAAGCAAGTGCCTTTTGATGACAATAGATATATTATAATACTTTTCTGAACCTCACCGAACTTGGATGGTGCATCTTATATACTGATGCACTTGATGACAGGCTTTGATGCTGAATCTGAGCCTTAAGTTTCAGATGCAGGAAGAGGTTAAGGTTTTTTAGAGCAGGTTATATGTTAATGTAAATAATACTACTTTCCTATTCAAACTTGCATTGATTGAACCATGTGCATGTAAATGAATCACAGAGGTAGTGTAACGTTTTTGAGTTCGTTTTAATTCGGCTGCTCTACTTGAGCTATGATAAATATAATCAATTTTCTCAATCACAAATTTAAATCAACAATATGTACACAATCCCTTTCTTCTCTCTGGAGCGCGCGCGCCTCTCTATTGCGCTCTTATGTATTACCGCACTATAAAAGCGCGCAACCCCAAATAAACTATAGGTAATGCCAAGTCGACTATCTTATAGATACAAAGCTTTATTTTCCGGTCTCGAAAGCCTTATTCAGGCACGTAAGACCTAGCTTTTACTATTACCTTATTTCCCTCGATGTTAACCAGTCGACTTCAACTCCAAGACTGACTCTCAACGTTCTACCTCCGCTTTATATACCCTTCTGTCACGTGACAAAAGACACAGAGAACAGTACGGAGTTCAGAACAGGAAGTCATAAAACATACTCTAGAGAACAGAAAGGGATTATTGATTTTCATTTACTACTTCCGCTTCACTACCCACGCCTCCAAGAAATGCGTCTCGCATTTTCGATACGATAAACAATCAAGAAAACAAAATAGGAAATATACAATCTTTATATTTACACAAAATACAAAGTCTTCCTGACTATGCGTAAACATGTTTTGTCAACGCATAAACAGATGTCAACCGTATTGAACGATTTTTCCAGAATGTGAGACTTGCTACTTGCAAAATCTGATCAATTCAATCACTAAAACCAAAGTTCATCTTCATGTATCTCCACAACTGACTTTCCATCTCTTTGGTAAGACTCCTGGATTCGATCAAGACGCCTTCTCTTGGACCCTTCGGTTTGAGAGGCTTGCTCTACGTGTTCACAAGGAAGAGTCTGAGTACTTTTGTCTACTCCATTGGAAGGGAAGGATGCCTGCACGCAGCGATCCTGCATACTAGTAGGAACCGTCGCCGATGGAACATTCTCCTTCACAGTTGTCATGGGATGCTTGAAAGGAGTTGGTGCAACTGGCATCATAGAGCGCTTGTTCAACAGCTTAGATTTTGGAGTGTGGACGGGATCAGGTCTCGTTGGTTTCCTCTGTGTTATCTCTGGAGAAGTTGCAGAAGCTGTCTCACCCACAACATCCGAAAGAGTCCCGGGATCCAACTGTTCCCAGTCTTCTTCACTCTCACTGTCAGCTTTAGCGTATCCGCCATGGCGCGTCCGGCAGTGCCTGTCCATGTCGCTCTTCTTGTTGGTTGCATATTCACAATGACTGCATTCAAACCGCTTTTGTCTCCGTTTTCTACCACACTCAACCACGTGCTTCTCCCACTCTGATTCTTCTTGAATCCGCAATGAACACATGGGGCAGAGATGTCCTTCTTTTCTTTTTGTGGTTTTGGTGTTTGCCATGATCTACAAAATACAACAATCAATAATCATCTCAAATGATTTCTGAAAACTCCAATAAAAACGATAAGTCTCTGGTTAAAAACAATACTATCAAGATCAAACAGCCTAACACTTATACTCTACAATATAATCATCATGCCATGTAGGTACATTTCTAGTGCGCTTTGGTCTATCTAAAACGCTATCGCTCTTGTTTACACTGATTTCAGTGTGATCTTCCTTTTTATGAACTTCCAACATTTCTGGAATTTCATATTCCTCACTGTTTTCACTCTCTAATATATCAACATCATTTTCCCGTTGTAGTGTCTGCGCTTTACACTTCCGCATGCGATCGCAATGAATTACAGTGCTTTTCCCTTTTGTTCCGCATGCAACCTTATATAGGACGTCAGACAATTTTTCTTCAATTAAGAAAGGCCCTCTCCAAAACGATGTCAATTTAGGAGAACATCCACTCTTTCTTGTGGGAAAGAACACATATACCATTTCTCCGGGTTTAAAGGAGGACCATGACAGTTTTGTGTCATGGTATCTTTTCTGGCGCAACATTTCACCTTGTATGTTTTCGCGGACCAGCTTATGCGCCGACTCTAATCGTTCTCGTAAAACTCAAACCCACTGATTAGCTGGTATATCTTTTATATCGGGAGGCATTTCATACATTACATCTAAAGGAGTGGTCGCTTCGCGTCCCAGCATGAGCATATTTGGTGAAAAACTAGTGGTCTCGTGCTCAGTAGAACGATAGGCCATAAGTATGTAAGGAAGGTGCAGATCCCAATCACGTTGGTTTTCTTGTACATAAGTGCTTAGCATGGAGAGCAACGTGCGGTTAAAACGCTCCACCATCCCGTCGGATTTTGGGTGGTAGGGTGTTGTACGGGTTTTCTTGATCCCTAACAGCCGACACATCTCTAGGAAGAGTTTGCTCTCATATTGCCTTCCTTGGTCCGAATGAATGATGAAGGGGATACCAAACCTTACTAAAACTTCCTCAACAATAGTGCGACCAATTGTCTCAGCTTCCATATTTGGCAGAGCAAATGCCTCTGTCCACTTTGTGAAGTAGTCAGACACAACCAAAATGTGGCGATTGCCTCTATCAGTCTCAGGAAGCTCACATAATATATCGGTCGCAATTCTTTCCATTGGCACACCTGATCCAGTAATCTGCATTGGTGCTCTATGTTTAGGACTTGGATTTTTACGCCTAGTGCATTTGTCACAACCTGTAACATACTGATATACGTCCTTCTGAAGTCCTGGCCAGTAATACCTTTGGCGTATCTTAGCCAACGTTTTTGTCACTCCCAAGTGCCCTGAGGTCTGATTGTCGTGACACATTTCCAAGACGCGTCTGCGCTCTTGGTCAGGTATAATGGCTTGATGAGTTTCTTTATTTGAGGGGAGCACAGACCACTTGCGCATTAACAGACCATCTTTCATAACGAGTCTAGAAAATTGATTCCACAGAGACTTTACTACATAGCCATACCTAGAGATATCACCGTATTTTGGGCGCTCACCTTTTCCGACCCAATCTTTTACAAGCTTAATGTCTCTATTCTGCTCTTGAGCTTCCTGCAGACAACTATCAATCTGGTCGCTTTTCACCTCTGATTTCTGCACAGTTCTCACCGAGGATTCAATTGTCAGTGTATGGTTTTCTGAAGAAGGGTCAAAACCACACTGAGCGCATGGCACTCTACTTAACGCATCCGCATTTCCATGCTTTTTACCGGGTCTATGTTCTATTTCTATATCGTAAGTACTAATGACTTCCAGCCACCTGGCTAACTGACCCTCCGGGTTTTTAAACCTTAAAAGCCATTTCAATGATCCATGATCCGTGCGGAGGAGAAACCTTTTACCATAAAGATAATGGCGGTAGTGCTTGACAAAGTGAACGACGGCTAATAGTTCCTTCCTGGTCACACAATATTTTCTCTCTGACTTTGTCAAGGTACGGCTAGCATATGCTATAACGCGTTCTGTACCATCAATGTTTTGAGACAAAACGGCACCTATTGCCTCGTTGCTAGCATCCGTATCTAATACAAATGGTTTTGTAATATCCGGAAGGGCTAGAATTGGCGCTGTTATAAGTTTATTGCGCAAAACCTCGAACGCTTCTTGTGCCTCTTTATTCCAAAGAAATTTCCTACCTTTCTCTGTGAGTCGATGCAGTGGTTTTGCAACTGCGGCAAAATTCTGTATAAAACGCCTATAATAACTACAAAGACCTAAGAAAGATCTTAATTCAGTTACAGTAGCCGGAACTGGCCACTCAGCCACTGCTCTCACTTTCTCTGGATCCGTCGAAATGCCATCCTTTGATATAATATGTCCGAGATAGGATACCCTTGTAGCAAACAAATTACATTTCTTTGCCTTTAATTTTAGACCGGCCTGGTGCAATCTTTGAAAAACGTGTTGTAGGTTTTCCATCATATTTTCAAATGATTTGCCCACAACAATAATGTCATCAAGGTATACGAGACATTTATCCCACTGGAGTCCTGCAAGCACGGTTTCCATGAGTCTCTCAAACGTAGCAGGCGCACAGCACAAGCCAAAAGGCATTACCTTAAACTGATATAACCCTTGACGAGTTACGAATGCAGTTTTAGGCTTATCGCTCTCCTCCATGCTAACTTGCCAGTATCCGCTGTTTAGATCAAGGGTAGAAAACATCTCGTGTCCTGACAAATGATCAAACGCCTCGTCAATTTTTGGCAGAGGATAAGCGTCCTTTATGGTTATATCATTCAGTCGACGGTAGTCTACACAAAAGCGCATTGAACCGTCTTTCTTGCGTACTAGAACTACTGGCGATGCCCAGGGACTGTTTGAGGGTTCTATTACATTTTTCTCGAGCATTTCCTTTACTTGGGCATCAACCTCTTGGGTCAAATGAATAGGAATTCTCCTAGGAGCTTGCTTAATGGGTTGTTTGGCCTGTTCTGTGTTGATCTTGTGGCGCACTACATTTGTCTGTCCTAAATCGTAGTTAGAAGCTGCAAATAAATAATGATTTCTGCGCAGAAACTCCTCAACCTTTGACACTTGTTCAGGCAAAAGGTTACTTATACTTCGATCTAGCAAATCTTTCAAATCACTGTGCAGTTCTCCACTTGACTGCTCAGCAAAAGTTGTCAAATTTAGATTTTCCTCAACTGCGGTCATTTTACCTATCAAAGTTCCTCGGTAAATCTTCTGCACATCATCTGTGACGTTCATCAGCCGAAGAGGAACCTTATCATTACCTTTCACAAGAGTGCGACCTACCAGTGCACGCCCTGATTCTAAAAATTTAGGTTCTGGTTCTACCAGATAGTCCGCTCTTCCGTAATTATTCTTTCCTGTCACACTGGCAGGAATAACAATCTCACTTCTTGGTGGAATGCAAATGTCATCTGCTGCCGTAACCCTGTAACATCCTAATGTGCCTTCCCAGGAAAATGCACATTCTTCATCATTCAATCGAAGCGAACTCGCCTGCAGATCTATATTTCCATTACATTTCCTAAGAAAGTCAAGCCCAATGATTCCGTCAACAGATATATCTGCAACAATTGCGTCTAAAACTTGACTCGATTTCCCAATCTGAAAAGAAAATGTGCCTTTGCCATAGTGAGACACCACAGAACCACTTGCATTTATTATTCGCTGCGCACTCTCTGTTAACTCGGGTCTTTCCTCATTTTGCAATTTGTCATAAAATCTCCTTGAAACAAGAGTAAGAGATGCCCCGGTATCAATCAACAATTTTGCACTGCTCCCATTCAAATTTCCCTGAACAAATATTCCAGCTTCATCGCATAAATTGTTTGCACCAACTTGACCTTTGATATAATTTCTCTTTCTTTTGCGCCTACTGCGGATCTGACATGCGCTTCCGTTATCTTTCTTTGTTGAATTGCCCCTTTTCTCTTTTTCCTTATCTCTGTTCTTCAATTTTGGGCAATTCTTTCTAATGTGCCCCTCCTCATGACAGTAGTAGCATTTCACACTGTTACTTCTTCGCCCTCTTTGATGATTTTGATAATTACTCTGAAAAGGTTCTCTGTTAAAGTTAGTATGTCTCTGAACCTGTTTCTCCAAGTTTTCTAGTTTGTTTTGCATTTTCTGCATCAACGCATATAAATCATCAGAATTTGCAGTCTCCGCAGGCGCTTGTTCATGAGAATCAAATGCACGAATGTGGCTTCTTTTCTCTGTCTTGTAGTAAGCGTCGAGCTCTACTGCCAAGCGTATAGCTTCATTAAGACTCTGAGGCCGACTCTGTTTTATGCGCAGTCTCATATCGGAGTCAATCAAGCCATCTATGAAAGCTTCTTTACCAAGGGTTTCTCTTACTTCGGCCGGTGCTGAAGGATAGGCAAGATATGTTAATCTTCGCACCGCTTGGCCTAACTCGGACAATGTTTCTGATGCGCGTTGCCGCCTTTCTTTTAGTTGTGCACGGTATAACTCTGTTTGATTAGGTGGCGCAAACCTCTCCTCAAGCGCTTTGACTAGCAAGTCATACTGTTGTCCGGTTTCTGAAGACACGTTTCCTAATATCCCTTGTGCCGCTCCTCTTAACGACACAGCTAGGTATAAACCCTTTTCCTTATAATTCCAGTTATTAAGAGACGCACACGCATCAAAATGGGATTTATAATCTAACCATGAATGAGTCCCATCAAACGTTGCAGGCTTAATATTACATTTGGCCGTAGTCTTTTTATCGTGGTCTCTCTTTTCCTTAAAATCATCCTCAATGCGGTCTATCGGTCGAGGTAATGCGCTCTCTGCATCAGCGTTTACTTCAAACCTCTCTGTCCGTTCTAACGGCCTGTGTGCATGCGCTGGTGTTTGATGTAGCGCATCCGCCGTTACATGATCAAGCGCATTAGCTCTTAGTGGATGCGCATCACTGTGGTTAATGGCACTTTCCAAGTATTGCGTATTTGCTACATGGCTCGCAGGCCCCCTCTTCTTTTGCGCTTCGGTTTTCCTTAGAGTTACTCCATCCGAATTTCCAATGATCGCCGGACTATCAGATTGTCTTATGCCAAGCGAAACTACTGTATCCTCGGCAGCTGGCGAATGCGCATCGTGATAACTACCATTTGCGCTTGCCATTGTCGCAATACCCGAGTCGCGCACTCGCGTATTAGCAATCGGAGTTGACCGATTTTGTATTTCTAAGCGTAATCGCTCGCAGCTCTCTTCCAGAAAAGAAATCTCTTCATCTATCATTCTATCCATGATAACTGATTACAAATTTAACTGAAATTTACAATATGAATCAATTCGCCGAATCCCACCGCTGCCACCAAATTTATGTAACGTTTTTGAGTTCGTTTTAATTCGGCTGCTCTACTTGAGCTATGATAAATATAATCAATTTTCTCAATCACAAATTTAAATCAACAATATGTACACAATCCCTTTCTTCTCTCTGGAGCGCGCGCGCCTCTCTATTGCGCTCTTATGTATTACCGCACTATAAAAGCGCGCAACCCCAAATAAACTATAGGTAATGCCAAGTCGACTATCTTATAGATACAAAGCTTTATTTTCCGGTCTCGAAAGCCTTATTCAGGCACGTAAGACCTAGCTTTTACTATTACCTTATTTCCCTCGATGTTAACCAGTCGACTTCAACTCCAAGACTGACTCTCAACGTTCTACCTCCGCTTTATATACCCTTCTGTCACGTGACAAAAGACACAGAGAACAGTACGGAGTTCAGAACAGGAAGTCATAAAACATACTCTAGAGAACAGAAAGGGATTATTGATTTTCATTTACTACTTCCGCTTCAGTAGCTTCAGATACCGAGAGTGTTCTTCATACAGTTAATATCACTATGGTTGTGTAAATAGAGGTAGCTTCAGATACAGAACGTGATCTTTGTTATTTTGATGCTTGAGCAAGTGTAAACCATTTTTAAGTAGTTTGATGTAGGTTTGAGTGTTGGAATATTGCTGTCCTGACCAACTGTCATGATTCAAGTAACTTTGATTTGAAACATAAGACTACCTTCAGATATCAATGATTGTTCTGTTACGTTTGCTTTCTTACGGGTTACTAGTATAACCGGAAGTATTCTAATAGTGTTCAATTGTATCTTTACGGGTATTTAGTGTATCCGGATATAGTTTAAGAAGTAATCAAAACCGCATGGCTTGTGCAGCCAGTTTACAACTTTGGCTTATAAATAGAGGCCCACAGGGTAAAACTCAATTGAGAAATACTATTTGGTGAATTTATCCTTTAATATCTTACATGTAAAACCAATACTTTGTAGTACGAATGTGTTTTTGTGAATGTGTAATGTGAATTTATCCTTTAATATCTTGCATGTAAAACCAATACTTTGTAGTACGAATGTGTTTTTGTGAATGTGTAAGTAAACATTTGCATTTTGTTTTTTCTCTAGAATTTACTCTGTCATTCGACAGTGATGCTAGGGTTAATAAACTATACAGATGAATCATAGTCTCTTTTTTTCGCTGAGGACAGCACAGTAAATTCCTGGGCTTTTACGTGAAACATGCCGGACAAACAAGGGAATAGAAAAGCTGCATCTCATAAATCAAACTATAGTTATAAACATTCCGGCTCCTCAAGTAGCAGTTACTTTCCGATGCAGCAATTATGAGAGCGAAAAGTCAAGGACGAAGCGGCTAGGGTGCAAATGGAGTATGTAAAGAAACAACTTGATAACAAGAAAATGAAGGCAGAACTACTAGAAAGTGAATTTAAAGTCAAGGCGGAAATTAACCGTAGACAATCTGAAATCCAACCAACTATGGATGTTCTGGATGCTGATATGAATCTAAGTGTAGCAGAAGCTGAGTTGAAGATTTTTGACGACGAGGTAGAGAATTCTAAAATATTTGACACTTTCTCAAACTATGAAGAGCAGGACCCTCAAGAAAGAACAGAACAATATGTCACAGAACAGCAGCCATTCATTGCATCAGTTTACCCACCTCAAGAATCACTGGTTCCACAGACATTAAAACAACAAACTGACAGTGAACAAACCTTTCTTAAACAAACAATCGATCAACAAGATTCCCAACAACCAACCGACGTTCGTTTGTACAAAGAACAATAACTCTTTCATCAGCAATATTCTCAACAACAATCATCCGAACAACAAACATCTGACCAACAGCCCGTGATTGTGAGTGTGCAACAACCTTCCGAGCAAATTGTGCCCAAAAGCACAACATTCCTTCCTGCGACGCAACTTCCAATCGAGCATTCTTCTGTACAAGAACCTGTTAGATCATCTGTGAATGTACAATGTAATACATCATATGGACCCGTTTATTCCAATGAGGCTAGAACATATGTACCTTCGGTGAAGATGGAACCCCCCAGACAACAACTCCTAACACAACCGTCATTAGTGCAGATTCACTGTATCACTACTGGCTCTAAATAGTACTGAAATGTCATTTTTTACTGATAGTTTCTGATATTTACTGATACTGTACTATTAGTGCTGAGAATTGCTGATATTTACTGATAATTTTACTGTTGTTACTAATAATTGATGTTGGTTCTAATATTTACTGATGCTTTTGCTGTGAGCTCTGATAATTACTGATATTTACTGTTGGTACTGAGAATTGCTAATAATTACTGAGAATATTTTAAGGCCCAAAACATTTGTCTTTTAATTATTAAATAACACATATTTCAGATTTCACACAATTTATTTAATTATGTATTCTTCAGTTTTATTTATTTGATATTTAGCTTCTTTTGAACTTCGGAAACTCACAGATCACATTTTAGAGAATATTAGAAAGCCGGTCAAAAATTGGTACTTAAACTTAAGGCAGACTCCACAAAAATTTTAATTTCTAAATGCGGTGGACATTTTTTTTTTAACAATGAAAAACCCGATAATTCTTAACATGATTATTTTTCTTTTCAAAATAGAGAGATACCCGGTCAGAACTTTATAATGTCTTTGAGGTTTTACTTCACAGAAAGATTAGCGAGGCAGTATATGTGTATAGTATACATACTTTCAGCAGATCAAGAGGTTTGAATGTCGCAATTCAACCTTGTAAATTGTCAGTCAAGCACCTTGTGTATAACATTACGTAATATCCGTATACAGGAATTCACGATCTTGAGAATATTTATTCAAAGAGAAAAGTATTATTTTTATTGACAACAATATAAATAACGTATTAGAATGATTTTCATATTCATCATCTTATTTGTTCCGCATTCAATTGATTAAAAAAAAGTTAGATAAATAATCTCTCTCTCTCTCTCCCTCCTACCATTTGCTGAAATCAAAATAGGTAACAATCGGCGAAGAATAATTTTTATTGTCCGACCTTTCACTCTTTCTCTTTTAATACATATGTAATATATCTTCTGTTGCACGGCTAAGTAATGTTGTCATGATCTAGTTCTATTATTGTAAATCTGCCCACCCTGCTCTCTCTCTCTTGCTCGCATATATTATCTAGTCCTAAAATTTGAGTTTCCGAGTCAAAATGGCATAACGGCATTAGCACGATAAAGTTCTATTTCAGCATCACAACCGCCATTTCAAACACAGATTTCGAGTGCAAACTTTTCTAAGACTACAAAGAACACCAGCTTAATATAGTAAAAAAGTGTTACGGCTTATCATGCTTTTCTCTCTCTCTCTTATGCATTGGAAGAGCTCATAAAAGTAGTCAAGTGAATGTGAACCAGACAGCCATCTTTTCATCAAAACAAGGAACGACAACAAACCAGGGAAATCAATTGAAGACCGATAATTTGAAACAATCATGGAAGCAGGACTGGTAAATCAAAGGCCTGAAGGGCCACAATGGCGTCGAGTTAGAGTTAATTTGAAGAGTAAAAACCTAAATAATTTTTTAAACAAGTGAAAAGCTGTCAATGAGACAGCTAACTGGGTTTTCTTTTTATATGTGAACTGTATCCATAATCCATGTCAACCCATATCCAGTGAAATAAAGTACCTCATATGCAATATTTTGCTAAAAAAAGACTAAGTTCAAAAGCTGGTATTTTTTTCATAAATAATCAGAAATAAAAATCCTAAAAATATTCACACCTCTGATACATGTACAATTAATCTGCAAAAGAACAACTTTTTATCTATAAAACTGTAGGAATAGTTATCCGTACAATGAGGTAACCCTATATGCAATATTTTGCTAAAAATTGACTAACTTCAAAAGCTGGTATTTTTTTCATAAATTATCAGTAACCAAAATACAAGCAATTTTTTTTCACAAATTATCAGTAACCAAACTCCTAGCAATAAGCACACCTCTGATATATGTATAACTGATCTGCAAAAGAAAAATTTCCTATCTTGAGAACTGTAGGAGGAGTTATCCGTACAATGAGGGTACCCTATATGCAATATTTTGCCAAAAATGACTAAGTTCAAAAGCTGGTATTTTTTTCATAAATTATCGAAAATCAAAATCCTAACAATATGCATACCTCTGATATATATGTAATTGATCTGCAAAAGAACAACTTCCTGTTTTGAAATTGTAGGAGGACTTATCCGTACAATGAGGGTACCCTATATGTAATATTTTGCCAAAAATGACAAAGTTCAAAAGCTGGTATTTTTTTCATAAATTATCGAAAATCAAAATCCTAGCAATATGCATACCTCTGATATATGTATAACTGATCTGCAAAAGAACTTCCTATTTTGATAACTGTAGGAGGACTTATCCGTACAATGAGGGTACCCTATATGCAATATTTTGCCAAAAAATGACCAAGTTCAAAAGCTGGTATTATTTTCATAAATTATCGAAAATCAAAATCCTAGCAATATGCATACCTCTGATATATGTTTAATTGATCTGCAAAAGAACAACTTCCTATTTTGAAAACTGTAGGAGGACTTATCCATACAATGATGGTACCCTATATGCAATATTTTGCCAAAAAATGACCAAGTTCAAAAGCTGGTATTTTGTTTTCCATAAATTATCAAAAAAAAAATTTTTCAAAAAAAAATAGAAAATGTTATTTATCACATAACTTATAAAATTACAATTCATTACAAATTTGCTCACCTAATTCTTAAAAAGTTTTGAATTTCAATTGAAAATTTAATTTTATAGTAATATCTTAGGAGTTAAAATTTTTTTAGATTTTTTTTCTCTATTTATATGGAAATAAATATTTAAATTATTATTGTGTTTAATTCTATATATTGTATACTGCTGATAACCACTCTGTCTCTTATTATCAATTTCATCTAAAATTCACAAGGATCCAAATGACACGGGCCGAAAAGATCGGGGGTAGATAAAAGAAAGCACCCATTCACGTTGTTTACAAAGTGAAAGTAGTTCACTAGTTGGTTTATGTAGATGTACTTATCGCTCGATTAGGAAGTTTTGTTTCTACAAGATCAAACATTTGTGCATTGTCAATTTTCGATATGGATACAAAATCATCTATTTTGCAGGCTAGTACATTTCATAACCAAATTGAGTATGTAAGCCCAGCTATCGCATGTGTCTCGGTGCTAGTGTATTCATCCGCTGAAACCGAGACATATTGTTTTCAATAAAATGTGAACATTTTTAAAGACGGCAACCATTTCGAATCTGCAAACTTGTTTTGTTGACGTACAGTTCTGCTCGAAATTGAAGTATGTCATCTATTTTTCTTGAAACACATACGAAAACTTTGCACTCATTTGAGTTGTTTGGCTCCTAAAAATGTAACTTCCGGACGTACGATCCCTAGATGGCTTTCGAGCTTCGCTCGACGCCATAAAAATAACCAAGGAAATTGGGAAGCACCCTTGCCATTAGAACCAGATAAACCACTGATACCAAACAACAGAGAACTTGCTCTGAAGAGGCAAAGTCTCTTGAAGTAAGCTCAATGAGAGATAAAACAAAGCAAGAACACTTTTTGACATTTATGTCAAACATATTGGACAAAGGTTTTGCCGAAGAAGTACCTCCACTTCCCGACACCGAAGAGTGCTGGTACCTGCCTATCGTTTATCATCCAAAAAAGCCTTCACAAATTCATGTGGTCTTTGACTCATCAGCGCAGTGTCAGCGCAAACCAAGTCAAGTACACCAGTGTAAATCACGACTATGGGAACGCTTGGGGAACAGATATGGTAGACCTCAGATGATCGAAGCAGCACTGAAAATCAAACTTTCAGCTTTCCCGAAACTCTCTTCGCTTTTCGCGTACTTTGACTGATTTTTTCATATGCAATTTGCATTATATATTCTAGCATAAACACTTGATCTTTGAAAACACATGTTGTAAATGTGTATAGGATAGTGTAAAACATGACTTGGTCATCTTTATTTTTGTTGTGTATGTCAGGTTTATCATTTAGACAGTAAAGGTTTCTCTGAAAATGTTTCATCAGATGAACAGTATGCTCGACAGATATGCAATTAGTGATTATAATGTGTAAAACTTCCATAATAATGGTTTTTCAATTTTGGCATAGTGTACAATAAGGATCTGTTACATGTATTTTTAAAAGGTCATTTCATTTGTCATATGTATAATAATGTTTATGCGAGTATGTACTTCTGTTATATTTGTTGTTATGCAGTATTTGATCCCTCTCACGAAGCGGCAACATGAAACTGAAGAACAAGAAAGATTTTTCAGTCTTATACCTGCATAGTGAAAGTATTTGGCTTTCGT
The DNA here is from genome assembly GCF_963853765.1 of Magallana gigas. NCBI lineage: Eukaryota > Metazoa > Mollusca > Bivalvia > Ostreida > Ostreidae > Magallana > Magallana gigas. The sequence continues at coordinate 2,996,107 of NC_088853.1, read as the reverse complement.
TATCGGTCAAGATGAGCCTGACACTGGTGACATGACTCGTCTGCGTCATATGGACATATGGAGTCAAAAGACATCTGTTTAAGATTCGTAACGTGAAGTTGAAATACATCGCTGGAGAAGTCATGATTCTAAAGGAGAAAGCAGTGTTAGGCGCACGACTGAAGGAATCGGAAGCTTAGTATTAAACCGAGATGAACGAAAAGGAGATAGAAGTCACGCGAGACGTATACACACCATTGTAAGGAAGACACGAGTTCTAGGACATAAGAGCTCTTCTAAATCAATCCACTGACAATAAACGCATCGTTAACTCCTCATAGGCAGACTCAAAGAGTAGGTAACCTGTGATAAATCATTCGAAAGCAGATAACCGGTACGATCCATGTCCAAGAAATACCATGTTTAGGGTAGCTGCTGTGCTATTTACCCAAAATCGACCATTGCTCCACAAATATTATAAGATACGTCCGTCCCTTGTCAGTTGTGAACCATCAGAACTTAAATAATGCGAATATTAATTCTGCAGTACGCCAAGAACCTTATCACCATTCAGTGTACCATATTAAATGACCGAGTATACCATGTTCTTGGTGAAAAAAGACCTGCTTATGTTAAGACTAATTAGATGTGCACAAGGGCAATTCACATAGAAGTAGAAGAATTGCCATCTTCCCCATTCATAAATGCATTAAGAAGATTCATAGCTGTCAGAGATCATGTGGCATGCCATCAACGCTTAGGATTCTGAAATTAAGAAGTTTCCATTTGACACGGGAACAGTTTGGCTCTTCAACCCACCACATTCCTCCCATATGGGAGGAGTTTGGCAGCGTATGATCAAGACTACAAGGAATATTCTAGATTCCATGTTATCCGAAGTGAGTGATAAAAATCTGACCAATGGAGTGCTTACTACTTTTATGTGAAATTGCAGCATTGTCATTGCATGACATGTTGTTGGTTTCCTCCGATCCAACGAACCCGTTCTTACTTAGTCCATCAACGTTAGCTCATATGACTGATTCTTATCATAAAGGATGACAGTCGTCTGCAAACACACTAGCCAAATCACTGAGATTTTCTGTACCAGCTGTTCGGTTGTCGATGGTTGCTATCCAAGGGCTTACTAAGAGTTTCTGATATTTCCCTCTTTTTCCCATCGCTGATGATGAAATGGGAGTAAGACCTGAGTGAGGTCTCCGACTTATGTCCAGAAACTTTCATAATGTGACAGCCACTGATAACCGCAACATCTAATACAGTGATACTTGTAGCACGCAACGAATGATTCCTATATACTTTAGAGAATTTCCCTATATTTGAAATGTCTGACATTAAGCTAGGCAATGAATTTTTCCCCACCAGGTGCATTTGCATACCACACATCATCGTCAGGTGAGAAGAAATCCCCAAGTCGCTGCAATAAATCATCCTTGTTAGTGTTTAAATTGGACACATACTTTTCGAAAGACAGCACGGGGTAGTTCAAGTTTCCTGGGAACAACATTGAAGAAAACAATAAATTCTTCATAATTATGATAATAGCTAGGTAGTATAGTAATAAAAAAAAATTATGGTCTAAAAAGTGTTTTAAGCTAATTTTCTGCCATGTAGTGCCATGTTTGCGTGTGTAAATTGTTGCCGAGCCCACCTTTAGATCCATTAATCTAACTCGGACCAACGGGGCAGAAATCAAAGAGCAGCTAGCCAAAGCATTACAAAATTTGTATATTGGTTATCAGAATTTTAAGCGGGATGGGAGTGGGTGGTCCATTGATCAAATTTTGAAAATGGAAATCAATACCGCTGAGTTTGCTCCTCTTGCAGGAAGTTGTTTTCTTCCTTAGCCCCCAAGATTTTAAAGAAAAAAAGCTGTGTTAAACATTCAGAATTCCGATCAGTAATGTCTATCTTTGGTCGGTGTTAGCTTCTCTTTACCCAGTGAGCAGAACCGAGCACCCCGCTTGAGTGTCAAATTACACATAATATGAAAATAACCTACAAACCGAGGGCTTAGACGTTCCTTTACCGGCCATTGTGATAGCTAATGTTAAACTCAATTTCACTGGTAAATATTCCTTATGGTCCAAACAGAATCAGTTGTTTTCGAAGACGTCAAAATGGCTGGCACTGTCAGAAGTTGATATGGCTGCAGAATAAAAGTTCATTTTAGAGAGTATTTAAGGAATTTTATCGGAATTGAAGGATGTAAGTACCGTGCTCTTAATGTGAGATTTTCAAAGATTAGTGCGAATGTTTCTCGACATGTTGCAATACTGCTGTTGTCATAGGCAAAATCCCACCGTAAACCCTGGACCGGTAAATGTCCGAGTAAAAAAAAAACTGGCGACTTCGAGAGAATAATGACGTATATCTCCGCTATTTTAAAACCCATCAACATAAAATTCGGCATGAGTGTATCATAGAAAATACTTTTCTGAAAAAATACATGCATATTGCGAGTGTTTTACCAATAACTGATTTATCAGGCTTTTGAAGCGAGTTGGTAATTTTTTTTTACTGGGTCAGAGTTCGATATTTATGGTCACATTGAAACTAATGTTAAAACGGGCTTGGTCCCTGTGAATTTGGGAGCGAGAAAAACAAAGTTTTCCCCTTCGAATCACAGAACGGAGACAAGCAAAACTTCATGTGAACTTACTACTTTTTTTCAAAAGGAGACAAAAGACATTACTGTCTCATTAGAAACTTGAGCATGTTACTGGGGGATAGAACAAATCATGATGGACAAAATTACTATTGTAATAATTGTATGCATGGGTTTTGTAGACAAGAACTGCTCAAAGACCATATTCCTTACTGCTCTCCTCATGGCCCTCAAAAGTTAATTTTCCCAAAGTGAGAGTACGATCAATGGGTACTGTTCAAACAAGTCAGAAAGCAATTGAAAGTACCCGATGTCATTTATCTTGACTTAGAAAGCTTAACATTACCCATTTACTCGTGATTCAAATCCAGCACATTCCTCAACCACTCCTTACCAAAAACACGAACCCTGTGGATTTTGTTATTATGTCAAATGTTCTGACGACAGCGGGATGTGTACAGAGGACCCAATGCAATGGACCATCTCTTTGAGTGTTTGATAAGAGAAGAAGATATTATTCCAAATACTTCCCGTGTCCCTATCATCACATGAAGAAAATAAATTAAAAAACGCGATGGATTGTCACATTTTTGAGCAACCAATAGGGGCTGACAGGGTTAGAGACCACGATCATTAAACTGGTAAATTCAGAGGTGCTGCACACAGTCAATGTAATTTACAATATAAGTTTAGAAAGGGTAAGAAAGGTATTTCAAACTTTTACATTCCAGTTATTGCACACAATAGTCGTAATTATGACTTTCATCACATGATGAGCGCTGTTGGGAAACTCAAAGATAAGAAAATATCATGCATTCCTAACAACATGGAGAAATACATAAGTTGTTCATTAGATAGCTTGCGTTTTATATATTCATTACAATTCCTAAATGCCACTCTTGATACTGTGGTCAGCAAATTAAGTAAAGAAGGGGGATCCAAATTCCAAAATGTATCCAAACACTATCCAATACAGAGTGAAAGAGATCTCCTGAGGAAGGGTGTTTATTCTGATTACATGTCCTCTTGGAACCGTTTTTACGATCAAGAGTTACCTCCCATCTCAAAATTGGCCAACAAATTGTCAGATTCCGAAGTATCAGATGTTGATGGCAAACATTTGGCATGTGCATTATGGGAGATTATCATGATTTGTATTTAAAAACGGACGGCCTTTTGTTGACAGACGTCTTTGAAAACTTTCGAGACATATGTTTGAAGTCGTGTCACTTTTACCCCACTCATTTTTACACTTCCCCAGGTCGGGCTTGGGAGGATATGTTGAAGATGACCAAGGTCAAGTTTCAATTATTTAATAATTATTCCAAAATACTGTTTTAAAGATTGAGATCGTAACGTAACGATGTTGTGACATTTTTGCAAAGCGCTTTGAGGAAAATATAATATATTATTTACACTGAAAATAGTTATGATAGATGATATACGTTGATAAAGAAATTATGTTCTTAGTAATTGTCATATGGATTTTTAGTTGACAGTTATATGAGCACTATCTGCCTCACATTTCCTCGACCAAAAAAACTATCCCCTGACACCTGACGGTTTAAAATGATGAAATTATGGTGTACAGATTCAAAATATTCTATATTTTGTAAAAAAAAAAAATACAGTACTTTTTTAAGTATTTGACATCAAACTGATCATGTTGATTGCCTCTTGCTATCAATATATATATATATATATATCATTATTGCCGATAATTCCTTTAAAAGGAATACTTGCATATTGCCCTAACCATATGACCTGAAACACAGAAATGCGTATATTAACTTGACTGAAATATTTTCGCACGAGTTACTAAAGTTTATGAAGAAAATCGAAGTTAACTTGTGTAATGTTAATATCACTTTTTTGATTCGATCATAGTTGCGTATCTAAAATCCCTCTTTAAGTGAATAGTTTACTTAGTATAACTATGTTCAAACGATGAAAATATAAACCCTTTTTATAATATAAATGATGCATCAATTGCACATATTATAAAACTTGGTTGAATAAATAATCGTACGATTTAACATTTTTCTTACTGAAAGAAATGTTATGTCGTACAGAGATTCCTTTAGTAGACAAAAATCTCCTCCATTTATGACAAGTATTCCTTTTAAAGGTTTACGCTGGTATTCAGCAATTTATTGTATATTAAATGTCATCTACATTTTGAGAATTGAATGTGTAATATATTAACTCTTAAAGATATTAATTTTTCCTTATATAAAAAAATGTAGCCTGCTAGATATTGTTGCTTTGAGATAGTTGTGGAATGGCATGCTAGTGTAACCGGAACCAGTACGACAAGGGCAATAACTCTTGTGATCAAAGTATCTCTAAAGTCATATACTGGCTCAGTTAAAAATCAACCCAGGTAAGGGGATTCCTGAACTATGGTCAACACTTGTAATGAAAACACCAGTAAGATTTAACACAATTTATTAATGTTTATAGAGTTGATTTAAGTCAAGGATAGCAACAAGAATTTTATAATAATAGACAAAAATATGGAAATTTACAAACAGAAGTACTCAAAGGGAAAATTAATCTGAAACCATGTATAATCTGAATTTTTAATGAACTGATATTACAATGGATATTTGATAATTTAATAAATTCTACAATAAATAAAAAAATAAGAAAATGCAAAAATGCCAAATAATTGCCAAAAATAAAAATATGTTCCTACTGGGCCACCAGAGAATCTTGAAATAGATTTAATAATAACAGACGAGGAACGATGAATAAGGAACGAGCTACATCTCTATAAATATCAAATTTCTCCTCTATGACAAATGAATGTAAAAATGACTAATATAATCCTCCTTTTAAACAAAAAAAAAGGTTATCTACAACACCTTGAACCAGGACTGGGAAAGGGAAAACCTATCTAAACTTACACTCCAAACCTTAAGAAAAATCTGTATCATAAAAACAATGCTTTAAACCCTACAAAAATGAACTAAATCCTAACTTCCTAACTCTACATAAATCATGCTTTATTATGCTAAACCTAACTTTAATCTATTCATAGCTGTAAAACCAAGAGGTTTAAAGCTGCTTGGTCCGATTTTATATCAAATTTTATGCCCGCTTTTAAACGATGGCTATGCTTAGTATATGTATAATAATAGACATTGCAGTAGTTCTACCCGTCAATTATGCCAAAATTCAATGAAGAAAAATACGTATAAAATTTGCTAACAAAACAAACGACATTAAAAGGTACCGCGTTATTTCGCCTCATGTTAAATTTCACCCCTGACGACGAGACGGGTATGGTTGTATTACGACTTTGACATCGCTTTAAATAAAGGTCGAAATGATCAGACAAATTACAAATAAACATTTGTACGTTTTGTTCGCTAATATTTCCAAAGTCTGCTTTCTTTACAATCGATGCATAGCATGCGGGTTGAAGAACCCCAATCATTCGGGGGACGAAACCAAGCGGTTTCCTTTTCTAAACATTCCCGTGATGCAAGTTGGTTTGTTTTTTCGTTTGCCCAAAGAGAAATTATTTTTATTTACTTTGAATATTTCTAACTTTGAAAGGAGACTGATTCTGCTGGTGTAAATAGGAGAAAGTCCATAACTTTCTAAGATAAATGATTTGTATGGAAAACATTTTGATACTGTAATTACAAAAAAATCGGACCAAGCAGCTTTAAGTGCCAAGAATAGAAAGGGAGACTTACCATAAGGTAATCACTCCCCAACCCAAGTAAAGAAAACTGACCGAACACTCTCTTACATATACCTGTATTCTATTCACTAATTTAAACCAATGAAAACCACAGAAACTAGACTAAGCCAATCAGAGAACAGGTAACTTGATAACTTAGGCAAAAGTGACAACACTGATACTATTTCCTGTAGAAGTGTAACTATAAATAGGATAATTTTTAACTTGTTCAAAATATGAGAGTAGAAAGAATTAAATGATCAACAGTAAGTATTTGAACCTTAAGAATGACAATAAACTGTTTAAACTGTAAAAACTTTAAGAAAAATGCCAACTGTAAATTGAAAATAAACAAATTTGTTACATTCCTCTCCCCTTTAAATAAACAAAATCACAAATTTTGTTTAATTACATAATGAATAATGTCAAAAGTGATGAGGCTTCATGTCCCTAGCGCTATAACATCTTGGGAGATTACATAGTGGTGTAGTAGAGGCTGATGCTCGACGTCTGGCTTCTGCTGCCCTGTCCCTGGCGTCCCCATGTATAGTAGGCAAGGGCATAACTATCTGTCCAGGATCACAGTATCTTGGGTTTTTAATGTTTCGGCACAAAATACACCCCTGAACTCCTGGGTGTTTCTTTTTCCAATGTTTACGGATGGGCGTAATTTTAAAAGCTCTGAAGGAGCATCCTTCCTTTGAACAATAATACACAGGCACAAATTCCTTATGGTACTTAATAAAGTGGGCCCTGTAGGATCCTATCTTGTGAAATACGTGCTCCTCAGATGGACAGCTAGGGATGGAACACGCTTGTCCATCTGAGGGCCACTCCCTGGGAAAAGATGTTCCAATGAGCTCCTCTATCTCCTCTTGCTCAACTGATAATTCTAAAACATCGGCCATCCTAGCTGAAAATAAAAGAATAATAGGACAACCCAGATTAATGATAGAATTGCAAGCATTTCTCAATTGTAAATAACCTACTCCGAAATAACTGATGATAAAATCTAAAATTCTAAGACTTTATTGTAAACTGTACTATATAAAGGGTAATTCAATAGCTATCTATTCAATGTATGTTTTCTCCTATAGAAAAACATCTAAAATAAAAGATGCCTAAATGCATCTATCCCTATAGATAAACAATATGAAAAACCCTAGGGTTGCTTCTAGTTCAGTACAAGTGAGATAAACTAAGGTTCATCTACGGAAAGTATTAATCTAAGAATGCTAAACTCTCAATGATTCGTATCTATGTATTACTGATACTAGATATTCAAAATATCTATGTACTGTTTTGACTTCTAGATAATTTTATTAGAAGATACCATCATGTCTTAATAATTAAAACACATAACAATCCTTTATCCAATAAAGTTCAAATACAGTTTAACCTGAAGATTAATGTCAAGAGCAGGAAACAAAACAACTCAGAAACACAAACAAAACAACCAGCAATCTAGATGTGACTAGTAATTTATAATTAAACTTTAATTTTACGTCTATGTATCAGTTATGTTATGCTATCCAGACATACTAAACAAAAATGTAATTAACTCTATAATTATTTAATGAATAATAAAGAAAAATATAAAAACAGACTATGTACATAAGGCATAAAAATAATAAAATATGCTAGTTACTGGTTCAAGGTGAGTAGACAACTGGAGGTTTACTAGTAATTCTTCTACCCCATATTGACTGTCTGAAAGGTACTTTTATGGTATTAAACCCAGCTAAAAGTTCTAAATAAATAATATGTGACTCACAAGCGTTTTTATCCAATAAACATCTAGTAGCATCACTCGACTCTTCATTTACTCCACCCCAACCAAACTTTGAACAATAACTTTTAAAAACAAAATTTGCCATTACACGCCTATTTGTAAAGCAGTAATCCTGTTCCTCCAGTCAAGCAGTAATCCTGTTCCTCCAGTCAAGCAGTAATCCTGTTCCTCCAGTCAAGGACCTTGTGGTCATATTCCTGTCTGAATGTATCAATGGAATCACGTGTTGCTGAAATCCCATGACACCATCCCAGTTTGCTAAATGCATCAAACACCCAGAAAAAAAATATACAATATTTGAAATAAAATTTCTCTTGCCTAGTGTATTAAAGATTATGAATGCAATAAAAAATTTAAACAATTACAATCAGCGTACTTTTCTTTTACAACCACCTAGCCACATGACCAGTGAATTCATCTTTTGAATCACGGCACCACTTACTTTTTTATTGTGCATTATCATACTCAGTATGGTGCCTACGAGTGGGACTAAGGATATTTATCTCCACTTTTTAGATACACTGGCATGATACTGCTTCCTAGTTAGGGAGGCAATGATGATATCCACCAATAATAGACATCCACCAATAATAGACAAAGGTTCCACATTTGATCCATATATTGTGCCAAAGAAATACCATCACATTTTCAAAGTAAAGATACATAAATTCATTATCAACTTATGTTATTGCATGGTATCTTAAAACAAATATTATCGGATAAATATTTGCAAACATGCTTCCTGACAAGTTTGGGAATAAAGATGATACAAAAACTCGGTTTACATTGGGGGGTTTTTATCATAAGGTATAGCCTACCACTAATGAAACTGGTCTGGATTTAAACAGCTCCTTTGAACAAGTCATCACCTCTGTACTGTTTTATGCTTTATTTTAGCACAAACCTTTCGGAAGAGGGTAAAAAACTACAAATAAGATAACACACATTTAGACAAAATCAATACACAATTTCATAATAAAATACTGACAATATTGACTAGTCTTATTAAAGCTGTAGTTAGGAATCGTTAACAGACTTTTAGGATAAAAACAATGACAAATTACTCTACACCATTTGCTGCGTTTATACATAAAAACAAGAAATCACATTGACGCAAGCGTCAAATGGGCCGCAAAAAATATATTGGTGGAATGAATCATTGGTTGTTTACAGAAAAACACACCACAAAGAAGAAAATAAGAGTTGGTTATACTAATTTTTATGGTAAATTCTAATATACTTTAAGCAACTTGTTTTGAAGTTTAACATTTTACTATTATCATAAAGAATCGATTTCGTTACTGTAAGCATTTCTAACGGCAAGTGTATGATCATTGCCATAGTATGAAGTAATGGAGAACACATTGATTTGTACATTACTCTAATACAAAGTTCAACTCATCATTTGAAATTTCTCTTGGAAATTATATATTTCAAACCATTTTGGTTTTTTTTTTGCATTGTATTGAATGAAAACTTAATGCATTAGTTTAATATATGATTTCAAGGGACCTCCTAATAAAATGAAAATGGATTAGTTCAAATTTTCCAGTCAATTCAAATTTTCATTTCTGTCATACTAGTATTCTTGCGTAAATAATTGATATAATGATATTTTCTACCACATTTTACATGGAAATATAATAAATACACATGCAAAGTCATTTTATTTGACACGGCACATAGAAATTCAAATATATCATTTATATAAAATTGAATGACTTTCAGGTCTTTAGTATTTCATGTCTTTAGTATGTACCATATACCATTTTGAAAAGAATGAAGAACTCCGAAATTTTCCGAATAGATTATAGTCTCGATAAAAAGGCGCCAAATACGTCAATCTACTAAGTATGACCTACTTTTCTTTTACGAGTAAAACAAAAAATATGTGATATTTTCTAATAGGCATAAAACATATTTCTACATGCAAATTTACTTTTAATTCATAAAAATAAGCATAGTATTAATTCTACTAAAAAAGAACTATCCCGCAGAAACGCAGTAACAATATTTAAATGTGTATCAAATAACGGACCGCCTTCCGGCGGCCCGTAATGACCGAAATTGTCCGCCATATTAACGATGACCCAGTTACAAATACAGCTGATTGAAATGACAAAATATACAGAATGTTTACAAACTACACACAGCGTACATAATATTTAAAGAGTACTCAATCATTTATTACACAAAAAGAAGACATGGCAACAGAACTTCCTCCATGAGGGGACAAAACACGCCAACTGTAAAAATCACGTTGTGCAGATAGACTTGGTGGAAACAAACAAAAAAACAAAAATTAAAACCGGGGAGGGATATTTCCGAACACTACACCCTCCCCCCCCCCCCCCCCCTCTGATTTCTACTAGAAATCACTACTTTTTAAAACAAATTAACTGTTTGTAATAATGCACTCTTATCAAGAAAATAACTTACAGATATAAGTGTCCAGTAATGTCGCTACACTTCCAAAAGCGTGACAAGTTCTGAAATCGGTCTCACATATGTAATGCGTACACCGTCCTTCACAACGCATATCTCGACTTTCCGGACGCGACCATCATCACTTTGGAATGTTCTTTTCACAATGCCCATAGGCCAGTCATTACGCGCATTTCCACTGTTCTTCATTAGGATGAAATCCCCAGTTTTCAAGTTTGGACGGTCTTCCTACCTAGATGGTATGTAAATATTCGTTTCTCCATCTTTTCCAAAACTCCTCTGCTAGTATTTGTACTCGCTTCCAGTGTGCACGTATGTCCTTTGGTCCAAATTCTGGAAATGGTCCAATGTCAGCCGAGGTCTTCCACTGCTCTTCCAATAGGGGTGTTGTTAACTGATACTGCTATCTGCTTGTGACCAAAAAAATATTCTTTTTAACCAACATTATCATTATGAAGTCCATTAAACACTACCCCCCCCCCCCCCTTTCGAGATATTTCTACCACATCATGTAGATGTAATTACTGAGTACAACTGATAATTTCCTGGGTGATGTACAGTTTCCACTACCTTTTACTAATTAGTAATGTATACTGTCAATCTTGTTCAAGTTTTTTTTTACATGACTATATCACAGTGTTATTTTAATGAACTTGCTGTCTGTGAGGAAGATTTATGGAGTATCTTTCGTGGTAAAAAAAGCACTCTGTGAATCTTTGGGGACACCCTTTGTCTCTTAACAACCTTCTTACTGGAACCTGGAGTTGATATTTTCTGACTCGAACCTGGAGTTGAAATTTCTGACTTGGGTTCCTGGGACCCACACTTTCCGCAGTCTCTCCTCAACATCTGCATATGCTTGTTTCTTCTCGGGAAGTGATGACAACAAATTCGTGCATTGATAACATAGAAAAGTATTTCTTCCCGGGGTCACAGCTATGTTGAAGTGGTCTTGCAAGACACCAGCCACACTATTAAATTAAAATTTATTATTCATTCAACTGATTTTAACAAAAAATAATCCACATAATGAACAAAAGATGACTTGCTGAAAATTTACACGGTGAGGCCTAATATACATGATATAACCTTATTTGGTTTTAGTCCATGTAAATAACTAAAATATAGATGTATACATACACATGTATATACACTCCCATGCTAAAAGTATGTCAATTGTATCTTTTTGTCGGTATGTATTTCAAAGAAAACAAGACATTTTTTAAAAGGTTTTATGTTTATTTTTTGTCGCATTTTGAAGAAACTTATAGTGATAAAGTAGATTCAATTTGCACTTTCTGACATACATTTAAATAGCTTTTTTGCAACTCATTTGTTTAAGGAAAAGGTCAGGCAAAAGTAAATAAGAGTTGAAATATTTATATTTACCATAAAAATAATGTCAACCACAAAATTCTTCTTAACATGATCATAATTCAGCAACAATCACTGATTGAATATCAAAGTTTGACAAAGTCATGGGAGCTGCCATTTTGATGCTCTCCACTGTTGAGAGTTAAAAATGTTGTGGCTTATCATCGGGTTTTATCGCAGCATCCCGATAACTTCCAAATGTTCTGTGATGTCAGCATACCCCATTCACAGTTCTTATCAGTTCACATGTGTGGTCGGTGTCTAGGGAAGTTACACATCCTTGTTGTTTCTTAAACATCATAAATTGAATAATAGTAATGGAAAGAACATCTGGATTAAGAATTAGAAGATCAAATTGGTCATGGTCAGTTATACAACCTATCTCTCCCATATTTTCTATTGTATAATCGCAATGTTTACAACACATGCATTCCTCGGCAGTGGGCATGACCTCAAACTGTCTACAGGAACACCATTCCTCTAATGTTGGAATAATTGGACTTAATGATTTATTATTGGCAGGCAGATTTTCAACTTCTTCAGTATATTCAGATTTAAATGCATAAGGTACTCTCCCAAATGTATTTTCTTGCGCCATTCTTGCAGAGTTATGTTATACAATAAGTGGGTCAGTTTATCGAAGTGGTATGCTGACGTCACAGAGATGCTATCATGACAGCCTCCATGCGCTTGCAGGAAATTTAACACTGACCAGATAATTAAACCAAGTTTGATGGCTTAAGATGAGATCATGAGATAAAGTATATGGTGGATGTTTTAAACAAACTTTTGTTTATCTATTTCACTAGAGATGTGTTATACCTGACCTTTCCCTTTAAATTTGATATTTCATACACAATACGAAGATGTTTTGTAAGAACTCTTAAACAGCTGTTAAAAAATCTTCGTGTTGTGGTTGTCCTTTTTATGATATAGCACTTAAGAACTCTTCAAATTCTATATTAATTCTTTTGATTATAAACAATCAACATTATACAACGTCGAAGTTATCTGTTAGCCTTCATTTCAACAGCTTATACAAAATGACTGAGGATTTATCTTACGCTTTGACATAATGCTGAAAATATATTGAATATCTTCTATTTATCAAACCCTGTTACCGTACCTAACACTCTTTTTTGTTTTAGCGTGAATAGAAGTTCGTTGGAACCCTTTAGCCTTCCTCAAAAACTCCCCTCCACAACATCCACATGTCGCATCCATCGTTTATTGCGCCCTCATTTTTAACCGGGTTTTCCAACGGAAAAATCCGGTTATTAAAATGGTGAAAATGGCGGGCGGGAGGCTGCCAAAAGGGTACCCTCATTGTACGGATAACTCCTCCTACAGTTTTCAATATAGGAAGTTGTTCTTTTGCAGATCAATTGCCCTTATAAAAGAGGTGTGCATATTGCTAGGATTTTGATTTCTGATATTTTATCGAAAAAATACCAGCTTTTGAACTTAGTCATTTTTTGGCAAAATGTTGCATATAGGGTACTCCATTTCACTGGATACGGGTAGACATGGATTATGGATACAGTTCACTTAAAAGAAAACCCGGTTTGCTGTTACATTGACAGCTTTTCACTTGTTTTATTGTTTAGTTGTGAGTTAAATATTTGATACGATTCGCAAGTATTTAAAATCGAGCCGCGAATGCTGCCTCCAGTTGGATGCGGCGAGATTTCCAGTTTTCGTAATGGCGCCGGTTTTGACGGGTTCCTGACAGTTAAATATCAAAATCGTTAAAATAAGCCAGAAAAAGGTCATATATTTCGGAGAAGCTCGTGAGCTGCACTCCAACCTTTGTTTTTAGACAGCCGAGTAGCAGGGCCTCGCTGAGGTTCTAGTCTCCGGTCTGATGGATTCCTTTATTGGTTGCTACAGTTTTCACATCACTTGATCTGATCTTACAAGCAAGGGCCTGTTGTTCACAGTCCTTGCCGCTTAGAAACGGCCAAATTTATTTTAATGGCTACTACAGTGATGGTTTACTGCTGTCTCTTGCAGTAGCGTAGTCAGGGATGGTACATTTACAATAATGTTCTCTCCATTGGACTCATCCTTATTTGAACTTTGGACTGTTGTAGGCTTAATAGGACGAAGTCAGGATGGTAGAACCATTCCAGACTGATCTCATGAAGAGGTCATAGATGAGATGGTACTTCGGTACTCATCCATTTCTGTCAAAGCGGTAACTGTCATCAGCACCTCCCATGTTATCTTTATGGCAGTCGTCAACAGGTACTACTCTTGAAGAAAAAGATGACCCTTTTAGAAATACCATTTGCGCACTTCCATGGTTTATTCTTTAATTGCTTCTCTTGTAGCGTGGGGCATATTTCAATGCTGCCACTGTTCTACTATACGCTTGTTTATTAATACTCTCAAAGTGGAAACGCCCAGAAATTGTGCTTCTTTGTTGGGCCATGTAGCAAATATGACCTTAACAACTGAAATTTGTAACAATAAACATTCTTACTTCCTAATATAATTTCAAAAGAATTAGCAATAAACACCTAGACAGTCCTAAATTAAGTTACCAAGTGTCATATATCAGTGTGTCGTAGAAGTCAGACTTACTGGTTCTCAGCTGGTCAAAAAGCTGTATAAATGTTGGTCGTGACGTCTGCCCTCCAAATCATTTCGAAAGAAATTAAGGATAAGGCTTAAATGTTTTAGGTTACAATCCAATAAATATGTAGGCGCGTTTGCAGATTTCAATGTTATCAAATTTTGACAGTTTCGACGGTATTTTGGTTAAGGCCGCCTTAGTCGATTTGAATTTATGATCTCCTACATCTATTTTAACGGTTTCTTTTTGCAATCTTTCGAAGCTATTATTCTTCTTTCTTAAATCGATCGTCCCCTTCATCAATAGAAACTTCATCAAAGGAGATCTTGATTTGATTTTTAAAGATGACGGCATCGGTCTTGGACTACAAAGTCTGGTAACTTGCACCGGAATATTTCTTATACCGCTTCTTCATTTCTTCTCTTGCTAACTTTCCTGATGAACGATTGTTAACATTGACCACCAGGTTGGGAAATCCTTTTCGACATTTTTCGTGTTCTTGATCTTACCTCGCTAAAATTGTTCCACAGTCGTGAATTTAAACCTAAATCCACTTTGCTGGTCTTGCACATGTCTGTTTACTGCATACAGGCTTCCTCGCTTAAACTGTTCACAAATAGTTTGCCACCTACAAATACAACTTGCAATTTTTACACGTATTATTTTTAACAAACAAACACCCTATCATTAGTATAATATTGATTAGAAATGTTTATTCAAATGGTCCAATCCAATGATGTGGCAGTTCAGGAGACAATCCTTCCTTTCACGTTGGATTATGTATCAGCACAGCATCACCCATGTGATATTCATGAAAATTAATATTTTTGTCATATCTCCTTTTCATTGTTTCTGCAGTAATTTTCAGATTTGGTCTAGCGTATTCGTGCACATTTCTAATTTGCCTTGCCAATTGCGTTTGATTCTGATGTTGAACTTTCCCAAATATTAAATCTAGAGACAGATATTTGTTTTCAAAGCATGAAGGTGATACTTCTGTTGCCTCATGTACAGAAGATCTGTACATAAGACAACATCACAACCGATAAACAAGTGTCCCAATCTCGTTGCATGACAAAATGACAAAATCAAACCGAAAACTATCTCAAAAATCACTATAACGAAATATAAAAATATGATCTGATATGTTTTGAACTGTTTGATTGGCTCGATCTACCATCCGATTTAGGTTTTAATGGTGTTGTTCGGGTTTTTTCCATATTCAGCAATTCTAAAATGTCCATAAACAGTCCCGATTTGAAATTTGTTATTTGATCAGAATGAGTTTCTTTAGGGAAAGAAACACACTGATGAGTCGGACAAAAACCTTATGACGTCCCTTGTCCTGGTGTTGAGTTATTCTTGCCATCTATTGTTCCAAATATCCGTGAGAGAAAAATAACTCATTTTCGACAGAAAGAAATTGATTGACACAAAGGCTTTGCAGTACAATGGCTATAACGTAATTAAGAAAACAGGATTCCTTCGACAGATGAATCTTAATAACTTAGTTTGATAACTTAAAATGGCACTAATTAATTTAACAACATTTTACCAGAAATACTGGCAATTGGCTTAAGGCTTTTTTCTGCAAATATGCATAAAATAGATCCAATTATTGAAAAAAGGGATATGGTCATCTTTCCCTTCTTCTTGGTTGCAGATTTCTGAGAGTGTTTTTTGGTGTTTTTTTGGTTACAGCAGCAGTTACAAAAGTTAATATTGTTGGACAGAGCCTCTTACCTTATAATTATGTACCAGCTGAAGTTTAGAACAGATGACAAGTTTTTCTTTCATTGTCCATGAACTTTGAAAAAGATGAAATCTCATGTATTATAATGTCACACATCACATGTACTGATGATGATTTTGTAACTCTTCTAGCTTTAAACAGCTTCCGAAAACCACTTCGGTATTTGGACAGCCTAAATAATTGCACTCCTTTTCCGGCAGCAGTTTCATTGACATGCAATGTTATCTAAAATGTTAATTTGCTTATGATATAACAGCATTATATATATTGAAATAACAATTACAAATTGAAATTTATTATCAATATTATATCACATCTGATAATTTTATGTCATGTGATCCAATCATGCAGTTTTTTCCCTTAAATATACATATAAATTATCTTTTCCTTATAAAGTGCCTTTGGGCTGGTACGTTTTACATGAGTGGAGACAACTTTGTTTTTTTGGGCGTCCATTGGTGACTGGAGGAAGCCAAAACTTTTGTAGAAATATAACTAGCAGGCTGTTTCATTTTTTTTGTAAACTTAACCTCCACCTCTTCCAATTTATTTTTCTTTGTATCTAAAGACGTTACAGTTAGACTGCATTCATTACATATGTAAATTTGCTAGATGTTCATTTCTCTAAAGTTTCTGCAGCACTTTGCCCACCTTTAAACTTTGTAAAAAGGCCCACTCTTTTAAAGCCCCACTTTTTTTCAAAAGGTGCATTGCAGCAACAGCAGGCATCTATTTTTATCAATTTATTTCCAAAAATAGATTACAGTCCGCCAAAAAGAAAAGCAAAACAAGGAGTAGAAAAAAAATTATCTTTTAATAATGTCATATTTCTATTTAAATATAAATGAAAGTGTTGTAGAATGTCATAGAAAACAATAGGAAAGTTTTAATAGTTTTTATTTATAAAAAAGTGCAACAGTCGAAAATGGCTCCAATGCCCATACGGCAGCATCACCAGTTTCAGTCGTGAAATCTTCACATGTGTGTTGATCACGTGATCGTTTGACCCCTATTAGAATTTTGTGTATTTATATACTGACGTCATGCGAGATGCGACCTAGTTTGAACTGTGTCAGATGTCAGTGTTAGAGCCGTTTAATAGGCGAATGCATCGTATTACGAATGAATCATATATAGGAGAACCATTTCTTAACCGACCGCTTGCGTCTCAGAAGTTAGATCTGCGAAATAAAGTTGCAAAAGGTAGGCAAAGTCCCGACATCATCCGGTGTCGCTGAGTTCCCACTTTTTAATATGGCCTCCGCTCTGACTCTCCCCCGCACGTCACAATATAAAAGCTGGGGTTAGTCGGAGGAATCTCGGATTACACTTTGTTAGTTAATCAGCATTTCTTCTATATTCCAATAAAAATGTTGATAACTTTGTGATTGATTCAATATCCTCCATGTTTTTTTTTACTCCTTTCGATGTTTTCTGCAATAATTTCATTTTGGAGGGAACTTTATCGGGACCGAGGCAATTCAAAAGGAAACTCGTTATATAAACCACTATTGTACAACAGTCATAAAATTAAATAGTTATATCGTGTATTATTAAACAAACTATTAAAAAATTGGGTAAAGAAAATATTTCTATGCAAAAGTTAAAAAAATTCAGAGTAAATAATCATGACCGAGGTAAATAACATAAACTTCTATTGAACTTCTTTTACAAGTTCCCAGACTTGGTGTCTGATTTATTGATATTTGGCGGGAGGGACTCCGCACACACTATGTGCAGCTAAAACAAACATAAGGGTGATTGATAATAAAGTTGACCTCAATGAAGTAAAATTAGTTGAAGACATTCCCTGTGAACTAAATTTGATTTTGTAACACAACTGAAAATATTTTAATGTGAGAATGTTTTAAGCAATCAAAATTAAAACAATAAATTTACACTTCCTTCGGGCACATTAAAAAAACATTTATGGAGGCATATAAATAATCACTTTGAACTTGATTATTCTTCACTCCTAAAGGTGGCCCATCTAGGTCACATTTTCTGGATTTGGAAACCAACCTCTGACACATTTTAAAACACAATTTGGCATGATGTCTCTACGATGATATACGAAGTTTCTATATCTAGGGTCTCTCTGAAGTACACTCATTTTTTTCTGAATGTAATTAGGATGGTTCCAAACATTCCGATGGTACATCATAGTCCAAAATCTTTTGTACGACGTGCATGACCTGGATGGGGTTCATTTTCCCACCAAAGTTGTTTGTTTACTACATCAGTAATGCATGGTTTGCAAAAGCAGTGCGGACACTCATCAAAGTTCTCGTCTTGTTGAATTCTAAAAGGTTCATAATCTTCATGGTTTTCCTCAGTGTTATGATATCAGATACTTAATCAGGTTTAGATATTGCTGTTGTTTGTGTTTCAGCATCCACAGATGAACTGTTTTCATTAACAACCACACTATCAAAAACCCAACCAGAATGATTTGTAAAGTTATTTCTTTTGACTGTGTCATTTTCTTATTTCCACTGCATGCTTATGTCAATTTCAAGAGTTGTGATAGGACACTTGTTAAACCAGTGTGATTTAATGCCCATTAGCAGCTTCTGCTGGTGCAGATGCCTTACTCAGATTTAGGTTTATACTCATACACATTGTAATACCAACAAAAATCAAGAGAAAATACAATTACATTTATTTTATTTCACAATAGGTAAAGGCCCTGTCACATCAAGCTGTGTCCACACGGCGTGTTCACGTTGTAAAATTAATGGAATCGCCGTAGGATCGCAAGGAAAATTAAGAAAAAGTGTACAGTTTTATTTGAAAATTTTACAAGTGGCGTCCTGACGACGACCTAGGCGTTCTTACAGAGCTCCCACGGCGTGTAACTGCGTTTCCACAGAGTTCTACTTGGCGATTAACTGCGCTCTCGCCGAGTCTCCGCCGCGCGCTCACATGGCGTGCTAGGAGATTTTACCGCGCGTCCACGGCGTGCTCTGTGCACTAACTGCGTGCACAAGACGTTCTTTACTTCTTGGTAGGTTAATATTAATTGGTACAATTGTATGGGAAACAAACAAGAATTTACAACTAGTAAATAAATGATTAAAAATGTTTTGATTTTATGAAAAGGTGCTTTGTTATTGTCTTGGAATATTAGCAAATGCTACTTTTTACATAGTCATCTACATCTTGTTTAATAATTATTACATCGCTTGCTATTGTACAACAGCCATTTTTCGAGTTTTCATTGTCTTGATGACAACGCACTAGAAACGCCGTGGGAGCGCGGTATAAACGCAGAAGAAACGTCACGAGAGCGCGATGAACGCAGCAACAGCTCTTTGGGGTCGTTGTGTGAACGCAGCCAAATGAAAAACAACTTGTTCAAACGCTGTGGATGCGCAGTGAGAACGCAATAGAGACGCAGTGAGATCCCAAAGCACTCCGTGAGGTATCCGTGCAAGCGCTATTGACTTATCACTGCGATTAGCTGCGTTCCTTGAGCGCGCCGACGGAGCTCTTGTGGCGCTGTCGGCGATTTACGGCGCTGTCACGGCGATCTCACTACGCTCCTACGGCGTGTTTATCAGAACGCCGAGCCACGGCGCGTACTTTGTGCATGTTCAAAGTGAACGCCGTCGCATGGCGTTCTTCAATGTTCAAGGCGATTCCACAGCGACGGACGAAGATGCCGTTGCGTTCCTACGGCGTTGTATGAGACTCTACTGCGTTTACACTGGCGTTTTACATTATTTAAGGGCGCAGCGGGATCGCCGTGAGGACGCAGCTCCGATGTGACAGGGATTTTAATATTTTGATCTATATTTTTTTTCAAATGAAGATTTATCAATTTGATGCATAATTTTCAAAATGGTTCATTAAACCTTTATGTCCCTCAAATGTCAGAGGAGCGCAACAAGGTTTGTGACTTGGCACAGTTATCTCACTTTTCAAATAAATGGAATCAAAATCTACACTTTGACATTGATCAGAAATATTGAAAAATATTCTAAATATTAAGAGATACCTGCTGAGAAATAGACTTATCCGTTGAAATTTAAGTACCCCTGTCTGGACATCATCAGTTCCTGAGAGAGATTCCCCGCATTGATGTCAGTTTTGGGCTATTTCGTTATATGATCCAGGGACATTTACATGTATCAGTTTGAAAAACCAATGCTTATTTCTGTTTTCCTACTGAAAAAAATTGAAGGGAAATACTTATCTGATATTCAACGAATTAATTGTTTGCCTTGGACAACACTAAAAAGATTCCACAAAAAATATAAGTTTATAATCTGACCCCTAGTGCCGTTGAATTGGAACATTCAATAATGATCCCCAAAAACAACGTTACATGAATTATTTTCTCTCTGTAAAGTTCTGAGCATGGAAGCTACTACGAAAAAACGACCACCATCATTTTAAAAATATCCATTCCAGGAGATGAAGAAAGGAAAACTTTGACGCTTGGACTACTCAAAGATGTTCGAGAGGTATTAGTCAGGCAATTACATGTAGATCATTCTGTGAATAATGCGGATATTATTGAAAAATCATTGAAACTATTTTTGGAGAAGTTTGAAATAAGAAATGAAGCACACCACGAACCACTGGATTTTAACACCTACATCCAAGTTCCAGAAAAGGAGACTGAACAGAAAATATTTTTGACAGCTGGAACGTCACCTAAACGTTTAGTCAAAGTTGTGGAAAATCACGCCAAAGAATATAAGGAAAGCAGTGACCTGGCTCTGTGGGGAGAAGTTGGATGTCAAGGTGAGGACGAGGATGGAATCACCATAATGACCGATGCCTGACATGGATGGCGTAAAAACGCTAAAAATTCAAGTGTGGTTGCAAATGGTGAAAAGACACACAGAGTCATCAAGTGTGAAAATGTGACCAAACAAGATGACATCATCTCACAGAGACATGAACAAATTGGAACAGAGAGAATTTATAAATATCTAGAGGATGAAGGAATAGCCATTAACGTCCACATTCGTGACAGAAACCTATCCATTAACAAATTTGTCAAAGATTTGCGAGGCCCGGTTAATCAAAACGATTCTTGGAATGGAGTGAAGCCCATCAAAGAAAAAATGAAAAAAAATTCAAGTAGACCAGCGTATTTAAAAGGTAAAAATTGGAACCTGTTGCGACCCACTGCCACTGGGCACTAAGAAAATGTGAGCAAAATCCAGAAAAATTGAAAAAGCTCTTACTGAACATAGTTGAACACTACAAAAATAACCATTCTGAGTGTCATCATTCTTCGAGATGTAAGGACAAAAATTAGGAACCATCAAGACTGGTCATTGCAGACAAATTCTCAGAAAATTTACTGCTATGTGTCACAACAGGTTACAACCTCTACAAATATACAGAGGATTATGTTTTAGCTAAGGACACATACTATGTGGAAAGCATTAATATTACTATGAATAAAAAGATAGCATTCGGTGACCAAGCCTACAGAACAAGATCATTTCTGGCTGTTTGTCACTGGAATGAAAATGTGGACAGAGCCTTTACTTCCGTTTTCGAATCCAGTGAGACCAAATGTACCACGCAGTAAAAAGGGGAAAAGGTTTATAAGGCCCCAACATATCATTATAGAGAAGGGATATGGAAGAGACAAATGGCTGTTCTATGTTAAAATTTGTGTCTTGATCTCTGTGAATTGAATACTTAAAATACTATAAAAGTCTTTGGGTTTTTTTATTATGTATGATTGTAGAGTGTATTAAACAATCACTGCAGTGAAATCTTATCAGTTTCGTCTGCTACAAAGGAGCACTTGTAGGATACAAGCAATGCTGATAACAAGTTCTAAATTTAAACTGCTTCTGAGTAAGCCCTGCTCCTCTTGCCATATCGGCTTAATTGCTGTAGGGGTGTAAATTTTCTAGGTCACTCTCCGCCTTTAAAATCTACAGACATCATAAAGATACCGTGATAAAGTTGTAAAGATTTTCTAGAGAATCGAATACTGTGTTTTCTGTGATTTTGATGAAAAAGATGTTCAGTTGTGATGGGTTAAATATAGTTCTATCGCACTACGTCATAATATGGATGTTACAATATTGGTTCCACTTAAACATATCGTTTAAGACATCCAGCGTTGATTTGCTCTACATTCACGTTGTAAACTATGGTAATTATAAGCAATTAGAACGGTAATGTATTATTTACGAAAGATAAATATGTTTACTGTTGAGAAAATCGCTTTGTTTAAGTAAAATGAATAACGAAATTTCTAGGATATCGTGTATGCTTATATCTTCTTTGATTTGATGGGCCCCGCCCCGGCTTTTCCATTTACTAAAACCGAAAATATTTCGTATGATATTAATCATTCATTAATTAACGTTTTAATAATATCTAACATTGTTGACATACCCAAGTAGAACACTTTAGCAAAATGTAATTTTGACAGAATATTTCATCAGGGTCTACTTGGTTTGGAGCTTATAGCATGAAACGCTATCTGTCAACATAGGATTTATTTTATGAAATCTTTTTATAAGATGTCATTATATAATAAATCCTCTGAGTTTAGATTTGAATACATAAAGTAGTAATAAATAACCAAACACAATGCATGCATTGCATTCTTTTGTATTCTATTCTGATATACCAGGCTTGTAAAGCATACTTGCATGCAACAATTTGCGCAGATATATTGATGCGATATGGTTAAAATATATTTTTACACTCTTTTTTTGTATATCAAGCGCTATTTTCCACAAAATTGTGAATTAATTTTTGGAAATTTGACGTCTGGCAAATTTCATTATTATTAATAATTTTTGCTTGTGGGGTACATCTGTCTGAGAGGTGATAACAAAAAACTAGCATGTAAACATATTTTTTTAGGTATATATATTGCTAGAATGTATATCTATTATTTAAAGCTTTTTAGCTCACTTGAGCTGAAAGCTCAAGTGAGCTATTCTGATCACATTTTGTCTGTCGTCCGTCTGTCCGTAAACTTTTCACATTTTCACCATCTTCCCAAGAACTACTTGGCCAATTTCAACCAAACTTGGCACAAATCATCCTTAGGCAAAGGGGATTCAAAGTTGTGAAAATTATGGGCCACGCCCTTTTTCAAGGGGAGATAATTAGAAATTATTAAAAAATTTGAGAAATTTTCAAAAATCTTCTTCTCATGAACCATAAAGCCAGGAAAGCTGAAACTTGTGTGGAAGCATCCTCAGGTAGTGTAGATTCAAAGTTGTGTAATTCATGGCCCCCGGGGGTTGGATGGGGCCACAATGGGGGGGTCGAAGTTTTACATAGGAATATATAGAGTAAATCTTTAAAAATCTTCTTCTCAGAAACTAATCAGCCAGGAAAGCTGAATCTTGTGTGGAATTCACCTCAAGAAGTGTAGATTCAAAGTTGTGAAATTCATGATCCCTGGGGGTGGGTGGGGCCACAATGGGGGCTCGAGGTTTTACATAGTAATATATAGAGTAAATCTTTAAAAATCTTCTTCTCAGAAACTAATCAACCAGGAAAGCTGAAACTTGTGTGGAAGTATCCCCAGGTAGTGTAGATTCAAAGTTGGGAAATTTATGATCCCTGGGGGTGGGTGGGGCCACAATGGGGGTCGAAGTTTTACATAGGAATATATAGAGTAAATCTTTAAAAATCTTCTCAGAAACTAATCAGCCTGGAAAGCTAAAACTTGTGTGGAAGCATCCTCAGGTAGTGTAGATTCAAAGTTGTGTAATTCATGGCCCCCGGGGGTTGGGTGGGGCCACAATGGGGGGGGGGGTCGAAGTTTTACATAGGAATTTATAGAGTAAATCTTTAAAAATCTTCTTCTCAGAAACTAATCAGCCAGGAAAGCTGAAACTTGTGTGGAAGCATCCTCAGGTAGTGTAGATTCAAAATTGTGAAAATCATGATCCCTGGGGGTAAGGTGGGGCCACAATGGGGGACACAATTTTACATAGGAATATATAAGGTAAATATTTAAAAATCTTCTTCTCAGAGACACTAATCAGCCAGGAAAGCTGAAACTTGTGTGGAAGTATCCCCAGGTAGTGTAGATTCAAAGTTGTGAAAATCATGAACCCCAGGGTTAGGGTGGGGCCATAATGGGGGGTCGAAGTTTTACATAGGAATTCATAGAGTAAATCTTTAAAAATCTTCTTCTCAGAAACTAATCAGCCAGGAAAGCTGAAACTTGTGTGGAAGCATCCTCAGGTGGTGTAGATTCAAAGTTGTGAAAATCGTGATCCCTGGGGGTGGGTGGGCCACATGGGGGGGGGGGGGGGGGGGGTCGAACTTTAACATAAGAATATCTAGTTTAAATCTTTAAAAATCTTCGTCCCCAAAAACTAATCAGCTAGGAAAGCTGAAACTTGTGTGGAAGCATCCTGAGGTAGTGTAGATTCAAAGTTGTGAAAATCATGATCCCTGTGTGTAGGGTGGGGCACAATGGAGGGTCGAAATTTTACATAGGAATATATAGAGTAAATATTTAAAAATCTTCTTCTCAGAAACTAAGCAGCCAGGAAAGCTGAAACTTGTGTGGAAGTATCCTCAGGTAGTGTAGATTCAAAGTTGTTAAAATCATGATCCCTGGGGATAGGGTGGAGCCACATGGAAGGGGGGGGGTTAAAGTTTTACATAGGAATATATAGAGTAAAACTTTTAAAATCTTCGCGGGGGTGTTAAGGAAGCATATGGAATCTGAGTTACATGTAATTCCGTGAAATCACAAATCTTAATTATTATGTACATATTCGAATATGTAAGCAACTAAACGTAGATCAAAAACAAATAAAAAATACTGAAGACAATTTTTTTCCAGAAATTAGTTTGTATTACGTAGATTTACACATTGATGACGTCATGACTAAAAGTTTAATGTCGTGTGAATTTGATCGGAAAGCATTGTAAACATATTCAAAATATAACTAATCTAAGAACTCTAATAAAGTATTGTGGTGTGATTTATTGAGAATTGAACATAAGAATACTGGGGGAGATGTTAGTTTTATCAATCATTCGCTAAAAGGTATGTAAATTTGCTTTTATTTCTCGGCCAGGCTTTCCTCTGTCGTTGTTTACAATATAAAAATCCGACTAGAACAACACTACCCCGTATATATTGAACTTGAAATTGTATACGTATCGTTAGTTTGATCAATGCTTAAATTGAAAAGTGCTGCTAGAATCCCATGCTGTGTGTTGTTTTGATGCAATTTGCCGTTTTCCGTGCAAACTATATAAAAGTTAGGACGGTTTTACGAGAACCGGATAAATAACTTTTTAATAAGGAAAAACATAGGATTCTAGCAGCGGTTTTGATTAAACTGAGAAGTTTTGCTTTCACTTGATATGTTTATTTTATTTTTGAAACCGCGGGGTAGTGTTGTTCTACCTCATTTTATGTTAAGGAATATACGTAAGCTATTTATAGTTGTCACGTGATAATGCACCAATGTGGCAGTTATGTACTACCTGATTTTATTGCACTGGCATCTATTTTAAAGGATAATACTAAGTTTTTTATCTTATTCAAAATAATTATTTAATTTCACGATTTTGAATATAACAGTCAAAATAAGACGCTAAATTGCCCATATGCTTCCTTAACACCCCCGCGTTCTCAGAAACTAATCAGCCAGATGATTCTTTATAACTGTTAAGACTTTGGCTCCAGGACAATTCTTCGGCCTCACAAGAAGGTTCAAAGTTTGATGTAGCTTTTTATCCCATAGATAAACAATTATTAAGGATCTTTTTGAGAACTGCAATACTCATCATGTGATATGACTATAAAACAATCCTGTTAGAAAAGGGACTAATGATTATAAACATAAAAAATATCCAGGGGGGAAAATGGATTTTATTTATACAGGATCTACATGTATTGTACATTGTCCAGATTGTTTGTATTATGACTCCATTAAGCTGATTTTATCATACCTATTGTTCCTCAGGTGAGCGATGTGGCCCATGGGCCTCTTGTTTGAATGATTAAGCTTATTTAGTGCCGAGTAAAGGACTACCTTAAATAGGAAAACGAGAATAGGGCGAGTTATCTCGCTTGCAACCTGGTGTGCATTCTACTTCAATACTAGGATCTTGCATCAAATGATAAAAAAAACCAGCTATCAATATATATTTTGCTTCATCTTGTTGAAATGTATGTAGGCTTTAAGGCTTCGGTCAACAATTTAAATCAGATGATACGTTAAATAGCATTACGAGCAAATCATTTAACACCACCAGGACACCTGTTAAAATAGAAATGGGCTATACAATTGTTCTTTAAATACGTCGGATGTACAATAGAGACGCCATGACCTGAATGTAAAATACAGTCCACAGAACTGTTTAAGTAAATTGGGGGAACATGGCTCAATAAATGTTTATGCTACACAAATGCCAAGAAAAACCTTAAAATGAATGCATGTTTTTATGGTGAACAAATTAGAGTAACCTTAGTTTCCCTTTTATTTTGTAAGCACATTTCTATCTCTCGGGTGATATTTAGGTAATTTAAATACCAACCGGCATTTATTCCTTCCTCGACAACAATTACTCTAGCGTGAATTCTACAAAAAATGAACCCCTAACGCTGTTGTTACCCCTTCCCTTTATATAATCTATAGAAGAAATGGATATAGCCACGGGAACAGATTAAAAGATACGATTCATGATGAAACAGTCAAGCGTGTGTGCATTGTTGCTACATGTATTTGGTTGAAGCATTTTAATGAAATGCAGCGGAAATACATGGTTTATAAATTTGAGGTATTTTGTATGCATTTATATGTATGGGACACTTGATACGTGCCATCTCCCCGATAAAGTTTATTATTGCGTGTGATCAACAAAAAATATAAACTCCTAGTCCAGCTGAAATTCCTTCTTTACTTCATTTATTAACGAGAGAGAGAGAGAGAGATATTTAACATTTGAAACATTCTTTGCTAAGATATTTATTTTGTATCCTTTCTTTCTCTCAAATTTTATTTAAAACATTTGGAAATATGATTGTACTTGGTAATCATTTTACAAATTAGTTTGGCATATAAAGCAATTTCCGTGTTTACATATATGATTTCATCAGACCATGCAAGTGTTATCCCAGTTCTGTGTAAAAAAAAATATAATCTACTTTGTAGACACCTGACACGCATCAATTGTGTAAAGAAATGAATACCTGGTGACTTTAAGTGTTATCTTTTGATCTCGATACTTTTTTAAAAATTCCACGTGAATCATTACAACGTAATGCAAAATTTGTAAAACCATGCGTAGTCATTAGATCGTATCAAAGTTGAAACAATTCGGCAGTTATTCATTTGTGCAAACAATTATTTACTGTTCAGACTCACAGTTGTGTATAAAATTATGATTGCTTATTTTTTTAGGACTTCCAATATTAAGAGAATGTGAAAATAAGATTTCAAAAATTGACGATTCTTTCTTTTGTAATCAATGATTGCTTCTGTTGTTAACACAAAAATGGGTATTTAATAATGTCTCATAAAACCAGAGAGGGAAAGAGAGTGTGCTCCTCATTCTCAACCGCTTCACATATTTGTGATAAATTTATATCATCAATTTCGTTAGAGAATTCTAAAAAGTCAGGCACATTAATCTCCATTTCGGCCATTTCGTGTCGGCGGCAAAAACTTACTGCGCACTTTCACAAACCATGTGTTATACAAGGATGGACTTTATGACGTCATAGCGCGTGCGATTATGCAAATTAACCATGACACAAAACATTTACTGATACATTTGTTTCGTTTGTAAAGTATTTATGGATAAAGAGAGGCGGAAAATCCTCGTCGCTCAGCGACTCGGCTGTCCCGCCTCTCTGTACTATAAATACCTTACAAACGCAAAAATGTATTGTAAATATAACTTATGACATCAACTTTGCATACTTTTAGAGTAAATCAAGTTTTATTAAAGTACCTTTCGTCATCAGATTGTTGCTAATGTAAGGGTTTCGTGATAAAAGTTCGACATTTACAGAGTTTGGTTTCATGTCTAGAATTTTATAACACTTTGCTGTTAATTTTTCAGATGTGCGAAATAAATTAAGGAAAAATATTAAATACTATCCCGAGTGATATTGTGTTAAGTTGAACATTTGTAGTTGGTTTTTGATGCAACTGAACACGCACGATTTTTAATTTGATCTCCATGGTCACAGGACAATTCGGTGTGTCTAAGTTTAATATAACATGCCGATTTACAATGTTGTTATGGCTGTAACGGTTAAGGTAGAGTTAGGCTTGCATGAATAAATGTAGATTTAAATATTTTATAATGACTTACAATAAAATGTATTCCCTCACAACTTTCATGATATAACTCGCGGTGGACCAAATCTGTAAGTCTTTCGTTTAAACATTCACGAGATACACATACGCCATTCTTTTTGTTCACTGAAATGTAACTTAGTTATGATATAAAGCTGTCATGAATTTATAATAGTATTTGGTCGCCATAATAGTTTCAATCGCATCATCAATTGCCACTGGGCTATACATACCGGTCTAGAAAGTTACGGTCGTTTGCTTTTGAGGCATTCAAGTGACACGGACATCTAAACAGCCAATAAATAGCTAGATAAATTCTAGATGGTGGTACATTTTGCATTCTTAGGCAGAGGTTACTAATATATATTTTATAATGGGATAAATATATAACGTCAGGTACATGTCTTAACATGTATGTTATCTAAGGTTAACATTGTTTCATAATCGAGACTTAAACTTTTACCTGTGAAAAATCCAACCCATCATAATATTACTTTACAATTAACTAGAATATTGCCATCGACCGTATTAACATTTTAGCTCATACCCGCACGGACGCATTGCATATAACAGTCTATTTTGATTGGTTGTTTAACAATTCATTAAAATCAAAGTACTGAAAGTACTGACACGAGTTGATGCTACAGGAATCAGGCATTTATTGCCCCTTTTCTGCTCTCAACAACCAGAATTTGAAATAAATCATTAATAAAGTATACAGGAATCTTATTATCATAGGCCATAACATATCAAAGATGGAAAATAATGAATCGTGAAATATCATAGAGGGATGTTCGGCCATCTTGTACATTTGAGGGTCAAAAACTGACTAAAACAGTTTTCATGAAAAAAAGGCAATAAATATAAGTTCGCATTCAAAAACAGAACAACACCTTTTTAAAAGCTGCATGGTCCGATTTTATATCAAATGTGTACGCTTTTGAAAGGATGGTTATGCTAAGTATGTGTATAATAACAGACATTGCTGTAGTTTTCCTTGTCAATTAAGCCATATTTCAATGAAAAAGATGATGACTTTTTTTTAACAAAACAAACGTCATAAAAAAAGTATCGCGTTATTTCGCCTCATATTAAAATTCGCCCTGAAGTCGAGGAGGGGATGATTGTATTACGACTTTGACATCAAGTGTAAATGTGAGTAATGTTCTGGCAAAACAAAAATAAACCTGCGTACAGTTTGTTCACTATTATTTCTGAAGTTTGTTTTGTTTACAATCGATGCATTTTGTTTTGTTTTGTCAATTTGTTTTTTGATATTTTTTGAATGCTCATAAAAAATCATTTTTATTTACTTTGAATATTTCTAGCTTTGAAGGAGACCGATTTTGCTGGTGTAAATACTAAATAGGTGCGGGTTTATAACTCTCTAAGATATTTGGTTTGTATGGAAAATTATTTGATTCTGTAGTAGCCAAAATATTAGACCATGCAGCTTTGAACAGGTGCATGACAGTTTGTATTGTTATGACGATCGACACAACTAATGATAAGTTCATTCAATCGGCAACATTTAACTCACGTTATATATCTTTCTCATAATTAAAAATATATACCCTCTATACCGGTACCTTATTATTACGTAGAGGGTATACTATTTTTTATTATGAAAAAAAATGTATAACGTCTCTGCCCATGATGAATCTGTATCTACTTCACTAGGAGCAAATCGTCAATATGATGAAATGATGTTCTCTTCTTCTGTCATTTCTCAAGTTATTATACTTCCTTTCAGAACCTTGTTCCATTTAAATATTTTCATTAAATTTCAAATCGTTTTTACAAAACTATACAGGCACAATATTTTAAAGGGTTTTATAAATCACATGCACGTGACATTTTAAACTTTTCTCTTTAGAATTCTTGTACCATATATTATAGTACAAGGATTTTTTTTCATTTAAAGAGAAGTTTATAAAAACGTCAGGTTCCTGTGTTATATTTAAACAATAAAATGCATTCTTTGGTGATTCATGGGGGATATGAAGGTGGCGACATTGCAGAAAAAATACATAATCCGCGTTAGCGGGCTATATAATTTTTTTCTGCAATGATCGTTACTTTCATAACCCGCATGAATCATCAAAGAAGCATTTTATTGTTTATATAAAATATCTTAAATGATTAGGGTCAATTTGTAATATTTACATTTTAGTGTCTTTAATATGTCTGTGTAAATTTACATCTTTCTTTTAACAAATTAATAAATTGATTGTAAAAAGTAAGTAAAATTCACTAAATTACTGTTAATGTACATTAGTACGTTAGCTAAAAGAAACAGCCAAATCGTCTCCAATGGGAATTTGAGTCTGTCATCATCATGAAATCTTATATTCCGCGCAGTCCGTGATCTTTTTTTTTAAGTCGCTGTATAAAGTTTCGACCAATCGAGAAACGGGGCGTGTTGATTTCAGTTATGGCTGTTTTAAAGTTAGTCTACACTGACATATAAATATAATACTTAGTATAAAATTCAAATCATTGCATCAGGTATCAAAAAACAAAATGACAAGATTCAACTCATGTCCAAAATGCACACCATTAACAACAAGCTGCTATTCTATAGATAAAGTAAAATAGATTGCCTCTGTTTATCAAATCAATTTGTAAAAAAAAAAATAATGTTTTAGATACTATTTCTTAATCAACGCTGCTCAAAACTATAAATCGCCACACAATATAAACTACCACGCTAGTCTATTTTTAATCTATGA
Source organism: Magallana gigas (assembly GCF_963853765.1). NCBI lineage: Eukaryota > Metazoa > Mollusca > Bivalvia > Ostreida > Ostreidae > Magallana > Magallana gigas. Next base: position 2,964,847 of record NC_088853.1, on the reverse strand, counting down.
CGTACATAAACAGGCGTGCAGTTTTCCCGATGTGCATGTTGCAGGGCCACACTGACCTTCAACTCAACGAAAGATCAAATCACATAGACACCACCACCCCCCCCCCCCCCCCCCTCCCCCGCTCTTGATTATTTTCAACTCTTTTGCTTCACCTCTTTGTTTTGTCACACTAAAATGATTTCACGTTTGATAAAGTGTAAGTAATGAAAAGCATTCATGTTCCTGAATTTCAACTCTTGTGTGGGAAAACGTTAAACATTCACCACTGAGCTGAGCTAATTTGCATAAAGGCGATTACAGCGCGGATATCACTGAAGTTTCATTTCCATGCATATACGTCAAATTTAGTTATAGCGATATTTTCATCAGTCAATAAAAATGTTATTGGTTATGAAGAAACATACTTGGTATCTTTTATACAATTTATTGATGGCAACAATAATGTATCCTTAGTATATGAAATGTGTCAGAAGATTTATTTTGAACCTACATTCTTGTGCGGATTGATATCAATTAACAAAAAGAAAATCATGATTTCCTGTTGATTAAAATACGTTGAAAACAAATTTTACTTCCGATAAACGAAGTCATTCTTTCATCATTCATATCATTACATTTTGATAATTGATGTATTAGTTTGGCCATCAATACGAAAATGTGATTTAACCCAGTGATGGGAAACCCCTTTGCAGTGACTATACTGAGTTGATATACATCAACTCATAAAAAGGGCGTATACAAACCACAGAGATAACCTTTTATTATTGACGCCGCGTACTCGGATAAAGTCATGCAGGTAAGTTCGGCATTCAAGAGTAAATGCCTAACTTGATGGAGAAAATAGTTGCACAGCAGAACTAACAGTTTGGAAAAGTAATATTCTTTTTTGTTTAAACACACATGTAATCGGAAATAATGTAAGTACTTGGTGATTGTTGCAACAGTTTTACGGTGATATTCAAAGCTTTATGTAGATACCGGTAATATCGTTTTTTGCATTTGTTAAACTAAAACCGTAACAAAAATGTGAACACTTTTGAATATAAAACGGTATTGTATATGTGTTTTGTTTGTCTGTTTTTATGCTGATTATTTTTTACATTGCTAGAGATGAATACGCGTTTGTTGTTATCTAAGTTCCTCTTGCACTGTCATGATCAATACACGTTATTTGTGAGTTTTCTAAAAACAAAGGTTGTCTCATATTGTGGGAACACAAATTGATGTAGTGGCACACCTTAAAGCTTCAAGTGTTAAAATCCAGAGTCCTATAAAGAACAACGGACGTTATTAGCCGTAATTGGCTGCAAAACTTATCATATTATCAGTTACCAATTTAAAGCTTGACGATTTATTACATGCAAAATAGAATACAGAGCGCTAAGTCAATTATAAGTAAATGAATGCAATGAACAGAGAACATAATATGTATGAAACGTAGTTAAACATCAAGTCTCAGATGTGTTTAATAGGATTAAATTACATGTAAATACGAACTGTCTTTACCATGGATCGTACCAAGTTAGCTGAAAAACTACAACTTTTGAAGAAAACGACCTTTTTTTAAAAACCTATTTAACTGTTTAAAAGTACTTTTTGTTATGTACACTGTTAAACAATAATATTGAAGCACCATGAATTGACATCATATTGAATATTGAATTGGTTCCTACTAGCGTTTATTGCCAAGCTCTCAAGACTCCCTCTAATTAAAATAAACTCCGTAATTTTGTTTTAGCATTTGTTGTCTGCCGTCCATAGGTCTGACTGCCCCACTGAGCTTAAAATTTATTAATATAAATAGTTTTCAAATAGAGATAAGTATTTAAAGTTTGTTTGTATTTTTCAAAAACTTTCTCGAAAACCATTTGGCCAGAAGTTTTAACTATGGGAGCATCATCAGGTGGTGTAGATTTAACTTTGTTCAACTGGTGATTCCCAAGGGTAAGGTGGGGTCACAATAAGCGGAAGGGTGCAATTTCTTCAAAGACATATTTAGTGAACGTATTAAAACATCTTCTCAAAGCAATTTAACCAGATAAGCTGAAATGTATTTTGAAGCATCCTCAGGTAGTGTAAATTCACATGTATTCAAATCATTGCGGGTAAGACGGGGCCACAATTTTTCATTGGAATATATAGAGAAAAATCTTTAATCATCTTGTTTTTACAAAAACCCATTTAACCAGAAAAGCTGAAATTTAGGCGAAAGAATCTTCATGTAGTATAAATTCAAGTTTGTTTGAATTCATGATCTCCGGGGTAGGGCTACAATGCAGGGAGGGGGGGGGATCATATATATACATAGTTATATAAAGGGGAAAATTAATTTATTTTTAATTGGCAAGATAATGTGTCACTTGTTTGGATGCACCCTCAAGGAAGTGAAGATTCAAGCTTGTTAAGTCGCCTGAGTAAACTCAGGTGACCTATTGCTATCCGTTTTCGTCTATCGTCGTGCATCGTGCAACATGCGTTAACAATTTACTTTTTTAACATCTTCTTAAAAACTACAAGTCTAATTGTTAATTATTGAATCTAAATTGTGATACCCATGGCTCTACCTCCCCCGGGGCTCCACATGTGGGGCCAAATATGCAAAAAAAAAAATCTTCTCAACTCCCATACATGTGAGGAAAGAACTGGTTGCATAATTATGATGTCCATGAAGCCTCTACCAAAATTGTGAAATTCATGGCCACTGGGTCAGGGGTTCTGGCTCTAGGGTGGGGCCTTTATGGCCATATAGTAAAAATTTATTAAATCTTAGAAAAGCTTCTCGTCTTCCATATATATTTGATAACCATGAGGTCGTCTACCAAAATTGTGAAATTCATGGCCCCTGGGTCAGGGGTTCAGACTCTAGGGTGGGGCCAATATGGCCATATAGTAAAAATGTATTAAATCATAGAGTATCTACTTTTCTACTACCATATATATTTGTAAAAAAACAACTAAATGCATGATTATGATGTCCATGAGGCCCTCTACTAATATTGTGAAATTCATGACCCCTGGGTCAGGGGTTCAGGCTCTAGGGGGGGGGGGGGAATATGCCTATATAGTAAAAATGTATTTAATCTTAGAAAATCTTCTTCTCGTCTCCAATATATATTTTGAATACATGGTTATTATGTCCACTAACTTCTCTACCTAAATTGTGAAATCCATGGCCCCTGGGTCAGGGGTTTAGGACATGGGGGGGGGGCAATATGACAATATAGTGTTTATGCATATGATGTTTAAAAATGTTCTTCTCTATTCTCACACATCTGATTAAAAAATTGACTTATATTTATGTTTACCAGGAAGTCCTCTACTGAAATTTGAATTTTCATGTACCTTGGATTATGAGTTTTGACTCTAGGGCAGAACCAAAATGGATGTATAGATGGTAATGCATATAATTATAAATAATTATCTTCTTTACCCCTACACACCTGAAAGGAAAACTGAATTCATGATTTTGTAGACCAGATCTTAAAGTTTTTCGCCAAAATTATAGGTTTCACAGTTCTTTTTGAAAGATTTCAGGCAGAGACGTGGTCGTAATTACAAATTTATAATTTTTCTACTCCAGAATAAAATCTAATTAATTAAATGCATATATGAGACTCCTCCACAAGTTTGTGTATGGGTAATTTACTACTCAGGTGTCCGTTAAGGCCAATTGGCCTCTTGTTTGATTTGTGATTCCCTGGGTTAAGGAGAAAGGGTAGGAGTAACAAAGAAATATTTATAAAAAAATCTTGTAATATCATCTTACAAAACAAGAAAGAAAAAGCTTAAACTTGTCTGGAAGCATTGTCAGGTAGTGTTTGAAAATGAACTGAAGTTAGTTTAAATAATTACCCGTTGTGGGGGGAGGCAAAATGTAGGGTTCAAACAATTTCCTAAGACAAGTATAGATAATACAAAATTTTCGGGACAACCAGTCCCTTCTTCAGGACCAAAAAATAAATTACATGAGTACAAAACAAAGAAAACAAAATCTAAAGCTACTACTAAAATACTTAAGAAACTATAAAAAAGAAAAGCTACATTATAAACATTTGTTCACATTCTTAAAGAAAGTGTTGCTACTGTCGCCGATCGCTCTAAAGTAATCAATCGACTGCCAACTTCACGCCTGATTAAGTTAATTAGCTAATTAAAATTGGCGTCCGAGTTATCTAATGAAAATTTGAACCCCCGTTGTTAACTCGTACGGCACTTATGCTATAGACTCGAATTTTGATTATGTAGTTTATAATGTAGCTTTTCTTTTTATTGTTTTCTTTGTTTTGTACTCATGTAATTTATTTTTTGGTCCTGAAGAAGGGACTGGTTGTCCCGAAAATTTGACAATTTCTATTGTTCGTGTCGTTAGCCATTTTTAGTGCTTTATATATATATATATATATATATATATATATATATATATATATATATATATATATATATATATATAAATTTGTTTTTAGAATTCCTTGGATTGTTCCTTATAAGGACGAAACATGTCTAATTCAAAGTTCAAACTAACCGGAGAGAACACTAATCTGGCTCGTTTGGCACAGATGATACTGGGTTCATGCACTAACGTACTACGTGATGTTCTTGGGAAGGAAATCTCCCCGCCCGATCTGGAGAAAAAAGTCAGATGTTATATTGTTAATACAAAGAAACCTGTGATCAACAAACACCAGAAGGCACTTGTATACGGTCACGATTACTCCAAATTTGATGTTACATTGCTGTACTTCCTATTACGGAATATGTGTTCGATTCAACCGCATTCAAACAAATGGGGAAACAACCCACATCCCGGAGATAGAGGTGTGTCAGCAAACATTGAACGGATTCGACTGATAAGAAATGAATATGGACATAATTCGGAAACATCTATCTCCGACACAGACTTTAAACAAAAATACCAAGATATTAAAGACATTGTTCAAGAGTTGGAAAAAAAAACTTGGGAAGTTCTAAATACCAGAAAGAAGTAAAGGACCTTGAAACTTGTCCAATGGATCCAACTCAAAGCGAGAAAAATATAATGGAGTTACTTGACCTCCATGAAAAAATCAAAGATATTGCAGGTATTTTTCTTTTCACTGGTAAAAAAGCAAAGATGTTTGTCGAGATATTAAACAACACTAATCCTCAATACATAATTTTATTTTTACAGCAGATGTCAAAGAAATGAAGAACACAGTTGTCCCTTGGAATATAAAGGGTAAGGCTGTCTCTATAATGAACATTATGAAATTGAATTTATTATTTATCTTGATATTGACCACGTCAACTTCCAGTGAACGTTTTTCACAATTTTACTCGTTGTGTCAATTAGTGGTATAACATGAGTTCTCTCGATCTTTTTTCATCTGTAACAATTGACATGAGTATATATATATATATATATATATATATATATATATATATATATATATATACACCCTTTCGGCTAGGACTGACAGTTTCGGTTAGTCATGACCACCTGTGCTGATCATGAGTGTAGATTTAGTAATTAAATTCGAAAGCAGTATATTAGTATCAAAGACAGTATCAAAACTGCCAAACTGTTCATCACAACGTTGAGGGATACGGCTTACAGTCCCCCGCATCACCACATAGCATGAGTAAAAACAAAAGCATAGGTTAAAGGTTGTCCGAAAACATGTAGTTTGTGACTAGCATGCAATTACAAAGCTACAGTACCCGCAACGTTATTTTTTACAATCCTATCTTATCGTATCGTGCGTGTATACTGTTCTATCGTGCGTTAATTCTATCCTATCGTGCGTGTATACTGTTCTATCGTTCGTTAATCCTATCCTATCGTGCGTTAATCCTATCAGGTTTATCGTTTAATTTTAACAATTCTTCCGTTTATCCTTTCGTGTTAATCGTTTCGTGCCTTTTCATATGCAAGTAAATTTATTACTAAGTTGCAACTCGTTCGGTGCGCCGTATACGCATATCTATTGAACAAGAATTGTAAATTTGTTGAAAATAGCTCGTTTGATGCGTAAAATTGATATTATATTGTGGAATAAACTTAAATGTCTCGAAGTATAAGCTATATTTGGGCTCAGGTCGAAAACAAACGTGAAGAGGGTTCAGCAAGTCTAGCCCTCCGGCACGTTTTCTTAACCCGCCTAAATATAGCGTTATTCATATATTTCAAGACAGTAAGCATATATTTTATATTAATGACCCTTTATATGTGATGTTATATATTTATTTATTACTTAAATATGTCTGAATGTTTTAATAATACTATAAAGATCACTATTTTCGCCTTTGTCAAATAAAAAATAGCCATAATCTGACAAATCTGGGAAATTGCGCATACAAAAAAAAACTTTGATAAGACCCCTGGAACAAACCAAGTGGTAAAAAGGTTTTTTTGTTTGACCATTTGATGCTTTTTAGCAATAACTTTAATATGTAGAACAGAACAAGAAATCCTTAGGGCAGAAGTATATAAAAAAATGTAAAAAATGTGCAAAATTGATACATTTCAAGCAAAATCCCATAGGGTCCTATGTTAAAAATTAGCAAACTTTGAGATGACCCTTTAAACAAACGGTGTGGTAAATGTCTTATTTGTTTTTATCTTAAAATAATAACTATATCAGTAGAAATTCATGTAAAAAATTTCATTCAAAAATCTAGGGCAGAACAAATTAGACCCGGCCGCGTTAAACCCGCTATTTTCCGAGTGATTAAATCTCGGGCTGAAATATTCGCGGCGATCGGCTAGGGTGTTCGGTAATGAAAACAATTTTAACAAAACAGAAAATTTATTGATCATTAAAGCTCATAATTTTAGTTTTAAAAAAATTAACTGGTCATTTTTTATACATTCTATAAATAATGCAGCGATGATTAACAACTCGGCAATTGTTACTAATTCCATGTAAATCTCTATTTGTATGTGTTTTCTCTCAAATTCTGCCATTATCAGTTTGTTCGTAAATATCGTTTAAAGCGATCATACGTTTATCATGAACATCGTATATCCTTTCCTATCGTGTATCAATCCTATCATATCGTGCGTGTATACTGTTCTATCGTGCGTTAATCCTATCCTTTCGTGCGTGTATACTGTTCTATCGTGCGTTAATTCTATCCTATCGTGCGTGAATCCTATCCTATCGTTTATCTTGTAAATATTTAAGTTGCGGGTACTGTATATAGAGTCTACAATTATGATAAGTATAGTTCTCTTGGTAGATCGTACTACTGCGCATTTGAATTAAAACTGTACTTTCCAAAAGAGTGATTAACATATTAATAATTGCGCAGCTTGTACACAATTGTTTACTTCTTCATTTAATAGTACCAATCAAAGTCTCTTGTACAGTATTTGTATATCGCAGATGCTTAAAATTTAAACACACTATTTGTGAAGGCGTGTCATATCGTGGGGTATATTTATGTACCAATTGGACGTCAACTTCTTTTTAAATGGCGACTATGTTTATTTTTTAACATATTGTGGGATATATATTTGTACCAATCAGACGTCAACTTCCTGTAAAATGACGACTTTGTTTATTTTTAGCCAAACTTTTCAAACAAAATTTCGTCAAAGATTTCTCGGCAACAATTTATTGCAGAGGCTTGATATTATAACTCACTATTTGTTTAGGCATGCCATGTTGTGGGATATATATTTGTATAAATCAGTTGCCAACTTTCTGTCCAATGTCCACTTTGCTTATTTTGCATATTCACATCAGAGCGGGGGTATCACTAGTGAGCATTGGCTCAGATATCTTGTTGTTTATCTTTTTCAGCTATGTATGAAATAGACATTTCTAAATGGAAAGTGGATGACACGTTCTTTGTGGAAACTCATAGCTTTTGGGCAATGCTAGATACAATTAGGAAACAGTCGTATGTAACGTTTGTTGGAGGAAAGACAATTACTGCCCGTCACATTGCCCTAACACTGCAGGAGGAGGAAGGGTATGAGATCTTGCCGATAAAAGACATAAAGGACATAGAGACGTTCTGTGATCCACACAATCCACAGCTGTTTATTGTTGATGATGCTGTAGGTGTGTTTGGGTTTGACATGGGCGAATTAGAAAAATTAGATAGGTATAAAGATAGACTCATTAAACCTACAATAGAAAAAACAAAGATTCTTATGACATGTCGGGAAACAGTTTTTAGAAATGATGCTTTGTCAGATATTTTTTTGTCGAAAAAGGAAAACGTAATAATGTTACATAGTGATGAATACGCTTTTAACGATGAAGACAAATACAAATTACTTTCTAAATACAGTTTGGATAAGGATTTGTTACCTCAGTATCATTTATCTCACACGTCTAGCATGTTTCCATACATATGTAAAATGGTTTCGAAAAAAGAAGAATGGAGACGTTATGGACTAAAGTTCTTCATAACACCTGTCCCGTGCATATTGGAGATACTAAACGATATGAGAGCAAGAAACAGAATTCAATACTCTGTTTTAGTTTTACTGATGATCAATGAAAATAAATTGTCAGAAAAAGATTTCGACAACGAAGACAGACATTTCAATGAAAAGAAGCGTGAAGTTCTTAAGATGTGTAAAGTAAGTACTACACCAAACTGTTTTGAATTTACTAGTGCTTTGAATGAAATGGAAGGCACCTTCACACAGAAATGCGCTGATAAGTTTACATTTGTTCACGACTCCATGTTTGAAATAGTTGCACATCATTTTGGGAGTCAATTTCCACAGCTTATTTTACAACACCTGAGTAGTGCTTACATTGCTAATTATATAAAACTGGATGACCGCAACAGGAAAAGGAGAAGAGAAAGTGAAAGCCAGGTTCAAGAGACAGATAATGACATTGCTAATAGCAATACAATTGTTGGAGAAGATGGTAATTTTGATTTATTTATAAGATTACAGGAGTGGCATTATCCATATTTTGCTGAAAGATTGTTTCAAGATGTAGAGAATGGAGATTTGCTCAGTGTGTTTATGAACGAAGATTTAAAACGCCCCCTCGTGCTTCAAAGTTTTTTAGCCGTGATGAAGAGCAAATCTTATGATGATTTGAAATCCGTATTTCTTTTAAAGAAAAAAAATAAAGAAAAAATTCCCTATGACTTTGATTTCAAGAATTGTTTTGGAATTTTTCTATTTGATGTTGGAGGTCTTTTAATTGAAAATATATGTCAAAAATGTAACCACTCTTTAGTAAGAGGTATTTCCTTTGTTATCTTGAATGGACACAGCGAAATCTTGCAGTTCGTAATAAAACAGATTATCGAAAATAAAGGAAATATCGATGATCTTTTTCATCCAGAAGTTCACGAGGACAAAGATAGCATAGATTATGCATTATTGAATGCTTATTGTGATAATGTTACAGAATTCTTTTTCGATGGTAAAAAGATGAAGAGACACAATGTGTTAAATAATGAAACGGACACCGAGTCAGTGATACTCGAACAACTTCGCTTAATTCTTCTTGGTTGCTGCTCTAATGATAGGTTAACTATCAAAACATTACTCGAGTACGTTGACAAAAATATTCTTGACACGTCAAATGAATTTAGAGAAAAACAACCTTATAATTTTAAAAAAACGCCAATAGTCCTTGCTTGTGAAAATGGACTTTTGGTGATCGCAGAAGAATTACTGAATGCAGGCTCTTCTGTAAACATGGACGATAAATTCGGCACTCCACTGACCGTTGCGTGCAATTATAAGTATTTAGATATTGTGAAGCTTTTAATAGAACGTGGAGCTGATGTGAACCAAATATGTGGTTCCGATTCACCATTGATGGCTGCATGCAGATATATGAACAGAAATAATAGTGAACGATTGGAATTAATTGAATATTTAATAAAACATGGAGCTGATGTTAATGAAAGAATTGGATGTAAATATCCCGACACGCCACTAGACACCACTGAATTTGATGTCGCCATGTTGCTGTTGTGCAACGGTGGAAGCATTGTGTTCGATATCGAAAAGGAATTGATAATTGCATGTCGGAATGGGTGGACTGATGATGTGGTGGAATTAATAAACGAAAACGCGGATGTGAATGCAAAGGAATTCGGTGATCGATACAGAAAAAAATTTGAATGCTTTAGACATGGATACATATTTTCAAGACCTGTAATTGAGGCATGTAAAGAGGGACATCTGAAAATAGTTAAATTGTTGCTTAGATATGGGGCTGATGTTAATCTTGAAGATATTACACCTGATTGTGGCTATAAATCACCACTGCATGCTGCATGTGAAGGTGGCCATTTAGATATCATTCGTGAGTTAATACAAACTATTGTCATTAAATATGAGGACTTGGAAGATTTCTTTACTATTGCGTGTAACAAAGGTCATGAAAGTGTTGTTTTTGCGCTGTTAGAAGAAATAAAAAAATATGTTGCAGTTAATGCTAATATTAATTACAGTCTGGACTTGTTAGAACATGCAATTCGTCGTTTGAATGTTGTGGAAGAATTGTTAAAATTGGACATAGTATTTCAAGAACCTAAAGCATTTGTTTATATTGAACATGCTTTCCGTTTTAATGAATTAAGCGTTGTGAAAAAGATCATTGAAAAGACAACACATTGCATATGCAACGTAAATAGCACACCACTTTTAACTGCATGTGAAAATGGAAATACGAGTGAAGTGTCACATTTACTGGAAGCGACTTCTAATGTCAATGAAAAAGGTGTCTTTGAAACTCCATTAACGGCGGCTTGTAGACATGGACACGCTGCAATAGTTGAGATGTTGTTAAAAATAAATGCTGATGTCAATCTCTCTGATTGCTTCGGTACACCTCTCACAGCTGCCTGTAGACATGGTCATTTAATTGTTGTTGAGTTGTTAATAAAAGCTGGTGCTGATGTAGATAAGTTTAACAAGTATGACAGCCCACTTACTGCAGCGTGTAGACAAAACCATTTAAGGATAGTGAAAACGCTGCTAAAGGCTGGAGCTAAAATAGATCAACGCGACTATTATTGTACACCGCTTGCAGCTGCAATTGAATGTGGAAATGGTAATGTCGTTGAAGAATTGATACTAATGGGTGCTGACATAAACTTAAAAATCAACAATAAAACTCCACTCACTGCTGCATGCGAATATGGATTTGCAGATGTAGTCAAAAATATCATAAAGGGCAGAGGTGGACTGACTGTAAGAGAACCAAATCAAGATTTGCTTTTTTATGATTATCAATTTAAAACTAGATGCAAAAACGGGCATTCAAATTTTCTTGGTGAGATGATGAATATGGTTAATTATAATATAGATTGTGCGGGATGCCAGTTTACAATAGCGTGTAGAAAAGGACATTTGAGTGTCGTCAAAACGTTGATACAGTCAGGAGCCGATGTCAATGCAGCAGATATAATGTTTCATTCTCCATTAGCAGCTGCTTGTCAAAATGGACACTTGCGTGTTGTCCAAGAGTTGATAAAAGCTGGCAATTATGTCGATAATCCAAAAGAGTTGTGTCTGCCATTGAATGTTGCATGTAAACATGGACATCTGGATGTTGTTGTGGAATTGATTAAGGCCAAACCTGAAATAAATATGCAATCTGAGAAATCTACACCACTTATCGAGGCATGTGCGAATGGTCATTTAAATGTAGTAGTAGAATTATTAAAGGTGGGTGCTGCTGTTAATCAAGACTGTGGAGCTAAAACACCACTTATTGCCGCATGTAAAAATGGATGCACCGATTTAGTTAGAGAATTGCTGAATGCAGGTGCTAAGGTTGATACGCAGATTGAAAATACAACACCATTTTTGACTGCATGTGCATTTGGATCGACGCGAGTTGTAAGGGAGTTGATAAACGCGGGAGCGAATGTTAAACAACGTATTGGAAACAGAACACCTTTAAAAAATGCATTTCGTGATAACAACAATAACCGCATATGTAAAGAGTTGTTAAACGCGATGCTGTGTCGGTCTAGAAGAACATAGGTGAAACAATAACAGTTCATGATGGCAATGCATCTATGATAAAACACTGGATGAATCATTAATGGTGTTTAATAAAACACTGGTAACAAAATGGCACATTGATCAAAGTTCTGTGTTTTTATTTTTTTTATAAATAATTTTAAAAGATAACTGATACCATTAAATCGAATATCATCTTGTTTAAAATTCCGAATTTTTTTAACGATTTGCTTAGACGAAATATAAAACCATACCAAAGTGTTCATGGCTCTAAGTATATGCACATCAAGTACCTACGTTTTATATTACATTAAATTTGAGATGTTTTTGCTCCTGGGGTATGGTTTAGACTGAAAAAATAAAGCTTACTTTGGTGTGCCTTTATGAGATCCCCGTACTTGCAGATCTAGGTATGGGCTGTGATAATTATGTAGTGAACAGTTCAGATATACATTATAATTTTGTGGGTTTTTTTATGATTCAAATATACAAAGAATCAATATATGTATAGTAGTATTGTTTTATTAATGCTTTTTGTATGTATTGTATTGTATTATGTAAGAGGAAAATATTTTAATTATGGTTTTTCACATGCAATAATTTTGAGAGTTTCATCGAAGATATATAATATTGTTCATTCGATTAGATTTTTCTGCTCGCATGAAATTCAAATTATTTTGCCTGGCTTGTTTATTATACATATACGACTTCATAATTGCAAACCGCAATTTTTATGTCGATGTCAACAATTTCGTCAAAATATGTTCCTCAAATATGCTGCTATTTTTAAAAAAAAATCTTCCTATGATTGCTTAAAAAATAATTACTGTTTCAATTGTTTTACTACTTGTTTTCATTGATCTTTTACGGATTTAAATCATACAAGACAATATTTTGGAATTCACCCATTTGAAGAAAACCCCTTTTTTATTAAATCATTTAATTTTAACTTTCTTTATTTCTAGTGTATTCTGGTGTTTCTGGATAGATTATTGAAAGAGCTAATAAAAAATAATAATTGGATAACTGTGTCCTGTTTGGATTGTTTATTTCCTTGGTTAATTACAAAACTGCCAATAATGATAACTGAACACAATTTTTATATGTAGCAGAGATTTTGGCGTTATATTTAAAATATTGACCACTGTTTCCTCAGAATGAAAATGCATACCATACCACTTTTGACATTAAAACATGTTTATTTCAGTTCCTTTCTTATTGATTTTCTCACATTTAATCCATTTTATTATAAGTACGAGTACTGGGAAAGTTTTACGTTGAAAAATGAATTTTGTTTTTTAAAACACATTATCTCAATTTATCTTATGATAAAAAATTCCTTATACGTTTCCATATTCGATCAATTTTTCCCCAGTGTCTAAAAAGTGAAAGTGTAATCAATTCAACAAGTGATCTAGTTGGAAAATTACACGTAAAAATATATTTGCTGGTCGATTGTAAAAGTAAAATTTACAAGTACATTGGTATTATAAAACGCATTTAAACTTACTTTTAGTATTGATCTTGTAAGAAAGGTTGCGCATCCAGTAAAAAGATTTCTCCGGTTATCCAGAATTCCATGTTCTGATTTTGCAACTTTTAAAGCTGCTGCCGGTATATGTTAGCGGTCCAGGATAGCATTTGTACCATGTTGACTATGTCCGGGAAATGAACATTGCTTTTAAAATGGCATAATTAAAAATACCGGTTTTACGGACACTTGTAGCACCAGCAAAACATTTTGTACGCTAGGCATTCTCAGTAGTGTCACTGAAGAAAATTTTAAAGCGCATTCTACATATACTAATGTAGTTCCAAACCGGGGATATCACGTGAAAAACGTAAGCACTGCTTCGGTTTAAAAAGAATATAACTCAAATTTGAACATTGACAATGAGGTATTCAAAAGTTTGATATAAGGACTACTTACCAATATTTTATTTTCAAATGTGAGCATAGAAATGAAATATCAGACATAATTTTAACATTTATTTCATAAATTCTGAAAAATAATCGAAAATGAGTTTCCAGAGGACAATTCAAAATGTTATATATTTTCAAAACGTATACAATAAAACTCGTACTAGCCCACGATGCCATGCAACTCATTCATCTGATTGGTCTGCCGATAAAAGTAAACAGATATGCAAATGTATGCCGACGTCACAAAATCTAGTGCTCTCGACCTGTTTACGACTACTCGGTCTATTACTCAGTCAAAACAATTTTCTGATTAACAAATTGCAGAAAGGATCTTGCTATCCATCAAATTTTTATTTCATTATGGCACGCACAAGCTTTAAAAAGATTCGCGGGGGTTGTTGAAAGACAGAATTGTATATAACATAAAATGTATATGTTTTTCATTCAAAACAAATACGGTATTTCATATTCAAAAATGAAATCAATATGTGCACATTATTATTTTTTTCTTTATAAAGAAAAATAGTGCTGTGGCGTTGTCCAAGAAAAGCAATATTAAGAGTTTGGATCACATTTTAGTTGTAACAAGACGTCATTGAAATGGTGACTATCCAAACAAGTTCCGCTAAAATTATGGAAAATAGGAGAAAAACATTTCGGAGGATATTGCTTTGACATTGACCTATGCTTCAATTTTTTTTTCTTGATGGCATAGAACTTTAAGTCAAGCTCATTACCCCTTTTCAACAGGCTTTTTCGATTTAATACGAACAAGATAAATCCAATGGGAAATAATGTGTGGGCTAAGACTGCTTCGATCTTCTTAATTAACTTGGTACATGTGTAAGGTAGCTGCCCATCCTTTACTTCAAACCTTCGTTTATGTTAAGTATGACAAAGTTTGGCAAAAGAGGGAAGGGTAAATTTTATCGAGAAAAAAAACTGCATTGTTTGATTTGACCTAGACCTACAAACATCATTCAAGTAAGTATTAGCCAGTTTAAATCAAGGGGAGATAATATAGGATCCGGGCAAGGATTTATCTGATAAATCTGCTATGACCTTAATCTAAGTCTTAGAAACGTGTTTAAAAAGCAATGCATACCTGAAGTTTATCGGATGGACAGTTGGACGGACGGACAGACTGATCACAATATGATGCTTCCTAAAATTTGTGATGACATATGTTGAAGTTCTACAAAAGATAACTCTTCCTTCCCAGACCCCAATTTTATGTGAATTTAGTTTACATTTTCTTACAGTTTGTTTATTTCCCGACTTGGCTGAAATACATGAATAGTGTAAAAACACCCTTCCTGGGCCAGATACCTTAATACACCGAGACATGTCTCTACCTGTGATATTTAAACATGTTTTTACCTGTAGTATTTCGGTCGAGTAAATCCCCATTTAAATGCTTTTTCAATGACACTTTTTTCCCCTTTGTTGTATACACCTTTTATCGATTAAACGAAAGGGTTTTACTGTTTACGTCATGGAACACTCCCATTAGGGGCTGCAAGAACCCCCGTTATGTTCAATTCTATTTATTTACACTCAATGGCGTGGCATTTAGACATATTTAAGTAATAATTGTTTAAATAAACAAAAGACTGGGGGAGGGGGTGGCACCGAAAGAACAAAAAGTTAAGAAGGCAGGGTTAAAAAATAGAACAAACTTGATTGGAAGCAATAAACACGGGTCAAGGGATGAAAATATACATGCTTTAGAATTCCCCTTTCTTTAAAATCTACGCAAGAATACCACACGTAATGTTTGGTTCTAAATACATTCCTCTTCCTCAGGAGGTAAACTGTTTTTACCTAAAAATTAAATACCACCTAAATAAAATGTGCAATATATTTCAATGCTGCCATTAACAGTAGTTTTTTTAGCTTATGGCCATACGGATGGATTGTGTATAAGCGACTGATTTGATCTGACGTTTTAAAATCCTTTCTGAATAAAGGCATGTTACAAGCTGTACAGATGGGTTTTAAATATAGTTATGATGAGTTCGGCATTTAAAAGAAAATGCCTAACTGGAGGGATCATAGTTAAAAATAGAACCAACCAAACAGAAAATAGCGAAACATTAGATTTAACCTATCGGACCATAGTTACAAGAAGAGACAGACATATTTTGATTTCTTTCAACGTCTGTGAAAGTAAAGTAAGTACTTACTGAGAAACAGAGCTATATGTTGTTACATGTAACATGGTCTTTGCTTTTAAAACAAAGATTGTGGTGACAAATTATAAAACTCATATGTTAATGTTCCTCACAAACTTACGACGAACTGATCAGAGTTTAAATTGCTTGTGTAAACGCCACAGTTAAAACGTTCAGAAAAACACAGCAAACAACGTAGAAGTGTCAATGGTTTTCAGCTTATTACATTGTATGTTTCAATGTATCAATTGCATACAACCACAGGCACATGACGTTATAAATTAATCTCATAGTAAAAATGAATACCCTTTATCTAATGATAATATTAGCTGCAAATTTAAATTGAAACTCATCGGTTAAATTATTTTGCGATCCTCCCCACCTCCCGTTCGGTCATTCAACATCTAAAGTGAGTTTTAAGCAAAACTTCCACCTTGTGTGAGAGTTTGAAATAACTCCAAGACAATGGCAATGATTACGATACAGGGTATTTATTATTATTATGAGAAAAATATCTAACGTCAGGTGCCTGTGCACAAAAGATGAATAACAAATTCATTAATTTTCATTAATTAAACGTCCATTGATGCGTGTTCTCTAAATACAAATTATTTTAAATTTCACAGGATGAAGCTCTGCCATTCAGTCAACTGAATGTTAACTGAATGGTCTGGAAAGATGACTGAATGGCAAAGCTATGCCATTCAGCCACTTTGCAGTTACCTTTCAGTCACTTTTCTGTTGACTGAATGGCAGAGTTTCATCCTGTGTTTTATATTACGCTGGTTTGATATCAGGACACTCCGTGGCTGTAGCTAGTTATAGTTTTGCCAACTGGTTTTTACCATTTCCAGCAAGTTTTTCATCCTAGAATTTATTGTAAAAGCAAATTTGAGTTTATGAATGAAAAAATAACAATGACAAAAAAATAGCAACCATCTCAAAAATCTATAAAACGAAATACAAATTCAAATCAGAGCAACAAGGACCTCCATTACATTGAAGGTAGGATCGGGTGCCAAGGAGGAGTGAGCATACCTCTGCTGATTGGTCATAAGTTATATATCCTGAAAATAATGATTTATGGTATTTATGGAATTAACAATGTACTCATGAATATTAAAGATTATAAAAGCTGTCATGTCATGTATGTGAAAAGATTTTGTTGTTTGTCTTATGCGTTTAGTTGTTTTGTTAATTTGAATATATTTCATTGACTCTCCAGCACTTTGGTCGTTTAGTTCTATACGTTAATAGAATTTTTTTTAAATGTGACACTAGGGTGAAGTGTTATGTCAACAAAGTTGCAGATAAAATATGCAACTCAAAGTCTTAATATGAAGGATGTTTTTGATCGGAAATTCACTTGAATAACAAGTTGCTTGCAATATTAGTTTATTTCAGATCAATGTTTACTACTCAAAACTGATAGTTTCCTCACATTTAATAATATATAATTATCGATTGAATTTAAAGTAGTTTTGTGTTATTTCTTGTGAAATGAATGATAGAACGCGTTTTGTTTTATGATTTAGAATGAAAGGACTGTGCTACGGAAGAAATTAAAATAAAGATGGCATCATCATTGTCAAACGAACAGCTGAATTTCGCTCGCTTAGCCATTGCGTGTTTGGATGTTATTAAACTGCCACTAATAGACATATTACATTTAAATGTCAAGGCCGACGAATTGTTAGCCAAAATTGAAGCTAATCAAACTCTAAAGAAGGGGAGATTTAGACTTAATTCAAAAGAAAAAAAGAAATGCTGCATTCAGCCACCCGATAAACCTGATTATAGTCAGTTTGACGTAACCTTACTGTGCAAACTGATTAGTCATCTTTGCCCTTCCATACAACCACGACAGGGGTGGGGTGTAGAGCCAAGCGCTGGGGACACAGGACTTGGCGATGACATTGTGCGAATTAGAGTGCTCAGAAACGAAGTTTTCGCACACGCTGCCTCAGCCGAAATCGATAACGTAACGTTTAAGGACATCTGGGATGATATAGAGCGTGTGCTTACAAGAATTCAAACATCTACACCTGGCTGCAAATCAGTTGATTATGTGGTGAAATTGCAAACAGTCAAAGGAATGCCAAAAGACAGTGAAGAATGCGCAACTGTTAAACCAAGATTGAGAGGTAAATTGATGTATATGAAAATAAATGATAAATTATTAAAAATTTCACACAACAAAATTAAATTTTGACCATCGTTTAAAAGTTAAACAAACAATTAGCTGTGTTCAATTTGTTTCACTTCACTTTCACGTTATTTTAACTTTGATCAATAACGATTTAAAACGGGGTTCATATTCCAAAAACTACCTAACGACAACGGGAGAACATATCAAAATTTAATCATAGAAATATTGGTTGATCTTTCTTTTCTTTACAGAGGAATTACAAAGGATAGCAGAGGATATTACTATTGAGGTCAAAGGTAAATACAAACCCGATATGTTTCAATTTTTTAAACAAAAAACTTTATCAAAGAATTTAAGTTGAAGATCAATATGGCCAAATATGAAATGGGGTTCATACTCAAATACTTATCTTACAGCAGAAAAATATATCAAATTTTATTTATTATTCAAAGAGCGGTGTATACAAATTCTTTGTTTTGTACAGGAAAATTAAGAAGGATGAAAAGGGAACTTGCCAAGGCTGTCAGAGGTAAAGTCAACCCTATCAAAAAATTACAGTTAAATATTAACGTAACGAACAAATACTTAGTTGTAGCAAATATGTTTATTACTGTAAAAAATACTTTATATGAGCCCATATCTTGTTATGCATGTATCACTTGACTTTCAAACACGTTGACCTAAAAATAATAGGATTTTTTTTCAATAATATATTCTTTATAATTTTATTGCTTTGTGATATATTATTATTTAATCATATACCAAATACTAATTTTTTTTTTCTGATATAAGTTTTAAAATTACGTCGTTTAATTAAATTTATTTTATTTGCCTTCATGCCAGACCTTTAAAATCATTATAGTTAATGGTTTCAAGATAAACATTTGACATGACAGAAGATAAGTAGTTATGAAATTTTCACCAAAAAATCTGTTTGTCGAAAATTAAACATTAAAACTTTTAGATTATGTTTTTGTTTTTTTAATGAAGTATATGTAAACAATCTAATTATATTTTTTACTAGACGGATCACGGTAGATAAGAGATAAACGGGATTATCTGGATTATCTGGAAAATTAAGGTAGTATAACACGGCTTTTATCTCATCAACAACAAAGTTTCTTTAGAGGTCACTTTAGTGACCTATTGTCGTTGGTCTTCCTCCGTCGTTGTGCGTCGTCCCTCAACAATTTTAAATTTTTTCTTAAAAATTGTTACTATTGTTTGTTTTAAAACATCTTTATAATAAAAACAAAACTTAATTTTTAAAGGTATTACCAGGCACGTAGCATCAGGGGGGGCCAGGGGGGGCCAGGCCCCCCCACTTTTTCTCGCAGCAACAAATTTTTTAAAATTTACATATAAAAAAATGAATGATAATGGAGTTGGCCCCCCCACTTTTTTGGAAGTTAGTAAAAAATTGATATGAAAATAAGGAAATGAGTAGTCAAATTGAAGGTCCTCCCCCCCCACGGATTAGGAATTTCAAGATTTGGAGGAAAAAAATTTTTGGTAGGGAAGAATTTTTTTGGAAGTATAGTTGAGTCCCCCCCCCCCCCCCCCCCCCCACGGTTTAGGATTTTGACGATTTTTGGAAAACTTTAAATTTCCTTTTTTTTTTTTTTTTTTTTTTTTTTTTTTTTGCTTGTCAAGATTTTTTGGATGGGTCTGGCCCCCCCACTTTCAAAAACGATGCTACGTGCCTGAAAGGTATTACATTATCATCCTGGGGCATCAAAGGCAGAATATGAGAAAAAAGTCAAATTCTGAAAAATCTTAGCAGAGCCAAATGACCATTAAGTGGAAATGTACCAATTTTGTTTTTCCTCTCTACATGTATTTCTACAGTAGTGGGGATAACTAAATGCATAATTTAGAGGCTCAAGAAGCATTATATCAATACCTATTTTCTAAGTCGTAATAGTGTGATCTAATATATAATTTCTTTTGTTTTCCTACTTATCAACAGACTTTGCATTTAATATACTCAAGCATGTTTGTTTTAATTTAGAAAACTTTTATTTTACTCACTGACAAGTGACCATTAAAGACGTGCATGTCTTTTTGAGGAAACAGTTTATATTGTTTTACCCATTGTTCTAGTGTATGAATATTCCGATATTTCTCCCACTCTTGTGTCCTACTTTATAAATTGGAGTTTGAAAACTTCAAATGATAAAAGTGGGGGTAACAGACAACGGAGTTTGGGTTTTAACTTCAAAATGAAGCTTAAAATACAAACATTACACTCCCTATAAGTACCATCTACAAACTGTAGTACTCAGGTGATCGGCAAGGCCTGTGGGCCCCTTGTTTATGTCCCCGCCATTAAATGATCCGGGCACATAGAGTTGCATTGTTCCTCCATTCCTTCATTCTAATCGTTCACGTTACTATCATTATCTTAATAACCGTTGCACACTTCAAATGTGATACTAGTATATAGATGTGTTATATGAATACATAGGTTAAGGTTGAACTTGGTTCTGTTTCACTGATTTTTTTTTTTTACAAAGTTCTGCCTCCTGAACCTATAAAAAATGATTAATTCACTTTCCGATCACTTTCTCAACAAACGTTGCACACATTTAATTCAAATTTGATATATAGTTGTATCATATATAGGTTGAGTTTGAATTTGATTCCCCGCTCCAATGGGTAAATCTTTGTTTCCGCTTTCTAAACTTTGAAAAAATGAATGTATATTGTAAAACCGACTTACAATTCATAGGAGAATGATAACATATTTTCATTGCGATTTTTCTTAATTCAAGTTCTTCAGACATATGAGAGGACTCCAGAAGAATCTAAACTAGAGGAAGTTAGCAAGTATATTGGGCCAAGCTTCCCTTGGAGCAGGTTTGGGGTTGCAAAATATCCAGTGTTTTGTGATGTCATGCTTTTTTGTAAGACTTTGAATTCTTTCAAATTTGTACAAGATAGTTTAATATATTTCATGTGAATAGAATCACGTAGAAGTGAGTAGAATTACTGTTTAGTTCAAGATATTTTCGCAGCTTGATTTTATTCTTAATTTCCAATTTTTTATACATTATATCTATGCTAAAGGGAAATAACACTTTTCTGACTTTTCTCTCAGTTCTCTCTCTAAATGATATAGTGTTTCTTATCCCAACAATTAATTTTAAAATATGTTTGTAGATTAAGTTTTCTGATAAAGTTGACAATAAAATAAAACAAGATAAACAAATTTCTGCCTACAAAAGTTTTACTTTTAACAAAAAATACGGTTTTCTGATGTTTGAATATGCTTTAGTTTACGTTTATCTGACTTCTAAAAAAGTGTGATGACATGTATATTTTTTCTTACAATTGATGAAATTTAAGTCTATTAAGTTGAAATCAGTACAGTTTTCCGACTTTCATCAGAGAATTTTACGAGTATGGAGTTACCTTATTTTCACTAACATTTCACGTTATCACAAATTAAAAT
The DNA here is from genome assembly GCF_963853765.1 of Magallana gigas. Lineage (NCBI taxonomy): Eukaryota > Metazoa > Mollusca > Bivalvia > Ostreida > Ostreidae > Magallana > Magallana gigas. Next base: position 2,943,203 of record NC_088853.1, on the reverse strand, counting down.
GTTCATATTTCTGTACATTTATGAACACATTTCTAAAATTAGGAAAAAATACATTAAACTCAAGATTTATTAAAAGCGTTGCTATAAAACACCTAACAGTTAAGCGACAAGAAACGCGTATTCAATAAATAAAATTAATCATTGGAAAGGTAGTATAATCACAATGGCATACTATAGAGCATGTTACAGAAAAAAAATTAATCGCACAAAAGATATTTTCTATCAAAACAAAAAAGACAATGTTTAAACACAATTTATAAACGTATATATCTGTATATGTTGGAAATGTTCTTTGGTCAGTTTTACCTCATTGTGAAAAATATACTTGTTGAGCAAATGCACATGATGCTATTAAATATTTTGAGAAATGACAATAAAATAAAATTTGCCCAGAACTCCAAAATATAAAAAACAGTATCTTTTTCAAATAAATCTCGTCGTTGATGGCAAAGCTTAGATCCTATTTATCAACGAAAATGAGCACACTCCAATTTATTTTAGTAAACCATATGCCAAAAGTAAAAGAAACAAAAGAAGGCTATTGTCGAGCGACCAATTTTAACATAAGGAAAAGTGGCTCTGTATGTATACAGTGTATATTAGAAAAGAATAATATTACAAGTTTTTCATTTTACTAATAGCATTTTGAACACCCAATTTAAAGTTACATGAAAAAAATTATCCACTGACAACAATGTTGATGTATTCATGTTGTGATGTCTGTCGTCATTAATATTAGGGGAAAAGAATGTATGTATATGTACCTGTGTATGAGGGAAGTACTCATGTGTATAAAGTGTTTAATAACTTTATTTATTAACCAAAAGACACCAATGAATTAAAGAAAAAAAAGATCAGGGAGAAATCTTCCCGCAAAGGGTGATACCAAGGTATAATATAATCGGATTGTTAAAATGTATTTTTTTTTTCAAAAATGTTTATGATATGACTAACACAGATTTTTATTTTTCAAAATAAGCATCAAAAGCAATTTCAAGACAAAATGTACATTTATGCTGTCATATTTTATTCAAGGCTACATATTGTGATTCTTACTGTACTATCTCCATCGAGTGCCATGGAAATGGACATGAAATATATTGTAGTATCTGGAAATGGATATGAAATTATTGTAATTGTAATCATATGTTTTTATATTATGCTTGAATTTAGAATAAAAACCTCAAGAATTTGATATGTTGTGTTTATAATATTTTCAAATTATTAAAGTGATGATATACACTGATGTAATGTATCAAAATGGCCAATGACTTAATCTTTAAATTAAGTTCCGATTTGATCTGCATTTTGAGTAAATCCTATTATTCCCTACCCAATAATTAAACTAATTATGATTTATACAAAATGCTCCGTTACAATATTGTGGATTAATTGTGTAACATAACATCAAAATACAATGCGAAATTCTAATAACAATACATTATGAACGTTTCAACATTGATTTGAAGTACAATCAAAGTACTGAAGTACTGACAGGAGTTTATTTTATAGATTATCATTAATTTTAAAATCTACTTATCTTGCAAGGCAATTAGTTTCTATTCTGTATTTGAATTAAGCACTTTTTTATTATATGAATTTTTAGACTTTTCCGACAAGAATTTCGAGAAACCCCATATGAATCATGTTGTGTAATATTTATAGATAGATTTCAAACTTGGCATTAGGAATGGAAACAATTCTAAAAATCGTATGGATCAAAGCACTATTGATATCGAACTCTAGTCTCGTTCAACCAGACGCTCGACTGTCTCCGTTAATCTCCCGACAAGCAAGACTCTCTGTTTGTCGGAGATTTACGGAGACAGCCAAGCGTCTGGTTGAACGAGACTTTATTAAACTCTGTCGTAGGAACACACGAGACTACAAAAACATCTAAATTGTTCGTATTATATTAAATCTGACTTTTTTCAAAGTGTGTATAGATAAGTTTCATTGAAAAACAATGCTTCAGCATACATTACATCGAATTTTTCTATTATTTTCAAGAACTAAGTCTTGTCAGCGGTGATGATTTGTGCTTAGGTCCAAACACTGTTTCACTTTCGGTTTGCCAGAGTAGCTGCATAGGAGAGTTGATTAAAATCAACTCCCAAAAAGTCGATGGAATTAATGAAAATGCCTCAAAAAGCAATATAAAGACAATATTTATGTTTATGCCATCATATTGTTTGAAGGTTATATAGTTTGATTCTTATTGTAGTATTCCTGTTGAATGCCTTAATAATGGTCATGATGTTATTATAATTAAATTTTGAATAAAAACACTTTTCAAAATTTGACATGTTGTTTTTAAATAATATTTTTAAGTTTATAAAGAGATGAGATACGTGTATTGTAAACTGCAATTTACTTTCCGACTGTGAAGCTGGATTTAAACAGTTATATGTCCGAAATGTTGGTACACCTTGAGAATTGTTGAGTCATTCGGTTTCAAAATTAGAACGTAACTTTTCCTCTGCTTAAATTACATGGTGCAAAGTTAGTGTAAGTTCTTTCCATGTTTAAAAATTCAGAATACTTTGAAATTGAGATCTAGAGTTCCAGGGAGAAACTGTTGTTTTGTTCACGGTCCCAAAGAAACACACGGTCGGTAATGTGTTCATTTTCCATCGATATTAATCGGGTTTTTTGGGCAGCATTTAAAACTAAGCCATCCGCTTTCCCCTTAAACATTTACGAGTTAGCAGCGGGGTAAACTGATGAACACCGAGAAAATATTGTAAGGCTAGATTTTGTTTCATTTTAATACAGTGATGCTTATTAAGTCCCCATTACCTTGCTGTAATGAAGGACTGGGCCGAAACAACTATAACAAAAATGTCGAAGGATCGGAATCCAACCGATTTAATTGTATTGGCGATTAAGATGACCAGGTCACATTTGAATATACATTAAATAATTCTTCAAAAATCATTTAACCGATGTACATTGTATAGGCGTTGATCGAAATTAGGTACATTTTCACCAAAACATTTTTTTAACAATTTTGCTACAAATAGACATATATATATACATCCTGCTTTGTAAAGTGAAGCATAAATATGTTTGTCACGTCATTGGAATCATATTGAAGTTTTTATGTTTAGTTTTTTTTTCTTTTTACAGCAGTATGCATTCGTCCTCATGTGTCTTCACATGTACATGTTGAAAGTACACAAAACAAATAACGACTACATTTTTACTTATTGGAATATTGTACAACTATCTTTTCGACTAGGAACCACCTTTAAATTAAATATTGACATGGCAAAACCCATAAAAATGAGAAACTATTATAAATACATAATAATATTTAAACAAAAATGCAACGCACCTACGTTTAATTCTTTCTAACTTTAGGCCCACAAATTAAGCAGTTGATGTAACTTGTAAGTGGGGCGAATTGTTAGGGTTTCCATTATCTTTAAAAAGAGGGATATGCTAATAAAGGACCTTATTTGCCTCGGTAAGTAGTTGACTTACTGACCGCGGCTTTTCTCTGTGTTCTCCCTCTTGGTTTTCAGTTGTTTGTTAGTTTATAATCCCATGCTTTGTTTCTTTCCATATTAATGAACCACAGGGATAAGCTCGTAAAACCATATCACCCTACATAAAGGTATGCAAAGTATCTCGACTGAGGAGTACTTAATACGAAGCGCACAACGCAAACAAAAACACGCCCGCTATGCTGATGAACTTCATCACACGGTGAAAATACCCACAATTATTTTGCATGTAAATGTACAGCGTTTAATTTGATAACAGAAATTATTAAAAAAAAATATTCAAAACGAGCCAAAATGCGTTTCCTATACCATTACTGTGTTAGACAAGTATTCCTTTTAAAGGAATGATCGGCAATAATGATATATAGTTAGCTAGAAGCAACCAACATGATCAGTTTGATGTAAAATAATTTTTAAATACTGTATTTTTACAAAATATAGAATATTTTGAATCTGTACACCATAATTTCATCATTTTAAACTTTTAAACATTTGATTTTGAAATAGATTTGGAAAAAGCCGTTCGTAAACCCCTTGTCTAGTTTTAATACTTTTAACGTAATTATTAAAGGTTAATGTATCTTCTTCAGAATACTAGGTAGCTAGGGCTCTTCAAAGAGCATTAACACGTATACAAAGAAAGAGTTGTAATAAAATGATTTAATGCGACTTAAAAAACAATGAATGCCATCATAACTTGCAATTGAGGTCGCATTATAACGTAACCTTGTTATAAATCAAGACGTCTCCCTAGCTACTATTATTCAACATCAATAGATCGAGGTCAGTTCAAGGAGCATCTTCTTATGATCGAGGTCAGTTCATCGAGGTCAACTGCATTACTGAATAAATCTTACGCGTAAGACAAAAAGTACATAATTGAATTAACATGTCGAACTGTACTTAATGTATGTTTGCATCTCTTAAGGTAAATGAATTGAAAAAAAAAACTGAGTAAAATATTATATTCATACTAAACAAAGCTTCAAGTTTTTATAAGAACTATTTGTGCAAGCGGAATGTGTGCGCACGTGGAAGCATTTGCCGGATGCCTCATATGGACACAACAGTGATCGGCCGAAGCCGATCACAATAATCAAGAACGTTAATCACACGATAAGAATTAAATAGTGCTAAGAAAGAAAGTAGGTGGCCTTATGTTTTATACAGCCTTGCTAGATTTTAGTAATGCTTAAGTACTTTTTAATCGATTGAAATCTGAAGGGGAACAGAAAGGAATTGTGGGTTTTAAAATAATAAACTTTCTTTCAAGGTACTCAAAGACTTTTTCTACATATATACCTGCCTTAAATCTACAAAAAAAGACCGTTCGTAATGCTACCTGTTTTTGGTTATAAATTCACTTCTCTTCCCTACAGGAGGTAAACATAGTTTCACTTGATTAAAATTAAAACCCACCTTAATAATACCTGTAGCCTATGTACAAAATATTTAAATGCTGCCATTGATTGTATTTATTTTAGCTTATACATGTTTCAATACGGATCAATAATGAATTACCAGCTATTTGGTTGGTCGTTTTAAAATGCTTTTAAATATAGTAATGATGAGTTCGGCATTTAAAAGAAAATGCCTAACTGGAAGGATCATAATTAAAAATAGAACTAACCGAATTCAAATAGAAAATGGTGAGACAGCAGAATTAACCTAACGGACGATAGGCAAAAGAAAAAGTTGATTTAACATCATTAAAAATAAAGTAAGTACTTATTGATTTATGCAACAGTTTTAAAGTAATAATTAAAGCTATATTTAGATACTTCTAACATGTTCCTTGCTTAACCCCCCCCCCCCCCCCCTAAAGATAAAGGCTAATTATGAATTGCATACTGTAAATCAATTTTATTCGCGATGACTTTCTTTCGCGATTTAAATTTACTTCCGATAAACTTGTTAGTGACCACTAATGTTCGCGACCAAGACTCATCCATACGACAACAACTGGTCCGCGGCGAGAAATATTCTCGACTACGAGGCTCTCGCGAAATTTGCCAAAAAGTCGAACTTAAAAGAGTTTATATTGCTTGTTTAAACGTCACAGTTAAAGCTTTCAGAAAAACCATAAAAACAACATATATTAAGAAGTGTGAATGATTTTGAACTAATGGTATTCTAATTTACTCTGCTTAATATATATACAATATTTATCTTACTCCATTTTGGGAGTTGGTTTTAATCAACTCTCCTATGCAGTTACTCTGGAAAACCGGAAGTGAAACATTGTTTAGACCTAATCAACACCGCTTACTAGACAGTACTTGAAAATAACCGATAAATTAGATGTATTAAGAAGCATAATTTGTTTCTCAAGGAAACTTTTTCAAAAATACAGTGAAAATAGTCAGGTTTTAAATGGCACAGAGAAAATAGATATCTTTTGTAGTCGTATGTATCTCACGCTAATATTGCTTGAGTAAAATTTTCAGAATTATTTTGATTACTGATATATTTTGCACAGTAGGGTTTAAGGGCATCAAGGAAACGTATTTATAAATACCTTGAAAATTTTAAGATTTTAAATGGTACAATTTTAATATTTTTTTTTTAGTCGTATGTATTCCTACGCCAGAGATCAATATAGTCTCGTTCAACTCGACGCTCGGCTGTCTCCGTAAATCCTTGTCGGAGATTTACGGTTTTAGCCGAGCGTTTGGTTGAGCGAGACTAGAGTTTAATATTGCTAGGACCCATACAATTTTTGAAAAATATATCTATCACTGATAGTTGATTGACATTATTTTATCTTTAAATATCATTTAACATTATTTATATAGGGGTTTCTCATATTCATATTATAAAAATGTGCATAATTCAAATTAGAAACTACATGTACTTGTCATGCAAAATAACATATCATTGATTTTGAAATAAATAAACATCGAAAAAATCAACTCCCGTCAGTTCTTCAGTACTTTGATTTTGAAATATGGGACCCAAACAGAAATGATAATTTTTCTGAAATTATTGCTTAAATTTGGCATTGTAATTGATTATTGGAAGAAACCTAACAATTATTTATAGTCTAAAATATCATTCAGTTATGATTTCAATACAGTATGAAGTTGAACACATGCAGTGACTATAAAAGTCAAATCCAAGTCAAAGTTTAAAAAACCTTGCTTTACTAATGGCTTCAAATGCCAGTACATAATGAATACAACAGAAAATGAAATGATTTTCGAGTAATCAAATAATAACGCAAAATAAAAAAGACATAATATTAACGCCAACTTTCCAAAACTTTGATACAAATAGACATACATTTATTGTCTCATATAAAAGTAAAAGAGTAGGGGTCACATCTCAAAAAATTGAGATATGACATGAAATAAACTTATTTTAGGAAAAAATGGAGGTAAACTTTCCTTGAAATTTTAATGAAATGTACGCTAAATATGCCAAATATGTCGATAGACAAATTCTTGTTCAAAAATGTTTTTAAGAACAACATGAATATATCGTATTACACAAACTATAAGGAAATTTAGTTTGCGCTGAAAATTAGGAGGCCAAAGTAACAGTAATCTTTAACTATTGAGTTATGAAAATTGTTCATTTTCTTCTTAAAAGCCTTCCGCTATAAAATATAGTCCCTTACGAAACTCTGTAAATATATGATTTTCTTTTAACAATTTTATTCAATATGTTTTTTTAGCATTGTAAAAGAAAGATATACAAATAGAATCGATATATGATGCACACTTTTAGATAAGAGGTGACATAAAGTAGTTTCCGAAAAAGAGAGGAGCGAACCTCTTTAAATACTAGTTTTAAACAATATGATTCTGATGGGGTTTTCCGTCTATAGCCTGGAATATTAGTAAAAAAATGTACGCAATTATTTAAATACAGTTAAAAAATTCATTGCCATAGGAAATCATATATCGTTGTTTTTAAGATTAGTAAACAATAAAATCAGAGCCCATCAGTACTTCGTTACTTTGGTTCGATTTGCTGTAAAATGTTGTAAATAAAGTTGTGTTTCAAACTCTCCACAGCTGACTTCCTGTGTTTAAATATAGTTAGTCACAAGTAAAAGCTTGAAAGTGGAAGATTAAACAAATTTAAATTGTCTTTGCTATATTGAGATGCAATATCAAAGGCATTTCTGTCCTTTCAAACAATAGGAAAGTAAAAAGAAAGATTATTCAGGCATAAAACATCATTTTGTAAGGTGGATGGGGCATCTTTATCCAAAATAATCTTTACAAGCAATAAAAATAAAAGGTTCTCAAAATCATAAAAATCTAGATCCGGGCAAGAAAAAAGATATTTATTGAGAACTTATGATAATTTTACATATCTTTAAACTTTAATCTTAATTAAATAATGTAAAAAATGATCATAGAAACATAAATACCCATTTGTGAAATGAAAACCCACAGCCGGTGATCAGAATAAATTTCAATGAAAGGTGTACATGGACACTCGCTGCGGTGAACACTATACCACATAATGGCGCAAAATACAATAAACTGGTTTGACCAGGTGTAATTTCTGGGTAAATACGTAATACTATTGTTTAAATCACGTGATCAGAAAACTCCTTATATTTTTAGATATCGATCCACAGGTATTCAATAATCAAAGAGAGATAACTCTTTTGGGAAAACAGTAAAAATTGAAATGGAAGTAATTACGTTCTAGGTATTTGACAAATAAATATATATGAAAATATGACCCCTATTACATTAACACAACCACCAAGGATCTAGATTTTTATGATCCTTGGTGGTTGTGGTAAGGGGGTAGGGGGAGTGTGAGTAATTTTCATTAGATATCTTTTTTCTTGTCCGGTGTGAGACAGCAGTGGGAGATTTTTCTCACACCCGTAATAATGAATGATTCTATTAATTTCCAGTTCCATTTTTTACATGCTCCGACAAAAGGGAGGAGGGAACTTCACAGAATTTATGTTTCCTATAAGTATATATTTAAGAAAAGTGTATGTTGCGAAGAAAACACCTCTCCACTCCGATGCTACGTACTGTGATACAGCTCCAAGTGTATTCTGAAGTATTCTCATGACCCTAATTTGGACTCGTCCACTAATCGGCGTGCCAAAAAATATGACTGAGACATTATGGCGCTGTCAGTTTTCGGATAGCAAAGTGTTTTCGGTCCATTCCGCTCCCCACAAAAAGGTTTGTGAGGAAGGGTGCGGATCAGAAACCCTTGACTTGGTAAGATGCTCGAAGTCCTGCTTTATCATTCACGCGCAGATTTCCGATGCTTTGAATGAACTCATCTATAAATCCATGGGGAGGGGCAAAATGAATATTTTTACATTTGTTTTGTAACAACTACAATATTATACTAATACTTTGGATTGAATATAATAGAAAAAATCTACAGAATCAACTTACACACTTTACTACTAAACGTTTAATGTAAAATTTGTAAAACGCGTGTTATACCATTTTCAAAACAAATGAAATCGCCCAATTGATCAATAATCAGGTCACACCACGCCTCGGCAATTTAGATCCGCCGGAGCCAGTTACCTTTCCAGCTAAATATAATATATATTAGTTTTCATTCGAACTAATAATTATTTGTTGATGATGATATTCCAACCCAAATTATTACTTACATTGTACCGTAATAGACAATAATATGTAAGAACGTGTTGCCGTGACACCTCCCTTTTCACTGTTCAAATATGACTAATCTATTTTTTAATCCGAATTACACACGTGCATGATAAAAGTTTTTTTTACTTGAAAACTCTTGCTCACTGTAGCTTATATCATCCCATATAACATTTTCATGAATTGCAAATGTAAATGTTGACACAATTTATCTTTATTATGAAAAATCATGATGTCGCTTGCTCCCATTAAATGCACTGTTTCGTCATGACGTCAGGCATTTATGGTGATAAGTTCGGCGAATAATAAAAACCAAAGTACTGAAGAACTGACGGGAGTGGATTTTGTTGATGTTTATTTATTTTAAAATCAATGATATGTTATTTTGCATGACAAGTACATATATAGTTACGCACATTTTTAAAATATGAATTTTTGGACTTTTTCGACAAGAATGTCGAGGAACCCCCATATGAATCATGTTCAATAATATTTAAAGATAACATTAATTCAATCAAACTATGTATCAGTAATAAAAATATTTCTCGAACATTGTATGAATCCAAGCAATATTGAACTCTAGGAAAACGCTCGACTGACACCGTAAATCTCCGACAAGGATTTACGGAGACAGCCGAGCGTCGAGTTGAACGAAACTATATTGAACTCTGGCGTAGGAATACATACGACTAAAAAAAATATTTAAATTGTTCGTACCATTTAAAATCTGACTATTTACAAGGTATTTATAAATAAGTTTCCTTGAAAAACAATGCTTTAGCAAACATTACATCAAATTTATCAATTATTTTCAAGAACTAAGTCTTGTCAGCAGCAATGATTTGTGGTGAGGTCCAAACACTGTTTCACTTTCGGGTTGTCTGATTAACTGCATAGGAGAGTTGATTAAAATCAACTCCCAAAAATCCTAACAGGATAGATAATAGTTAAACAGTAGAAGTATGTATCGTCACACGAAGTGTTTAATGGGATTAATCAAATATTTCATTTCCATGCAGCGTACTAGATCGAACGAGGAAAATACTAGTTTTCACAAAAATGAACTTAAGAAAAACAATTCTATTTATTCATTACACAACAAATTGTGATTGAAAGTATTTGTTACGTGAATGTTAAATAGTAACGTTCAAGCAGCATTGATTGCAATCATTTTAACAATTGAATGCGTTATATGGTTTATTATGCGGGATATGAAGGTAGCAACGTTGCAAACAAAATACCTAATCTATGTCCTTTATTCTGCAGTGATCGCTACCTTAATAGCACGCATAAATCATCAAAAAATCATTTTATTGCGAAGACCCTGATGTCCACGCAGAAAATATATAAACGAGCTAGTCTGATTCCTGCGCGTTATTATGGGTAGCTAAGGAACAAGGCTAGCACACAGAATCTGAATCAAGATCGGGATTCTATAACATATGGACATGATCAAAGGCGCTATAATTTTAAAACTGCAAGTGAACAGTACAAAATCAAAGCACTGGCCGATTTAACCCTAACACAAAAACTGATTTTACATTTTTTCTATAGGTCATATATATACATTTATTTGTAAAATTTTGATCACAAAAAGGGGTTGTTATCTATTGATCTTTTACAGTGTAATACATCAAGTCTCGCTGGAATAGGTCATAAAAGTGTCATAAAAGACCATAAAAACCTGGGGAGCCTCCGAGGGGGGGGGGGGGAGCACCAGGGCTTTTTCCTGGACCCGCCAGGAACCTCATAGCGTCTCACATCTCCAGCCGCTTCGGCTTTCCGTTTCAAAAAATCCCGAATCCGCCAGTGCAAAGTATCCCTTTAAAAACAAATGATCGACATCTGACATGAACTGTCAGCATTTGTGGAATACGTTAAATATTATGCCAAAACTACAATATGCATCAAATAGCATAAATCGCCATGTTTTGTTGTATTCCAAAATAACTTACCTATACATTCAGTAGAAGAGGCTTGTGTACTTTCCGATTAAAATTCTAATACATTTAAGCATGATTAAAGGGGCATGGTCACGATTTTGGTCAAATTTTCTTTTTTTCTTTTTATTATTTGCAATGCTTTAGGAATGCATTTTAATGGTCAAATGAAATCTGGGTCCCAGTCGTTGAGTTTTAAGTAAGATACAGGGCTTACAATTCTTCGTCATGTAAACAAGGCTCTTGCCCTGTTTTTGTTTACATAGGTTCAATATACCAGTAAAAATCTTTTTAAAGCTGATTTGTCTATCTTATTATTCATGTTAAGGATAAATAAACAGTTCCTAACTATAAACACATTCATTTTAGGTCTAAAACTGGCATTTTCACTTCAACATTCAAAATGTTGTTATCTATTGATCTTTTACAGTGTAATACATCAAGTCTAGCTGGAATGGGTCATAAAAGTGTCATAAAAGACCAAAAACCTGGGAGCTTCCGGGGGGGGGGGGGCGGGGGGCACCAGGGCTTTTTCCTGGACCCGCTAGGAACCTCATAGCGTCTCACATCTCCAGCCGCTTCGGCTTTCCGTTTCAAAAAATCCCGAATCCGCCACTGCAAAGTATTCCTTTTAAAACAAATGATCGACATCTGACATGAACTGTCAGCATTTGTGGAATACGTTAAATATTATGCCAAAACTACAATATGCATAAAATAGCATAAATCGCCATGTTTTGTTGTATTCCAAGTTAGATTACCTATACATTCAGTAGAAGAGGCTTGTGTACTTTCCGATTAAAATTCTAATGCATTTAAGCATGATTTAAGGGGCATGGTCACGATTTTGGTCAAATTTTCTTTTTTTCTTTTTATTATTTGCAATACTTTAGGAATGCATTTTAATGGTCAAATGAAATCTGGGTCCCAGTCGTTGAGTTTTAAGTAAGATACAGGGTTTACAATTCTTCGTCGTGTAAACAAGGCTCTTGCCCTATTTTTGTTTACATAGGTTCAATATAACAGTAAAAATCTTTTTAAAGCTGATTTGTCTATCTTATTATTCATGTTAAGGATAAATAAACAGTTCCTAACTATAAACACATTCATTTTAGGTCTTAAACTGGCATTTTCACTTCAACATTCAAAATGTTGTTATCTATTGATCTTTTACAGTGTAATACATCAAGTCTAGCTGGAATGGGTCATAAAAGTGTCATAAAAGACCAAAAACCTGGGGAGCTTCCGGGGGGGGGGGGGGCACCAGGGCTTTTTCCTGGACCCGCTAGGAACCTCATAGCGTCTCACATCTCCAGCCGCTTCGGCTTTCCGTTTCAAAAAATCCCGAATCCGCCACTGCAAAGTATTCCTTTTAAAACAAATGATCGACATCTGACATGAACTGTCAGCATTTGTGGAATACGTTAAATATTATGCCAAAACTACAGTATGCATCAAATAGCATAAATCGCCATGTTTTGTTGTATTCCAAAATAGCTTACCTATACATTCAGTAGAAGAGGCTTGGGTACTTTCCGATTAAAATTCTAATGCATTTAAGCATGATTTAAGGGGCATGGTCACGATTTTGGTCAAATTTTCTTTTTTTCTTTTTATTATTTGCAATGCTTTAGGAATGCATTTTAATGATCAAATGAAATCTGGGTCCCAGTCGTTGAGTTTTAAGCAAGATACAGGGTTTACAATTCTTCGTCATGTAAACAAGGCTCTTGCCCTGTTTTGTTTACATAGGTTCAATATACCAGTAAAAAGCTTTTTAAAGCTGATTTGTCTATCTTATTATTCATGTTAAGGATAAATAAACATTTCTTAACTATAAACACATTCATTTTAGGTCTAAAACTGGCATTTTCACTTCAACATTCATAATGGAAACAAAAGCTTTGTTTACATAGTGAAGAATTGTAAGCTATGTAACTCGCTTATTAATCATCAAATGACACTCAAATCTTGGCTGACTATTAAAATGCCCCACTGAAGCATTGTAATCATTAAAATCGAAAACATAATTTTTGCCCTTTTAAATCTAGTGGTTAAATGCAGTAAATCCACTATAATATGCATCATAACACTTTTGCAATTAGAAATCTCCTCTGCAGATGTCTTCATATCAAAGCAAGGGGCTAGAGTCGGTGGAATCTATGAAAATTTTAAGGCTTTCACGTCTTCATTAGAAACTCATGCAAATGGTCCACGTATTGCAGTCCTTTTATAAAGGACAGCAACTTGTTGCTTAAATTTACATTTCTCTTGTATGAGAGGATAAGGCGTGTAAAATGCCTATACATGGATGGGTAATATACTGACAAAATAAGATATCAATAAATCTGGGTTTTTTTTTAAATTATTCAAAACAAGATATTTTTAACATATCAGCGATTTTTAACCATTAATTGTGTTCAATATACTTGTAACATGTGACTCAAACAGGCGTATACATATCAAAATCACCTCCAAATAGTGTCATTGTTTAGAACTTAAAGGCCCTTTATTTCATTGAGTGCGTCTGTGCTCCATGTTTCACTCATAGGTTAAATAAGGTATCATAGAAAACAAACCGATTTCAATCAACAAAACGTGGAGAGATGACCCACTATACATTAAAAATATCATTTTGTCATCCCATAATTGTGCAATACGTGATTTTGCTTAGATTGACGAATGTTTCAGCCAATCGATAAATGGGGTGTGTAGATTTCAGTCTTATCAGTTTCTATCGAGCTATGAATAGCAATCGATTTTCGTAGGAAATAGAGGGAATCATACGCGTTCTATTGTGTTGTTATTCGCGTTCTTTGTCAAGCTTTCAAGACTCCTTCTATCTCTCTGATAAAATTAAACTCGGCTGTTTGTTTTCTTAGTCCCCTTTCGGTTTTCACCGGAGGGGACTATAGCTTTCCTCTGTGTTCGTCAGTTTGTCTGTCTGTCCGTCCATCCGTCCGTCCGTCCGTCCGTCTGTCTGTCTGTCCGTCCGTCTGTCTGTCCCACTTCAGTTTTCCACACTTGTTTTCTTTATGCGTTTGAGGAAAAATGTGAAATTTTTTGAACAGCTTCAAAATGTCAAACTACAGATCAAGTTTACACTTTTGTAGCGTCTGGTTGACGTATTTCCTAGAAAATTAATTTTTTATATTTCAATTTTCTAAAGTTTGGGTTCGTTATCAGGTGCGATGTGTATTGAATAAACGAGGAAAGAATGTAGTCAGTAATTATATCGTGCATTACTTGAACCATTCCTTTTTTGTTTCTAACAAACAAATAAGTTCTGTAAAATAGTGTCAAGCATTATGTTGTAAATTTAATCGACGGTTTTTTTAATTAATATGTTTTACGGTGCTACCGTTCTGGCGAGCACAGCAAGAATTACACATATCTTGCATCATTGTCAACCTAGTGTTATTTAGGTATCAACGAACGTCAAAGAATTTTTGAGAGATTATTTCTCTACAATAAGTATGCTGGGGCAAATGTATTAATTTTAATGGTAATGATACATACAGCGCAACCCCCTACCCCTCTTCAGAGAGAGAGAGAGAGAGAGAGAGAGAGAGAGAGAGAGAGAGAGAGAGAGAGAGAGTTTCCGGTTCCTGTTTGTAGGTGTGTAATTTTCCACTTTTAAGTTTAATGGTTTGACTATATGCAATATCTACATAAATTCTTTAATTTTTTCTCTTTATTACTTTTTATTTAGTTCAAAATATCCTATTGTTTATTTCCTCCCTACTGATATACTTATATACTTACCTGCCCACTGTACATGCATGCACAATTAGCTTAAAAATGAATCGATATGACAGTAAAGTATGGCTCTTGCTAGTATATATTTAAATAATCTCTATATTAAAAACAAAAATCATATGTCAATGAGACAGGTATCGCAGTCTATACTGAAATAGCTAGTACACGCATATAACGGATGTTTGATCCACCTCTAAATTTATCGCGGGAAATATAGCGCGAGAGCACTGTGACGTCATCCATAACTTTGTTCGTCTTTGTTTTCGTATATCGACTCAATACGAAGGAATGGAAGCAACTAACAAATCCCTTGAGTCTCGCCAAAGCATATGCAGTACTCTAAACGTGTCTTCAAACCTTAAGAAACCGTAAATTACGAGTTAAAAGTCGGCCATTTTTAGCATAGCACCACGGGTGAAAACATTAGAGAGCATTATGAGACGTAGACAAAAAAAAATTTGTTTGATGAATCGAAGGTTTAGCTTGTTCTTTTTCCCGCGCACACTGGTTCTTAGAGCTCGCTTCGCTCGCCGGCGCTGCGATTACAATCGGGTTCGTTATCGGGTTGGTCTGTTGAAATGATATTCTGCATAACAGTGCATTGTTTTCACTTTTCACAAATTTCTACAAATTTGGTAGGGGGCGTGTATTGCTTATGCAATACTCTCAGAATGCTTGTTTAAATAGACACTACTTATTTGACTAGTTATTTCTGATTTACCGATAAGTAGGACTAGAATGGTATGCTTTTCCCAATTTTAATTATATATTATTGTATTCTGTAGCATTCAATATGTCGAACCTATTTTCACATGCAACAAGACTTTAAATATCTTCCCGAGTAAACATATTGCAAAATCAATTTTATCCACAATAAACTTTTGTATTAAGTTAATTTTGTAATAAATTAGGGGAAATTGTGTGCTTTTAAATTAATGAGGATTTTTTGGCATGTCATACATAGGTTCACACGGAAATAAAATCTTTCCTGCTTTATAGACTTTGTTGAAAGAACAATTAAAAAGCTATGGTAATTGTTGGCTCACTACGCTTTTAAATAAAGTCATTTGTGATATAGAAGGTCATGACAAATGATTTATTCTTTTTAACATAAAAATTGAGCTTTGCTAGAGAGGTACTGAAATGTGAAATTGCATTGGTTGTTTTTCGGGTTTTATATAAAAAAAAAAAGAAGGTGCAATCTTGGTGTCCAATACAACAAAACCTGTTGCTGTATCATTTCAACTGTACACGACCAGGATGCTATACAACTAAAACAGATACAGTACAAATAGGCAAAATAACTAGATCTCGATTGCATATTTTTTTTAAAGAAACCTTCTCTTGGGTCTAATCAAGCGCATCTTAGGAATAAAAACAAGATCAGAAAAAAAATATTATGAACGTAGATGCTAGTAAACGAAGGCTTTAACTGCTAGTAAGAGGATCAATTTCTTGCTTGACCAATGGTTGAATTTATATGTTACTGTGATGTTACCTTGACCAATGGTTGAGTATATGTGTTACCGTGATGTTACCTTGACCAATGGTTGAGTAAATATGTTACCTGATGTTACCTTGACCAATGGTTGAATATATATTTTACTGTGATATTACCTTGACCAATGGTTGAGTATATATGTTACCATGATGTTACTTTGACCAATGGTTGAGTAAATGTGTTACCGTGATGTTACCTTGACCAATGGTTGAGTAAATATGTTACCTGATGTTACCTTGACCAATGGTTGAGTATATATGTTACCGTGATGTTACCTTGACCAATGGTTGAGTATATATGTTACCGTGATGTAAACTTGACCAATGGTTGAATATATATGTTACCGTGATGTTACCTTGACTAATGGTTGAATATATATGTTACTGTGATATTCCCTTGACCAATGGTTGAGTATATATGTTACCATGATGTTACCTTGACCAATGGCTGAATATATATGTTACCGTGATGTTACCTTAACCAATGGTTGAGTATATATGTTACTATGATGTAAACTTGACCAATGGTTGAATATATATGTTACCGTGATGTTACCTTGACCAATGGTTGAATATATATGTTACTGTGATATTACCTTGAGCTGAGTATATATGATACTGTGATGTTACCTTGTCCAATGGTTAAGTATATATGTTACCGTGATGTTACCTTGTCCAATGGTTAAGTATATATGTTACCGTGATGTTACCTTGACCAATGGTTGAGTATATATGTTACCGTGATGTAAACTTGACCAATGGTTGAATATATATGTTACCATGATGCTACCTTGACCAATGGTTGAGTATATATGTTACCATGATGTTACTTTGACCAATGGTTGAGTAAATGTGTTACCGTGATGTTACCTTGACCAATGGTTGAGTAAATATGTTACCTGATGTTACCTTGACCAATGGTTGAGTATATATGTTACCGTGATGTTACCTTGACCAATGGTTGAGTATATATGTTACCGTGTTGTAAACTTGACCAATGGTTGAATATATATGTTACCGTGATGTTACCTTGACCAATGGTTGAATATATATGTTACTGTGATATTCCCTTGACCAATGGTTGAGTATATATGTTACCATGATGTTACCTTGACCA
The DNA here is from genome assembly GCF_963853765.1 of Magallana gigas. Lineage (NCBI taxonomy): Eukaryota > Metazoa > Mollusca > Bivalvia > Ostreida > Ostreidae > Magallana > Magallana gigas. The sequence continues at coordinate 2,925,766 of NC_088853.1, read as the reverse complement.
ATGGCTGAATATATATGTTACCGTGATGTTACCTTAACCAATGGTTGAGTATATATGTTACTATGATGTAAACTTGACCAATGGTTGAATATATATGTTACCGTGATGTTACCTTGACCAATGGTTGAATATATATGTTACTGTGATATTACCTTGAGCTGAGTATATATGATACTGTGATGTTACCTTGTCCAATGGTTAGGTATATATGTTACTGTGATGTTACCTTGTCCAATGGTTAAGTATATATGTTACCGTGATGTTACCTTGTCCAATGGTTAAGTATATATGTTACCGTGATGTTACCTTGACCAATGGTTGAGTATATATGTTACCGTGATGTAAACTTGACCAATGGTTGAATATATATGTTACCATGATGCTACCTTGACCAATGGTTGAGTATATATGTTACCATGATGTTACTTTGACCAATGGTTGAGTAAATGTGTTACCGTGATGTTACCTTGACCAATGGTTGAGTAAATATGTTACCTGATGTTACCTTGACCAATGGTTGAGTATATATGTTACCGTGATGTTACCTTGACCAATGGTTGAGTATATATGTTACCGTGTTGTAAACTTGACCAATGGTTGAATATATATGTTACCGTGATGTTACCTTGACCAATGGTTGAATATATATGTTACTGTGATATTCCCTTGACCAATGGTTGAGTATATATGTTACCATGATGTTACCTTGACCAATGGCTGAATATATATGTTACCGTGATGTTACCTTAACCAATGGTTGAGTATATATGTTACTATGATGTAAACTTGACCAATGGTTGAATATATATGTTACCGTGATGTTACCTTGACCAATGGTTGAATATATATGTTACTGTGATATTACCTTGAGCTGAGTATATATGATACTGTGATGTTACCTTGTCCAATGGTTAGGTATATATGTTACCGTGATGTTACCTTGTCCAATGGTTAAGTATATATGTTACCGTGATGTTACCTTGACCAATGGTTGAGTATATATGTTACCGTGATGTAAACTTGACCAATGGTTGAATATATATGTTACCATGATGCTACCTTGACCAATTGTTGAGTATAAATGTTACCATGATGTTACCTTGACCAATGGTTGAATATATATGTTACCGTGATGTTACCTTGTATTTATATTTTTGTTTTAGAAAAATAATAGTACGTCAAGTGATTCAAGCAAAAGGATATATTTGTTTTGCTAATACTTTACTCATTAACATGATAATGTAATTGTTAGTATTTTAGGTATGTAAATATATAAACAATTCAAGGTATGCTTATTTAAATACATGTATTCTACATTTAAAGTAGTATAAAAAAAAGGAATGTATTTTTGACATTTTAAATCATTCATAATTTGTTATTTTCATTTGGTTTTCAGAATTCTTTGGACTGTACCATTTTATGACGAAGCATGTCTAATTCAAAGTTCCAACTAACTGGAGAGAACACTAATCTGGCCCGTGTGGCCCAGATGATATTGGGTCCATGCACTAACGTACTACGTGATGTTCTAAGGAAGGAGATCTCCCCGTCCGATTTGGAGAAAAAAGTCAGAGCTTATATTTCTATGAAAAAGAAATCTCTCATCAACAAACACCAGGAGGCACTTGTATACGGTCACGATTACTCAAAATTTGATGTTACATTGCTGTACTTCCTATTACGGAATATGTGCTCAATTCAACCGCATTCAAACAAATGGGGAAAGAACCCAAGAGCGGGAGATGGAAGTGTGTCAGCAAACATTGAACGAATTCGACTGTTAAGAAATGAATATGGACACAATTCGGAAACATCTATCTCCGACACAGTCTTTATAAAAAACTACCAATATATTAAGGACACTGTTCAGGAGTTGGAGATGTACTTAGGTACCTCCACTAAATACCAGGACGAGGTGAAGGAACTGGAAACTTGTCCCATGGATCCTACACAAAGCGAGAAAAATATAAAAGAACTACTTGACCTCCATGAAAAATTCAAAGATATTTCAGGTATTTTTCTTTGCAATGTTAAAAAAGCAAGAGGGATTCCTGTCGAGATATAAAACAGCACTAATAATAAATACATAATTGTATTTTACAGAAGATGTCAAAGAAATGAAGAACACAGTTCTTCCTTGGAATATAAAAGGTAAAGAGTGTCTCCAAAGTAAACGATACTAAATTTATTTGAATTAAATTGAAATTGAAATTGAAAATAGTAAAAAAAAAAGATGTTAGATTATATATAACCAACCTAATGGGAAAAAAATTGAAAAAAGCATTCCACTAGAAAAGATATGTTATTAGGAGAAATTACCTTGCTGTGTAAAATACAAGACAACCTAAACAATGTACTTTCTTTAGAGATGATAAAAAATAAACATCCTCATTGTTTACAAAAATTATTGTAAACATATAATGTGTTGCAATCTGCATGTCTGCTAAAAATATGTAGAAAAACAAAACAAATGTGTTCATTTTAATGCAATGTTTCAATTCAGTTTAAAGTCATGTAGCAGCACCCCTTCTCCCAACCCCACATATATTTGGAAGTATGCTAAAAACAGAAAATAGCTACAAAAAACCCACATCAACAACAACAGAACAACTTTATGGTACCATGCATTCCCCACGGATAAAATTTTGAAGATGAGAAGGTGGCATTTCATGAATATTATGACTGTTACTAACACTTTTTTTTTCGATTAATAGAAATATGATGCATAGTGGGTTTTTTTTTTACATTCTTAGGTAGCTGAGTCACTTTTTCTATATGATTTTCTCTGTCGATGTACTTCGTGCTCTTGTTTATGTGGAGATAGTATGGTTGTATATTGGAAATGTATTTAATGAAAAGAAATCTTCTGTATTAGTTGGGGATAAACTGAACCAATGATCATAATGTCCATTACAGTAATTTGTAAATGCATGGTCTTAAAGCTTCAGTGTCATCAATACTTTCAAATCCCTCAACTCATTCCTCAACTCAAACTCTTAGAAATTTAAAGATAATACTCAGACTTGAGGCTGAGGGTTGACTTTAGGAAAGTAGTTCTTAGATTGGGCAATGCTCCTAAGGAAACCAATATACAATGTACGGCATTTGACGACAGTCTACAGAAAGGATATGCCATAAATGTAAAAGCTGGTAGAGTGGTGCAAGGGCATACAATTAGAACTTTAAATTACAGACAATTATAAAATGTAAGAGTAAGATAAATACTGTTATCGTTTCACAAGTCCTTAACAAAGGTTAATTTATTCAGAGAATCGACAGAAATATACTGACCCATGTATTATTTCTTTACTATCAAGATTTACGAATTAATCTTACAAACTCCCCACATCTTTGCACTCACATGATCGATGTTAGGAATAGATACGTTATATTTATCAATATTTGAAAAATCTCATTCTCACAATTTGTAAGACAATCTGCAAATTGTGTTGTAGCATCTTAGGTATTGTAGATTAAACTTTGTTCAAATCAGGATTTTTGGGTAAGGATGGGATTTTACAAGTACTCAATCAGAATACCCAGGTATTTTTAGATTGTGCATAATTGAGTTTGCTTAAATCAAGATTCAAGGGGCAGATTTGAAAAAAAATGGTGGTGGGGAAGGGAATGATTTATACAGAAAATCAGTTTAATTATTTTTAAAAAAAATATTCTAATCATGTAAGCAACTTTACATTTGTTTATCCGCAATTGTTAAGGTCTTCCGTTTCCAACGGAAGACCTTATAGTGATTGTAATGTTTTTTATTAAGGTCTTCCGTTTCCAACGGAAGACCTTATAGTGATTGTAAGGTTTTTTATTATTATTTTTTTTTTCCTTTTTTTGTCCACAAGATTTCTCGGAGATGGCTGGATAGATATTTTTGAAATTTTCTGGAATGAAAGACAATGATAATATCTCTAGGCGTTTTTTTCATTTTTTTAAAATTCATTTCCGGTCGTCCGTTTCCTGTCCCGCGTTGAAAAAGCTTGTCACCTCGAGATCTCAAAAACGGTAAAGTTTTGAACACCCAAACTTTGTGGGATGATAGACCTATAGCTGTAGATGTGTTTAAACTATTTTTTTTTGTTCGTCGTAACTTCCGGTCGTCACCGGAAGCACTTCAAAAATTATTATTTCTACGCATTAAATTTCTTTTCCATAGAATAAACATAAAACTATAATTCTATACATAAGTTACCTATGCGGTGTTATATCAACAAAAAAATTCTACTTCCGGTGAGATATCTCAATTATCTCAGGTAGCTTTTTAAAAACACAATTTGTACCCGCGAGATCTCGAAAACTATAAGCGATCAAGACACGAAACTTTCATGGATGATAGACATTTGATTGAAGATGTGTTTAACCGGTTTCATTTTGTCTTCCGTCACTTCCGGTCCATACCGGAAAAGTTAAAAAAATCGAGCTGTTTATCAGTTTAACTGTTTTCTTTTGATATTTTTTAGTTAGATAAATGAAAAATAATGTACAAATGGCAAGTATACAAGAAATATTGAATACAATTCAGATTGAACACTTCCGTTTGCCCGTTTCCTGTCCAGAAACCATAAACCTTATTTCGACGAGATCTCAAAAACAGTAACGACTTGAACAACAAAACTTTATGGGATGATAGACCTATGTATGTACATGTGTTAACACTATTTTGTTTTATCCGGCGTAACTTCCGGTCGTCACAGGAAGTACACCCAATTTTGATTTTTAAAAAATATTTTGGTTATTTAGCATTGAAGTAACATTTAGCTATAGAAATACAAAAAGTCATCTACACATGGTAAAAAAAAAGTTCTACTTCCGGTGAGACATCTCATATATCTCAGATAGCCTTCTTTTTTAAAAACAAAGTATAAATAAGATCTCAGAAACTGTGATAGATCAAGACACAAAGCTTATATATATTATATCCATTTTCTGTTTACAAGATAACTGGATTTTTTGTGCAGGTTAATACATGAGGAACGGAAGACCTTTTTGTTGCTATAGCAACAAGAGTCTAGTTAAGGTCTTCCGTTTCCAACGGAAGACCTTATAGAGATTGTAAGGTTTTTTATTATTATTTTTTTCCCAGTTTTTGTTCACAAGATTTCTCAGAGATGGCTGGATAGATTTACTTGAAGTTTTCAGGATTGATAGAAAATGATCATATCTCGAGGCGATTTTTTCATTTTTTGAAAATTCATTTCCTGTCGTCCGTTTCCTGTCCCGTGACGAAAAGCTTGTCACCTCGAGATCTCAAAAATGGTAAAGACTTGAACATCCAAACTTTTTTGGGATGATAGAACTATAGTTGTAGATGTGTTTAAACATTTTTGTTTTGTTCGTCGTAACTTCCGGTCGTCACCGGAAGCTCTTCAAAATTTTTTGTTTTTACGTATTTAATTTATTTTCCATAGAATAAAAATATTAGTATAGATCCTTAATATGTCATCTATACAATGTATAATAAGCAAAAAAATTCTACTTCCGGTGAGATATCTCGATTATCTCAGGAAGCTTTTTTAAAACAAATTTTGTACCCGCAAGTTCTCAGGTACTGTACGTTACCAAGACACGAAACTTTCACGAATCATAGACATTTGATTGAAGATGTGTTGAAACAGTTTCATTTTGTCTTCCGTCACTTCCGGTCCACAGCGGAAGAGTTCAAACAAATCAAACTGTTCATCCGTTAAACTGTTTGTATTTGATAGTTTTAGCTACTTCGATGAATAATAATGTAAAACAGGAAAGTAAACAAGATATAAAAATTTTAATTTCATTAAGCACCTCCGTTTGTCCGTTTCCTGTCCCGAGACAAAAATTTCTATCGGAGAGATCTCAAAAACGGTAACGACTTCAACAATCAAACTTTGTAGGATTATAGACCTGTGTATGGATACGTGTTAACACTATTTTGTTTCATCCGGCGTAACTTCCGGTCGTCACAGGAAGTACACCAAATTCTGATTTTTTAAAAATGTGTTGGTTATTTAACATGGAAGTAACATTTTAGTTATAAAAATACAAGAGGTCTTCCACACATGGTAAAAAACCAAAAAAAGTTCTACTTCAGGTGAGACATCTCAAATATCTCAGGTAGCCTTCTTTAAAAAAAAAAACTACCCCCAAGATTTCAGAAACTGTGAGAGATCAAGACACAAAACCTGTATGGATAATGGACATTTGAATGAACATGTGTTTAACGGGTTCCATTTGGTCGTACGTCACTTCCGGTTTTCACTCGAAGTGTTCAAGCAATAAAAGGTTGGTTTTTTTAACATTATAATTTTTTCAACATTTTACTTAATGTGATGAACAATAACGTATCATAGGTAAATGTATTAAAATACGTATTTTCAATTTCTTAATCACTTCCGTTCGTTCGTTTCTGGTCCCGACACAAAAACTTTTTCTCAACGAGATATTATAACTAACAAAAACTTGAACATCCAAACTTTAAGGAAAGACAAGGCAATGTATGAATGTATGTTTACTATGTTTTGTATGATCCGGCGTAACTTCCGGTCGTCACAGAAAGTACTCAAAAATTGACATATTGTCTTTGTGTATTTGTATTTTTGGGGAATTCCTTTACAGTATAAATTATGTCCATTTTCTGTTTACAAGAGAAATGGATCTTTTGTACAGATTTATACATGAAGAACGGAAGACCTTTTTGTTGCTATAGCAACAACAGTCTAGTTAAGGTCTTCCGTTTCCAACGGAAGACCTTATAGTGATTGTAATGTTTCTTTTTATTATTATTATTATTATTATTATTTTTTTCCCCGATTTTCTCAGAGATGACTGGATAGATTTTCTTGAAATTTTCAGGAATAATAGAGAATGATAGAGTGTAGGAATGATTTTTTCATTTTTTAAAAAATTCATTTCCGGTCGTCCGTTTCCTGTCCCGCAATGAAAAACCTTGTCACCTCGAGATCTCAAAAATGGTAAAGACTTGAACAACCAATTTTTGTAGGATGATAGACCTGTGTATGTAGATGTGTTTAAACACTTTTGTTTTGTTCGTCGTAACTTCCGGTCGTCACCGGAAGCACTTCAAAAATAGTTATTTTACGCATTAAATTCATTTTCCGTAAATTAAATAAATAAGTATAATTCTATGCATAACTTATCTATGCAATGTTAAATCAACAAAAAAATTCTACTTCCGGTGAGATATCTCAATCATCTCAGGAAGCCTTTTTAAAACACATTTTGTACCCGCGAGATCTCAGAAACTATAAGTGATCAAGACACGGAACTTTCGTGGATGATAGACATTTGATTGAAGATGTGTTTAACTGGTTTCATTTTGTCTTCCGTCACTTCCGGTCCACACCGGAAGAGTTTAAACAAATCGAGCTGTTTATCAGTTTAACTGTTTTTCTTTGACATTTTTAGCTAGATAAATGAAATATAACGTACAAAAGGCAAGTATACAAGAAATGTTTAATACAATTTACATTGAGCACTTCCGCATGTCCGTTTCCTGTCCCGAGACAAAAAAACTTATTTCGACGAGATCTCAAAAACGATGACGACTTGAACAACCAAACTTTGTGGGATGATAGACCTATGTATGAACATGTGTTAACACTGTTTTGTTTTGTTCGGCGTAACTTCCGGTCGTCACCGGAAGCACTTCAAAAATGTTGTTTTCTTCATATTTTATTCATTTTACATAAAATGAAAATATCAGTATATAATCTTACATATGTCATCTATATAATGTTTGATTAGCAAATAAATTTAACTTCCGGTGAGATATCTCAATTGTCTCTGTGTAGTTTTCCATTTTACAAATTTGATGTCCGTGAGATTTTTGTCACTGTAAGTGATTGAGATTATTCACAATATTTATCATATCCACTTTTTTTTCTATGTGAGAGAAGCAATGTCTTACAGTTAAATTGATACATGTATATCAAAACGGAAGACCTTTTTGTTGCTTTTGCAACAAGTGTCTAGTTAAGGTCTTCCGTTTCCAACGGAAGACCTTATAGTGATTGTAATGTTTCTTATTATTAAGGTCTTCCGTTTCCAACGGAAGACCTTATAGTGATTGTAAGGTTTTTAAGGTCTTCCGTTACAACGGAAGACCTTCTAGTGATTGTAATGTTTTTAAGGTCTTCCGTTACAACGGAAGACCTTCTAGTGATTGTAATGTTTTTTATTATTATTATTATTATTATTTTTTTTTTCCCAGTTTTTGTCCACAAGATATCTCAGAGATGGCTGGATAGATTTACTTGAAATTTTCAGGATTGATAGAAAATGATCATATCTCTAGGCGATTTTTTCATTTTTTGAAAATTTATTTCCTGTCGTCCGTTTCCTGTCCCGCGACAAAAAGCTTGTCACATCGAGATCTCAGAAACGATAAAGATTTGAACATCCAAAAATTGAGGGATGATAGACCTATAGTTGTAGATGTGTTTAAACATTTTTGTTTTGTTCGGCGTAACTTCCGGTCGTCACCGGAAGCTCTTCAAATTTTTTTGTTTTTACGTATTTAATTGATTTTCCATAGAATAAAGATATTAGTAGAGATCCTTACATATGTCATCTATACAATGTTGAATAAACAAAAAAATTCTACTTCCGGTGAGATTTCTCGATTATCTCAGGAAGCTTTTTTAAAACATATTTTGTACCCGCAAGTTCTCAGGTACTGTACGTGATCAAGACACGAAACTTTGACTAAACATAGACATTTGATTGAAGATGTGTTTAAACAGTTTCATTTTGTTTTCCGTCACTTCCGGTCCACAGCGGAAGAGTTCAAACAAATCAAACTGTTTATCCGTTAAACTGTTTTAATTTGATAGTTTTAGCATCTTCGATGAATAATAATGTAAAATAGGAAAGTAACAAGATATAAAAAATTTAAATTTCATTAAGCACTTCCGTTTGTCCGTTTCCTGTCCCGAAACAAAAAACCTTATATCAACGAGATCTCAAAAACGGTAACGGCTTCAACAACCAAACTTTGTAGGATTATAGACCTATGTATGGACACGTGTTAACACTATTTTAGTTCATCCGGCGTAACTTCCGGTCTTCACAGGAAGTACACCCAATTTTGATATTTTTAAAAATATTTTGGTTATTTAGCATTGAAGTAACATTTTAGCTATAGAAATACAAAAAGTCATCTACACATGGTAAAAAAAAGTTCTACTTCCGGTGAGACATCTCATATATCTCAGATAGCCTTCTTTTTTAAAAACAAAGAATAAATAAGATCTCAGAACTATGATAGATCAAGACACAAAACTTATATATATTATATTCATTTTCTGTTTACAAGATAACTGGATTTCTTGTGCAGATTAATACATGACGAACGGAAGACCTTTTTGTTGCTATAGTTATTATTATTTTTTTTTTTTTTTCCTTTTTTTGTCCACAAGATTTCTCAGAGATGGCTGGATGGATTTTCTTGAAATTTTCAGGACTAACAGAAAATGATAATATCTCCAGGCGTTTTTTTCATTTTGTCAAAATCTACTTCCTGTCGTCCGTTTCCTGTCCCGCGACAAAAAGCTATGGACAATGAGATCTCAGAAACGATAAAGACTTGAACATCCAAACTTTGAGGGATGATAGACCTATAGTTGTAGATGTGTTTAAACTATTTTGTTTTGTCCGTCGTAACTTCCGGTCGTCACCGGAAGCTCTTCAAAAATTATGCTCTTACGCATTTAATATATTTTACGGAGAATTGAAATATAAGTATAAATGCTTCCATACGTCATCTTTCCGATGTTAACTAAACATAAAAAATTTACTTCCGGTGAGATATCTCAAATATCTCATGTAGCCTTTTTACAAACAAATGTTTGAACCGCGAGATCTCAGAAACTGTAAGTGATCAAGACACGAAACTTACATGGATGATAGACATTTGATAGAAGATGTGTTTAATTGTTTTTATTTTGTCAACCGTCACTTCCGGTCCACACTGGAAGAGTTAAAAAAAATTAAGTTTTTTAAAAGTTTAACCAGATTTCTCAGAGATGGCTGGATAGATTTTCTAAAAAATTTTAGGACTGGTAGAGAACGATTATTTCTCTGTGCGTTTTTTTTCATTTTTTGAAAATTCACTTCCTGTCGTCCGTTTCCTGTCCCGCGACAAAGAGCTATGGACAATGAGATCTCAGAAACGATAAAGACCTGAACCTCCAAACTTTGAGGGATGATAGACCTATAGTTGTAAATGTGTTTAAACTATTTTGTTTTGTTCGTCGTAACTTCCGGTTGTCACTGGAAGTACTTCAAAAATTAATTTTTTACGCATTTTATTTGTTTAACACAGAATTGAAATAAAAATATACAAGCTTTCATATGTCATCTATCCGAATAAACAAAAAAAATTACTTCCGGTGAGATATCTCACACATCTCATGTAGTCTTTTTAATACAAATATTATCACAGCGAGATCTCATAAACTGTAAGTGATCAAGACACGAAACTTACACGGATGATATGACATTTGATAGAAGATGTGTTTAACTGCTCTCATTTTGTCAACCGTTACTTCCGGTCTACACCGGAAGAGTTCAAACAATTCAAATTGTTTTAGAGTTTAACTGTTTTTGTTTGACAATATAAGATAAGTTGATGGCCAATAAAGTCCTGTTGTGTAGTGGTTAAGAAATACTAACTTTCATTTTCATTGAACACTTCCGTTTCTCCGTTTCCTGTCCCGAGACAAAAAACCTTGATTCCTTGAGATCTCAAATACGGTGACGACTTGAACAATCAAACTTTGTGGGATGATAGACCTATGTATGTTTATGTGTTTACACTATTTTGTTTTGTTCGGCGTAACTTCCGGTCGTCACCGGAAGCACTTCAAAAATGTTTTTTTTTCATATTTTATTCATTTTACCTAAAATGAAAATATCAGTATACAATCTTACATATGTCATCTATATAATGTTAAAATAGCAAATAAATTTTACTTCCAGTGAGATATCTCAAATATCTCTATGTAGCTTTCCTTTTTACAAATTTGATGTCCGCGAGATTTTTGTCACTGTAGGTGATTGAGACACGAAGCTGTCATGATTGATAGAGATTTGATTGAAGATGTGTTTAACCGGTTTCATTTTGTCTTCCGTCACTTCCGGTCCATACCGGAAGAGTTAAAAAAAAAGAGCTGTCTATCAGTTTAACTGTTTTCCATTGATATATTTTAGTTAGATAAATGAAAAATAATGTACAAAAGGCAAGTATACAAGAAATATTGAATACAATTTAAATTAAACACTTCCGTTTGCCCGTTTCCTGTCCAGAGACCAAAAACCTGATTTCGACGAGATCTCAAAAACAGTAACGACTTGAACAACCAAACTTTATGGGATGATAGACCTATGTATGTACATGTGTTAACACTATTTTGTTTTATCCGGCGTAACTTCCGGTCGTCACAGGAAGTACACCCAATTTTGATATTTTTATCATTCACAATAATTTTCGTATCCATTTTTTATTTATGTTAGAGAAGCAATGTCTTACAGTTAAATTGATACTTCTATATCAAAACGGAAGACCTTTTTGTTGCTTTTGCAACAAGAGTCTAGTTAAGGTCTTCCGTTTCCAACGGAAGACCTTATAGTGATTGTAATGTTTCTTATTATTATTATTTTTTTTTTTTTTCCTTTTTTTGTCCACAAGATTTCTCAGAGATGGGTGAATAGATTTTTATGAAATTTTCTAGAATGAAAGAGAATGACAATATCTCGAGGCGTTTTTTTCATTTTGTCAAAAATCAATTCCGGTCGTCCGTTTCCTGTTCCGCATTGAAAAAGCTTGTATCAACGAGATCTCAGAAACGATAAAAACTTCAACATCAAAACTTTGTGGGATGATAGACCTATAGCTGTAGATGTGTTTAAACTATTTTGTTTTGTTCGTCGTAACTTCCGGTCGTCACCGGAAGCACTTTAAAAATATCTACTTTTTCGCATAAAATTCCTTTTCCATAAAATAAATATATAAGGAAAAATCTATGCATAGGTTATCTATGCGATGTTAAATCAACAACAAAAATCTACTTCCGGTGAGATATCTCAAATATCTCAGGTACCTTTTTTGAAACACATTTTGTACAAACGAGATCTCAGAAACTATAAGTGATCAAAGCACAAAACTTTCATGGATGATAGACATTTGATTGAAGATGTGTTTAACCGGTTTCGTTTTCTCTTCCGTCACTTCCGGTCCACACAGAAAGAGTTCAAACAAATAGAGCCGTTTATCCATAAAACTGTTTTTCTTTTATATTTGTAGTGAAGTCGATGAACAATTAAGTAGAAAACGCAAGTACAAATGAAATTTTTAATACAATTCACATTGAGCACTTCCGGTCGTCCGTTTCCTGTCCCGAGACAAAAAACCTTGTTTCGACGGGATCTCAAAAACGGTAACGACTTAAACAATCAAACTTAGTGGGATGATAGACCAATGTATGTAGATGTGTTCCCACTATTTTGTTTTGCTCGGCGTAACTTCCGGTCGTCACCGGAAGCACATAAAAATAACTACTTTTACGCATTTAATTCCTTTATCATAAAATAAATATATAAGTATAAATTTTAAGCATAAGTTGTCTATGCGATGTTATATCAACAACAAAATTCTACTTCCGGTGAGATATCTTAAATATCTCAGGTAGCTTTTTTTAAACACATTTTGTATAAACGAGATCTCAGAAACTGTAAGTGATCAAAGCACAAAACTTTAATGGATGATAGACATTTGATTGAAGATGTGTTTAACCGGTTTTGTTTTATCTTCCGTCACTTCCGGTCCACACAGAAAGAGTTCAAACAAATAGAGCCGTTTATACGTTAAACTGTTTTTCTTTTATATTTGTAGTGAAGTCGATGAACAATTAAGTAGAAAAGGCAAGTACAACAAAAATATTAAATACAATTTACATTGAGCACTTCCGGTCGTCCGTTTCCTGTCCCGAGACAAAAAACCTTTTTTCGACGGGATCTCAAAAACGGTAACGACTTAAACGATCAAGCTAAGTGGGATGATAGACCAATGTATGTAGATGTGTTCCCACTATTTTGTTTTGCTCGGCGTAACTTCCGGTCGTCACCGGAGGCACATAAAAAAATAACTTCTTTTACGCATCTAATTCCTTTTTCATAAAATAAATATATAAGTATAAATTTTAAGCATAAGTTATCTATGCAATGTTATATCAACAGCAAAAATCTACTTCCGGTGAGAGATCTCAAATATTTCAGGTAGCTTTTTTAAAACACATTTTGTACAAACGAGATCTCAGAAACTAAATGTGATCAAAGCACAAAACTTTCATGGATGATAGACATTTGATTGAAAATGTATTTAACTGGTTTCATTTTTTTCCGTCGCTTCCGGTCCACACAGAAAGACTTCAAACAAATCGAGCTGTTAATCAAATTAACATAATTCTTCTGACATTTGTAGTGTGCTCGATGAACAATAAAGTACAAAGGACAAGTATACAAATAATATTTAATACAATTTACTTTGAGTCGTTACCGGAAGCACTTGAAAAATAACTACTTTTTCGCATAAAATTCCTTTTCCATAAAATAAATATATAAGTATAAATCTATGCATAAGTTATCTATGCGATTTTAACTCAACAAAATAAATCTACTTCCGGTGAGATATCTCAAATATCTCAGGTAGCTTCTTTGAAACACATTTTGTACAAACGAGATCTCAGAAAATATAAGTGATCAAAGCACAAAACTTTCATGGATGATAGACATTTGATTGAAGATGTGTTTAACCGGTTTCGTTTTGTCTTCCGTCACTTCCGGTCCACACAGGAAGAGTTCAAACAAATAAAGTTATTTATCAGTTTAACTGTTTTCCTTTGATATTTGTAGTGAAGTCGATGAAAAATTAAGTTGAAAAGGCAAGTTCAAAAAAATAATAATTACAATTTACATTGAGCACTTCCGTTTGTCCGTTTCCTGTCCCGCGTTGAAAAAGCTTGTATCAACGAGATCTCAGAAACGGTAAAGACTTGAATATCAAAACTTTGTGGGATGATAGACCTATAGCTGTAGATGTTTTTACACTATTTTGTTTTGTTCGTCGTAACTTCCGGTCGTCACCGGAAACACTTCAAAAATAACTACTTTTTCCCATAAAATTCCTTTTCCATAAAATAAATATCTAAGTATAAATCTATGCATAGGTTGTTTATGCGATGTTTACTCATTAAAAAAATTCTACTTCCGGTGAGATATCTCAAATATCTCAGGTAGCTTTTTTGAAACACATTTTGTACAAACGAGATCTCAGAAACTATAAGTGATCAAAGCACAAAACTTTCATGGATGTTAGACATTCGATTGAAGATGTGTTTAACCGGTTTCGTTTTGTCTTCTGTCACTTCCGGTCCACACAGGAAGAGTTCAAACAAATAAAGTTGTTTATCAGTTTAACTGTTTTCCTTTGATATTTGTAGTGATGTCGATGAAAAATTAAGTTGAAAAGGCAAGTACAAAAAAAATGTTAATTACAATTTACATTGAGCACTTCCGTTTGTCCGTTTCCTGTCCCGAGACAAAAAACCTTGATTTCTGGAGATCTCAAAAACGGTAACGACTTGAACAATCAAACTTTGTGGGATGATAGACCTATGTATGTACATGTTTTTACACTATTTTGTTTTGTTCGGCGTAACTTCCGGTCGTCACCGGAAGCACTTCAAAAATTTGTTTTATTCATTTTACATAAAATGAAAATATCAGTAAACAATCTTACATATGTCATCTATATAATGTTAAATTGGCAAATAAATTTTACTTCCGGTGAGATATCTCAAATATCTTTATGTTTCCTTTTTACAAATTTGATGTCCGCGAGATTTTCGTCATTGTAAGTGATTGAGACACGAATCTTTCATAATTGATAGAATTTTGATTGGGGATGTGTTTAACGGGTTTAATTTTGTCAACTGTCACTTCCGGTTCTTACCGGAAGGGTTCAAACAAATCCTGTTTTTAACAAGTTTAACTGACTTTCTTGGAATTTTATCTAGCCTGATAAAGAGTGATGTACATTAAGCAAATCTACGAGACATTCCAGCTTTAGTTTTTATTAATCACTTTCGTTCGTCCGTTTCGGTCCCGAGACAAAAATATAGTTTCAAAGAGATCTTAGATTTGGCAGAGACGTATACAACAAAACTTTGAGGAAAGATTGACATATGATTATACAAATGGTGAACATTTTTGTTTAGTTCGGCGTTACTTCCGGTCGTCACAGAAAGTACTTCAAAAATTGATTTCTTTTTCATTCTCGTTGTTTAACATGTAAGTAACGTCTGGATATATCATTCACAATAATTATCATATCCACTTTTTTTTCTATGTGAGAGAAGCAATGTCTTACAGTTAAATTGATACATGTATATCAAAACGGAAGACCTTTTTGTTGCTTTTGCAACAAGAGTCTAGTTATTATTTTTTTTTCCCTTTTTTTGTCCACAAGATTTCTCGGAGATGGCTGGATAGATTTTCTTGAAATTTTTTGAATTGAAAGAAAATGATAATATCTCTAGGCGTTTTTTTCATTTTTTCAAAATTCATTTCCGGTCTTCCGTTTCCTGTCACGCGTTGAAAAAGCTTGTCACCACGAGATCTCAAAAACGGTTAAGTTTTGAACACACAAACTTTGTGGGATGATAGACCTATAGTTGTAGATGTGTTTAAACTATTTATTTTTGTTCGTCGTAACTTCCGGTCGTCAACGGAAGTACTTCAAAAATAATTATTTTTACGAATTTAATTTCTTTTCCATAGAATAAACATAAAACTATAATTCTTTACATAAGTTATATATGCGATGCTATATCAACAACAAAATTCTTCTTCCGGTGAGATATCTCAATTATCTCAGGGAGCTTTTTTAAAACACATTTTGTACCCGCGAGATCTCACAAACTATTAATGATCAAATCATGAAATTTTCATGAATGATAGACATTTGATTGAAGATATGTTTAACCGGTTTCATTTTGTCTTCCGTCACTTCCGGTCCACACAGGAAGGGTTAAAAAAAATCAAGCTGTTTATCAGTTTAACTGTTTTCCTGTGATATTTTAATTTTTGTAATTAACAATTATGTACAAAAGTCAAGTATACAAGAAATGTTTAATACAATTTACACTGCGCACTTCCGTTTGTCCGTTTCCTGTCCCGAGACAAAAAATCTTATTTCGAAGAGATCTTAAAAGCAGTAACAATTTGAACAACCAAACATTGTGGGATGATAGATATATGTATGTACATGGGTTCACATTAGTTTGTTTTTTCCGGCGTAACTTCCGGTTGTCACAGGAAGTACACCAAATTTTGATTTTTTTTAAATAGTTGGTTAATTAGCCTGGAAGTAACATTTAAGCTATAGAAATACAAAAAGTCATATCCACATTATAAGTAAACAACAAAAAGTTCTACTTCCGGTGAGACATCTCAAATATCTCAGGTAGCCTTCTTTTAAAAAAAACAAAGTACCCACAAGATCTCAGAAACTGTGAGAGATCAAGAAATAAAATTTATATGTATAATTAACATTTGATAAAATATGTGTTTAACGGGTTTCATTTGGTCGTACGTCATTTCCGGTTCTCACTTGAAGCGTTGAAGGAATAGAAGTTCTTTTTTTAACTTTAGATTTGTTTTAATATTTTACTTAATTTGATGAACAGAAACGTACCGTAGGTAAATGTACTAAAATATCTACTTTTAATTTCTTAAATCACTTCCGTTTGTTCGTTTTCGGTACCGAGACTAAAAACCTTTTTTCAAAGAGATATTATTACTAACAAAAACTTGAACATCCAAACTTTGAGGAAAGACAAAATGTACATGTATCCATTTTCTGTTTACAAGATAACTGGATTTTTTGTGCAGATTAATACATGAGGAACGGAAGACCTTTTTGTTGCTATAGCAACAAGAGTCTAGTTATTATTATTTTTTTTTTTCCAAGTTTTTTTCCAGAAGATTTCTCAGAGATGACTGGATAGATTTATCTGAAATTTTCTAAAATGAAAGAGAATGACAATATCTCGAGACGATTTTTTCATTTTGTCAAAAATCATTTCCGGTCGTCCGTTTCCTGTCCCGCGTTGAAAAAGCTTGTATCAACGAGATCTCCAAAACGGCATAGACTTGAACATCAAAACTTTGTGGGATGATAGACCTATAGCTGTAGATGTGTTTAAACTATTTTATTTTGTTCGTCATAACTTCCGGTCGTCACCGGAAGCACTTCAAAAATAACTACTTTTTCGCATAAAATTCCTTTTCCATAAAATAAATATATAAGTATAAATCTATGCATAGGTTATCTATGCAATGTTAACTCAACATAAATTCTACTTCCGGTGAGATATCTCAAATATCTCAGGTAGCTTTTTTGAAACACATTTTATACAAACGAGATCTCAGAAACTATAAGTCATCAAAGCACAACACTTTCATGGATGATAGACAGTTGATTGAAGATGTGTTTAACCGGTTTCGTTTTGTCTTCCGTCACTTCCGGTCCACACAGGAGGGGTTCAAACAAATCGAACTGTTTATCAGTTTAACTTTTTTCCATTGATATTTGTAGTGTGCTGGATGAGAAATGAAGTACAAAGGGCAAGTATACAAGAAATATTAAATACAATTTAGATTGAGCACTTCCGTTTGTCCATTTCCTGTCCCACGTTGAAAAAGCTTGTATCAACGAGATCTCAAAAACGGTAAAGACTTGAACATCAAAACTTTGTGGGATGATAGACCCATAGCGGTAGATGTGTTCACACTTTTTTGTTTTGTTCGTCGTAACTTCCGGTCGTCACCGGTAGCACTTCAAAAATAACTTCTTTTACGCATAAAATTCCTTTTCCATAAATAAATATATAAGTATAAATCTATGCATAGGTTATCTATGCGATTTTAACTCAACAAAAAAAATCTACTTCCGGTGAGATATCTGAAATATCTCAGGTAGCTTTTTTGAAACACATTTTGTACAAACGAGATCTCAGAGACTATAAGTGATCAAAGCACAAAACTTTCATGGATGATAGACATTTGATTGAAGATGTGTTAACTTGGTTTCGTTTTGTCTTCTGTCACTTCCGGTCCACACAGGAAGAGTTCAAACAAATAAAGCTGTTTATCAGGTTAACTGTTTTCCTTTGATATTTGTAGTGAAGTCGATGAAAAATTAAGTAGAAAGGGCAATACAAAAAAATATTAATTACAATTTACATTGAGCACTTCGTTTGTCCGTTTCCTGTCCCGAGACAAAAAACCTTGATTGCTGGAGATCTCAAAAACGGTAACGACTTGAACGATCACACTTTGTGAGATGATAGACCTATGTATGTACATGTATATACACTATTTTGTTTTGTTTGGCGTAACTTCCGGTCGTCACCGGAAGCTCTTAAAAAATTTGTTTTATTCATTTTACATAAAATGAAAATATCAGTATACAATCTTACATATGTCATCTATATAATGTTAAATTGGCAAATAAATTTTACTTCCGGTGAGATATCTCAAATATCCCTATGTAGCTTTCCTTTTAACAAATTTTATGTCCGCGAGATTTTCGTCATTGTAAGTGATTGAGACACGAATCTTTCAGGATTGATAGAATTTTGATTGGGGATGTGTTTAACGGGTTTAATTTTGTCAACTGTCACTTCCGGTTCTTACCGGAAGGGTTCAAACAAATCCTGTTTTTAACAAGTTTAACTGACTTTCTTGGAATTTCATCTAGCCTGATAAACAGTGATGTACATTAAGCAAATGCACGAGAAATACCAGCTTTAGTTTTTATTAATCACTTTCGTTCGGCCGTTTCGGTCCCGAGACAAAAAATGATGTTTCAAAGAGATCTTAGATTTGGCAGAGACCTAAACAACCAAACTTTGAGGAAAGATTGACAAATGATTGTACAATTGCTCAACATTTTTGTTTAGTTCGGCGTTTCTTCCGGTCGTCACAGAAAGTACTTCAAAAATTGATTTCTTTTTCATTCTTGTTGTTTTACATGGAAGTAACGTCTTGATATATCATTCACAATAATTATCATATCCACTTTTTTTCTATGTGAGAGCAGCAATGTCTTACAGTTAAATTGATACATGTATATCAAAACGGAAGACCTTTTTGTTGCTTTTGCAACAAGAGTCTAGTTAAGGTCTTCCGTTTCCAACGGAAGACCTTATAGTGATTGTAATGTTTTTTTAAGGTCTTCCGTTTCCAACGGAAGACCTTATAGTGATTGTAATGTTTCTTATTATTATTATTATTATTATTATTATTTTTTTTTGTCCGTTTTTTGTCCACAAGATTTCTCAGAGATGGCTGGATGAATTTTCTTGAAATTTTCAGGACTGACAGATAATTATAATATCTCCAGGCGTTTTTTTCATTTTTTCAAAATTCACTTCCTGTCGTCCGTTTCCTGTCCCGCGACAAAAAGCTATGGACAATGAGATCTCAGAAACGATAAAGACTTGAACATCCAAACTTTGAGGGATGATAGACCTATAGTTGTAGATGTGTTTAAACTATTTTGTTTTGTTCGTCGTAACTTCCGGTCGTCACCGGAAGCTCTTCAAAAATTATGCTTTTACGCATTTAATATATTTCTCGGAGAATTGAAATATAAGTATAAATGCTTACATATGTCATCTATCCGATGATTAATGAACATAAAAATTCTACTTCCGGTGAGATATCTCAAATATCTCATGAAGCCTTTTTTAAAGTAAATGTTTGAACCCCGAGATCTCAGAAACTGTAAGTGATCAAAACACGAAACTTACAGGGATGATAGACATTTGATAGAAGATGTGTTTAACCGTTTTTATTTGGTCGACCGTCACTTCCGGTCCACACAGGAAGAGTTCAAACAAATCAAGTTTTTTAAAAGTTTAACTCGATTTTTCAGAGATGCATGGATGGATTTTCTTGAAATTTATAGGACTGATAGAGAACGAAAATATCTTTAGGCGTTTTTTTCATTTTTTCAAAATTCCCTTCCTGTCGTCCGTTTCCTGTCCCGCGACAAAAAGCTATGGACAATGAGATCTCAGAAACGATAAAGACTTGAACATCCAAACTTTGAGGGATGATAGACCTATAGTTGTGGATGTGTTTAAACTATTTTGTTTTGTTCGTCGTAACTTCCGGTCGTCACCGGAAGCTCTTCAAAAATTATGCTTTTACGCATTTAAGATATTTCTCGGAGAATTGAAATATAAGTATAAATGCTTACATATGTCATCTATCCGATGATTAATAAACATAAAAATTCTACTTCCGGTGAGATATCTCAAATATCTCATGAAGCCTTTTTTAAAGTAAATGTTTGAACCCCGAGATCTCAAAAACTGTAAGTGATCAAAACACGAAACTTACAGGGATGATAGACATTTGATAGAAGATGTGTTTAACCGTTTTTATTTGGTCGACCGTCACTTCCGGTCCACACAGGAAGAGTTCAAACAAATCAAGTTTTTTAAAAGTTTAACTCGATTTTTCAGAGATGCATGGATGGATTTTCTTGAAATTTATAGGACTGATGAAGAACGAAAATATCTCTAGGCGTTTTTTTCATTTTTTCAAAATTCCCTTTCTGTCGTCCGTTTCCTGTCCCGCGATTAAAAGCTATGGACAATGAGATCTCAGAAACGATAAAGACTTGAACATCCAAACTTTGAGGGATGATAGACCTATAGCTGTAGATGTGTTTAAACTATTTTGTTTTGTTCGTCGTAACTTCCGGTCGTCACCGGAAGCACTTCAAAAATTATGTTTTTACGCATTTTGTTTGTTTAACACTGAAATGATATAAAGGTATAAATGCTTTCATATGTCATCTATCTGATGATTAATAAACAAAAAAATTACTTCCGGTGAGATATCTCAAATATCTCAGGTAGTCTTTTTCAAACAAATATTATGACAGCAAAGTCTCATAAACTGTAAGTGACCAAGACACAAAACTTACACGGATGATAGACATTTGATAGAAGATGTGTTTAACCGTTTTTATTTTGTCAACCGTCACTTCCGGTCCACACCGGAAGAGTTCAAACAATTCATGTTGTTTAAGAGATTTACTGCTTCTGTTTGACAAAGTAAGACAAATTGATAGTCAATTAAGTCCTGTTGTCTAATGGTTATGAAATACTGAGAGAAGCAATGTCTTACAGTTAAATTGATACATGTATATCAAAACGGAAGACCTTTTTGTTGCTTTTGCAACAAGAGTCTAGTTATTATTATTATTTTGTTCCCCTTTTTTGTCCACAAGATTTCTCAGAGATGGCTAAATATATTTTCTTGAAATTTTCGGGACTGATAGAGAATGATCATATCTCTAGGCGTTTTTTTTATTTTTTCAAAATTCACTTCCTGTTGTCCGTTTCCTGTCCCGCGACAAAAAGCTATGGACAATGAGATCTCAGAAACGATAAAGACTTGAACATCCAAACTTTGAGGGATGATAGACCTATAGTTGTAGATGTGTTTAAACTATTTTGTTTTGTTCGTCGTAACTTCCGGTCGTCACCGGAAGCTCTTCAAAAATTATGCTTTTACGCATTTAATATATTTCTGGGAGAATTGAAATAAAAGTATAAATGCATATATATTGCATCTTTCCGATGTTAACTAAACATAAAAATTCTACTTCCGGTGAGATATCTCAAATATCTCATGTAGCCTTTTTTAAAACAAATGTTTGAACCCCGAGATCTCAGAAACTGTAAGTGATCAAGACACGAAACTTACTTGGGTGATAGTCATTTGATAGAAGATGTGTTTAACCGTTTTTATTTTGTTGACCGTCACTTCCGGTCCACACAGGAAGAGTTCAAATAATTCAAGTTTTTCAAAAGTTTAACCAGATTTCTCAGAGATGGCTGGATGGATTTTCTTGAAATTTTTAGGACTGATAAAGAACGAAAATATCTCTAGGTATTTTTTGATTTTTTCAAAATTCACTTCCTGTCGTCCGTTTCCTGTCCCGCGACAAAAAGCTATGGACAATCAGATCTCAGAAACGATAAAGACTTGAACCTCCAAATTTTGAGGGATGATAGATCTATAGTTGTAGATGTGTTTAAACTATTTTGTTTTGTTCGTTGTTACTTCCGGTTGTCACCGGAAGCACTTCAAAAAATATGTTTTTACGCATTTTATTTCTTTAACACAAAATTGAAATATAAGTATAAGCGCTTTCATATGTCATCTATCCGATGATTAATAAACACAAAAAAATTCTACTTCCGGTGAGATATCTCAAATATCTCAGGTACTCTTTTTAAAACAAATATTATTACAGCGAGATCTCAGAAACTGTAAGTGACAAAGACACAAAACTTACATGGGTGATAGACAATTAATAGAAGATGTGTTTAACCGCTCTCATTTTGTCAACCGTCACTTCCGGTCTACACCGGAAGAGTTCAAACAATTCAAGTTGTTTAAGAGTTTAACTGTTTTTGTTTGACAATATAAGATATGTTGATAGCCAATAAAGTCCTGTTGTGTAATGGTTAAAAAATACTAACTTTCATTTTCATTGAACACTTCCGTTTGTCCGTTTCCTGTCCCGAGACAAAAAACCTTGTTTCCTAGAGATTTAAAAAACGGTGACGACTTGAACAATCAAACTTTGTGGGATGATAGACCTAGGTATGTACATGTGTATATACTATTTTGTTTCGATCGGCGTAATTTCCGGTCGTCACCCGAAGCACTTCAAAAATTTGTTTGTTTTTTTCATATTTTATATATTTAACATAAAATGAAAATATCAGTATACAATCTTACATATGTCATCTATATAATGTTAAATTAGCAAATAAAGTTTACTTCCGGTAAGATATCTCAAATGTCTCTATGTAGCTTTCCTTTTTATAAATTTGATGTCCGCGAGATTTTTGTCACTGTAAGCGAATTAGACACGGAACTTTCATGATTGATAGAAATTTGATTGGGGATGTGTTTAACGGGTTTAATTTTGTCAACTGTCACTTCCGGTTCTTACCGAAAAGGTTCAAACAAATCATGTTTTTAACAAGTTTAACTGACTTTCTTGGGTGTTTCATCTAGCCTGACAAACAGTGATGTACGCTGAGCAAATGTATGAGAAATACCAGCTTTTGTTTTTATTAATCACTTCCGTTTGTCCGTTTCCAGTCCCGAGACAAAAAATATTGTTTCTAAAAGATCTTAGATTTGGCAGAGACGTGAACAACCAAACTTTGAGGAAAGATTAACTTATCATTGTACAAATGGTTAACATTTTTGTTTAGTTCGGCATTACTTCCGGTCGTCACAGAAAGTACTTCAGAAATTGATTTCTTTTTCATTCTCGTTGTTTTACATGTAAGTAACGTCCGTATATATCATTCACAATAATTATCATATCCACTTTTTTCTCTGTCAGAGAAGCAATGTCTTACAGTTAAATTGATACATGTATATCAAAACGGAAGACCTTTTTGTTGCTTTTGCAACAAGAGTCTAGTTTTGACTATGATCTCTCGACAATACTTTTGCTCATATGTGTAGCAAAATTTGATGTAAGTTTTTATCTATGCGAAAAGTTGTTTAAGATCATCTTGAGAATTAAACTGTTCAATATGAAACACAAAAAAGGACTCAATGTTTAACAAAAAGAACATCTGGATAATATTTTGAAAATATTGTTATACAAGATATATACTTTACCACATTTTCACAATACTTTGTATATGATTCCTTAAAACTAGTTTTATGATGTTGCTCAAGTTAAAGATGTGACACATTCAACAAACCTAGATAAAACCCACAGTTTAAATCAAATTTACAAATAAAAATCATTAGATAATTAAAAAAGTAGAAATGTAGAATGTAATCACAAAACAATTACAATCTCACCGCGATTTTTGCTTTTTCTGGTTATTGACAAAAAAATGTTTTAATAAATTTTTGTCAATTTTGATATGTTATTATTACAAAACATTAAGTCTAGATACTGCGGTTATCTACTGAAATCAGCAAATATTGTACGTTTTAACAGTTATCACTTGATTGTTTATTTTTTCAGTTATATATGGAAACGACGTCCTTAAATGGAAAGAGGACGACAGGTCCTTTGTGGAAACTCACAACTTTCATGCAATGATAAACAAAGTTAGACAACAGTCGTTCGTGATGTTTGTTGGTGTCCCTGGCTCAGGAAAAACGGCTTCAGTCCGCCATACCGCCCTTCTACTGCAAGAGAAAGATGGGTATGAAATATTACCAACCAAAGATATAAAGGACATTGAAACGTATTGTGACCCTCGCAATCCACAGGTGTTTGTTATTGATGATGTCCTAGGTGTGTTTGGGTTTGACATGAAGGAACTTGAGAAGCTCACCATGTATAAAGATAGATTAAATAAACCTACAATGCCAGAGACCAAGGTTCTTATGACATGCCGGGAGGTAGTTTTCAAACATGAAGCTTTATCAGGATCCTTTCTGTCAAATGAAAAACATGTAGTTCAGTTACACAGTAAAGAAAATGCTTTAAATGAACAAGATAAATATGATTTATTTGCAAAATACTACTTAGATACAGATTTGTTATCAACAGACACTATGTCAAAAATATCGAAAAGTTTTCCTTATCTATGCAAATTGTTTTCAAGAAAGGAAGAGTTAAGACATTATGGACCACAGTTTTTTATTTCACCTGTTCCATGTTACATGGAGCTTCTGGACAACATGAAAATAAGAAACAAGGTTCATTATGCTTCATTAGTTTTATTAATGACCAATCAAAATTCATTGTCAGAAAAAGATTTTAACAACGAAAGCTCAAAGCATTTTGATGAAATGAAGTTCAAGGTTTTAAAGAGATGCAAAGTTGACCCTGTGACCTGTAGGTTTTTGTTTACTGATGCATTGACTGAAATGGTAGGGACTTACACTGAGCAACGTCAAAGTAAGTTTAAATTTATTCACGATTCCATGCTTGAAATAGTTGCCTATCATTTTGGTCGCCACTCTCCAGAGCTAATTTTGCAATATATGGATAGTGATTACATTGCTAATTATATCAAACCAGACAAATACAAATGTAGGAAACGTAAAGGCGAAGAAGAAGAAGATAATTTAGAACAAACAGTCAATGCGAAGGAAGACAGTAATACCGTTGCCGAAAATAAAAATGTGCATGATTTGTGTATAAAACTGCAAGAGTCCCAGTACCATTTACTTGCTGATCGTTTGTTTAAAGATATACATAAAGGCGAGTTGTTTAATGTTTTTGAAAACGAAGCATTAAAACATCCGTTGGTACTTCAGAACTTTTTAGATGTGATGAAATGTAAGCTTTATTCGGAGTTGTTCACAGTATTTCTGTCAGAGTTAAAGGAAGAACAAATTAAACAAGCAAAAACATCTAAAAAACATTTTTTCTCCAGCAAAAGCTATAATCTGCTCATGAATTCAAGATGGATTGGCGAAGATGATTTTCCTTATACGTGTGCTCGTGCGATTGACTGGGTTATATTTTATGGACACAATCAAATTTTACAGTTCATCATAGATCAGATCATTAAACACACAGAAACGGTCAATGACCTATTTCAAACTCCCTTTAACATTCGATCGGATGATTGTTGTACTTCTGTAGATAACACAGATTGTATCAAAAGAAATGAGTCAGATATCAATGAAAATAGTGCAAGAAGATGTGATGTGTCAGATGATGATTCTTGGTCCGATTTATGCTCCGAAACAGATGTCATGGACAAATATTTTGGGACCGAAGACGTCATTGTTGAGCAACGCCGCCTACTAAATCTTAGTTGTTATAGTGGTGACCTTCTTACTTTCCAAACTTTACTTCCATATTATGATAAAAATGTTCTTTTTTCTGAATCATGGCGGGTACCCGAACTGTTACACGATGATGATAATGATGATTGGAATATTTTTGACCCTCCAATGGTTGTTGCAAGTAAAACAGGACATTTGAATATACTTCTGGAACTGTTAAACCTTGGTGCATATGCCAATGACAACAGTTATTGTGATAAATCACTGGTTGTTGCATGTTCAAAAGGATATTTAGATTTAGTAATTGAATTGTTAAAACATAAAGCAAATGTCAATATTACAAATTCTAATATGACACCACTCATTGTGGCGTGTTTATACGGGTATTCTGATATAGTACTTGAATTGATAAAACACGGAGCAGATGTCAACATTACAGTTTTTGGTAATTCACCCCTTATTGCTGCTTGTTCAGGCGGAAATATAGTTGTTGTACTTGAATTGATAAAACAAGGAGCAGATGTCAATACCACAGTTTCTGATTGTTCACCACTTATAATTGCATGTTCAGAAGGACATTTTGATATTGTTCTTGAATTGTTAAAACATGGAGCAGATGCCAATATCACAGTTTCTGATAATTCACCCCTTGTTGCTGCGTGTTCGATACATTTTTTTTTCAAGGGGAAGAATTTGTTACGACAAGGTACAGGTGTCGATACCGGATGTTTCTTGGATGAATCCAAATATGATGCATGCTCTAAAGTTCAGTCAGATATGATACACGAACTCTTAAAAAATGGAGCAGATGTCAATATCAATATCTTTCAAACTTCAGCTCTAATTGCTGCTTGTTTAAATAGATATATAAATATAGCTACTGTTCAGGAATTGTTAAAACATGGAGCAGATGTCAATTTCACAGTTACTGATAGGTCCCCACTCATCGCTGCATGCACAGGAGGACGTTATGATGTAGTACTTGAATTGTTAAAACATAAAGCTGATGTCAAGCTCACAGTATTTCCTTATTCCCCACTTATTGCTGCATGTGCAAATAAGTCTAAGAGTATAGATATCATTTCCGAACTGTTACAACATGGAGCAGATGTCAATTCCATAGTTTCTGACAGATTACCACTTATTGTTGCATGTGCAGAAGGACATTTAGATAAAGTACTTGAATTGTTAAAATATGGAGCACATGTCAATATAACAGTTTCTAATAACTCTCCACTTCTTGAAGCATGTTCAAAAGGACATTTAAATATAGTCCATGAACTGTTAAAACATGGCGCGGATGCAAATATTACAGTTTTTGATGATTCCCCACTCATTGCTGCGTGTTCAAATGGGTATTTTGATGTAATAAATGAACTCTTAAACTATGGAGCAGATGTCAATATCACAGCTTTGGGTAAGTCACCACTTACTGCCTCATGTTTCGTTCAATACGATGAAATAAGACGTCTGTATTTTCAAGGAAAATATGCCAAAATCGTTAATTTAAGGAAAACACTGGATTTATGTTCAAAAGTACATTTAGATACAATACGCGTTCTGATTAAACACGGAGCAGATGTTAATGGCAAAAATTGTACCGACTCGCCTCTTACAGCTTCTTGCATAGAGGGTCATTTGAAAATAGTTGATGAATTATTGAAACATGGAGCAGATATTAACATCACAGTTTCTGACAATTCACCTCTTATCGCTGCTTGTTCAAAAGGTCATTTGAATATTGTAAATGAATTGTTAAAATTTGGAGCAGATGTTAATATCACAGTTGCTGATAGTTCACCTCTTATTGTTGCTTGTTCAAAAGGACATTGGAATATTGCAAATGAATTGTTAAAACATAAAGCAGATATTAACCTCACAGCTTTGGACAATTCACCACTTATCGCTGCTTGTTCACAAGGTCATTTGAGTGTTGTAAATGAATTGTTAAAACATGGAGCAGATATCAACATCACAGTTCCTGGCAATTCACCCCTTATTGCTGCATGTTCATCAGGTTATTCAGATATAATAAGTAGACTATTAAAACATGGAGCAGAAGTCAACGTAGTTTCGGGTAGATCACCACTTCTTGCTGCATGTCTAATACAATATTTTGCTATGCAATATAATTTGTCAAACAAATCGGCATATGCAAATACAATTTCTGATGAAACATTATTTCGTTTGTCATGTTCAAAAGTTCATTTAGCTATAATACGTCAACTATTAAAACATGGAGCAGATGTCAATGTCAGACACTGCAAAGACTCACCTTTGAATGCGTCTTGTTCACAAGGACATTTAAAGATAGTTCGTGAACTCCTTAAACACGGAGCAGATGTCAATACCATAGTTAATGATAAGTCACCACTTATCACAGCTTGTCAAGAAGGACACTTAGATATAGTGGATGAATTGATCAAACATGGAGCGAACGTCAATATCAAAGTTTCAAATAATTCACCCCTTATTGCTGCATGTTCAGAAGGACATTTGGAAATAGTATATGAATTATTGATACATGGAGCAGATGTCCATATGAGAGTTTCTGATAACTCGCCGCTTATTGCAGCGCGTTCTAAGAAACATTTAGATATAGTAAGTGAACTGTTAAAACATGGGCCAGATGATGTCAATAGCATTGATTGCGATAACTCGCAAGTATTGGAGTCAGCATCAGGTTTAACATCATGAAGTGTAAATGAATTGTTAGAACGTAAGGTAGATGTAAAAAAAACAGGTTATTCACAACCTATAAAACTGATGTCAACCAGAGACATACATTAATGTATAACTGGAGACGACGCCAATTAATTGTGTTGATGGAAATGTAGAGCATATAAACGTTAAACATTCATAATACAATGTGATCATTTAAACTTGAGAGGTGATATCAAGTTACATTAAAGAAAACTAGACTTGGCATTTAAATAATATGAAATGATACTAGAACTCAGAAACAAAAAATAAACCGACAAAAAAAACTCCGGAAGGAAGTATATCAGAACAATTAGCTAATTATAATTTAGATGAAAATTACAATGAAAAATATAAAGGAAAAAACTCCACATCTGAGAAATAATACAAAGAACATTAGTGAGCAAGTCGCTGGATGAGCCGATGGGTGATGCCAATGTTATAAAAAAGCTGTCTAAATCAATGCCTCACGCAGCTGTATGTTACATTTGGCATTAAAAATATTGCTTAGAAAAAGGAAAAAAATGTTGATTTTTACTCAAGAAGAAAAGTTCTGTAAGTTATCTCAAAGCTGTCATTATTATGATGTGGGGAAAAAATATTGAAGTTCTGTAAGTGATCTAAAAGCTGTCATTATTAAAAAAGCTAAGCCTTTTTAACGCGATTAACTACCAACACATTTTTTTAAAGAAAAATATTTAACTTTGACAACTTTTGTTAATAATAAGGAAATTAAAATAGAATTCAGAGAGAGAGAGAGAGAGAGAGAGAGAGAGAGAGAGAGAGAGAGAGAGACAGAGAGAGACAGAGAGAGAGAGAGAGACAGAGATATTTGTTAATAATTTTTCGTTTGTAGACTTTGAAATACTAATGTAAGGTTTTTTTTATTTGATGAACACTTGATCAGCATGTTGACAATAATGTAGTCATACAATTGAGGTAAAAAGGTGTAATACTATTAGATAAGTTACTGATGAATGTAGTTGATTAAATGTTTGTTGATATTTTCAATTGTGTGTTTTTATTCATTCTTATCATATTACACATACAAATTAAAAATACGACAATGGTCAAGGTACCAAAATTAGTTTATTTATAATCATAAATATTCACATGAAATAATTTATTTCTTTAGATTTTTATTTTAAATGATTTTTTTATATCATCAAAATCGGTGCCATGAATCTACCGACAATGCATTGTTTAAACTTACAATAAAAAATTGTATAGAATATCGTATTATAGATACATAAAAAGATAAAATGAAATTAGCTAAATCTGATTGATTTTTTAAAACAAAGAATGTTTGAACCATGCGTTAAAATAACCTATTGTATTAAAAATCAAAAACAATGGTTGATTGTAATTTTATGCTTCGATAAAACAGATGAAACGAAACGAAATTTAAAAAAAAAAACAACGGTACGAAATTGATCAAAGTTTAAATATGTCACTAGATATTACATGTGTATGTTTATCTCTTATTGTTGTCAGTATTATCACTACCTAACATTCTGTAGCTTTCAGTCTGAAAAAAAATCAAAAGCTTGCGATAGAAAACGTGTATTGAACAATGTATTATAGACACATAAAGAAATAAGATGAAGTTACCTAAATCTGATTGATTTATCAATAAAAATCAGAAGGACGACCTCCATACCAGTCCGATTTCTTTTTGTAGACCGGGAGCTCAAGACCTGCAGCTTTAACAATATTATAATTGTTATTTTTATCATTTGTAATTCTAGTATATCATTTGTAGTTTATAAATGTTTTTCTTGATATCTTGAGTAGATATCTATCTAATTGATGCATTTATTTTATATCAATTGTTCTTTTTGTTATAAAAGTATTTTTCTTGGTGATGTTTTTTACATTGCATGATTTTTTAGTATGTTTTGAATATTGTTGTTAAGCAAAAAACAATCACCACAAATATGTGTTATCTAAATACAATCTGATGCATTAAATATCTACATTGTTTGCTTTTATGGGTTTTTTTTGATAAATTATTATTGTTTTTTTAACAATATGAGCAGGAAATATTACCCCTGTCAAAATAATGATTGTGAATAACAGGCAAATAGATAAAAAAAAACCAAAAAATAAATACAGACAAAAAACATTATTTCAAACTACATGTAGAAAATTACGGCTCTTCATTAAAAGTTCAATTAAAAATACTATCTATTGAAAGGTAGTTGTTTTGCGTTCAAAATTTAATGCAATATATCTTTCTTTTCACTGTAGCGCCATCGTTTAGATAAGTGAGGTAGTGGGTTAAAATTAGTGATGTATTGTTTAGATCTTTGAATTTGGTCGGTAGATATACGTACCTTATGTTATCTTTCCGTTGTTCTCCGAATAAAAAAAAGTAAAACGAAAGTTCGTTTGAAAGATATATTTCTATATTTGATGTCTAAAAAATAGTTGGTTATCAGTTTTTGTCCCCTAAATTGTAACACCATTTATTTCTGTGTAAGAGGTATGTGAGGAGAAATAACTAAAATACCAGTCATCCATTAGCTCTAAAATAGACAAAAGTAGAATGTTTTCCAAAAATAAGAATCCTTATGCCTTTCATTTGTGATGCTTACTGTTTGATAAAACAAATGTCTAACACATGTTATTGATTGTAATAAAACGATGCATACCTGCTATAAGATGAAGATAACTCTTTAAAGGGGCATGATCACCATTTTGGTAAACAATTATTTCCCCAATCTTAATGTTTACAATGCTTTACTAAGGCATTTTGATAGTCATTTCAAATTTGAGTGCATATTCGTTGAGTTATAAGCGAGTTACAGAGCTCACAATTCTTTGCTATGTAAACAAAGCTTTTGTTTACGTTTTGAATGTTGAAGTAAAAATTTCAGTTGTAGACCTAAAATGAATGTGTTAAACCTTAGGAACTGTTTATTCATGCTTAAAATGAATAAGCAGACAGACAATTCAACTTGAAAACAAATTTTGACTGGTATATTGAACCTATGTAAATAAAAACAGGGCACGAGCCTTGTTTACATGATAAGAAATTGTGAGGCCTATATCTTCCTCATAACTCTACAACTGGCTCTCAAATTTTACTTGATCACTAGAAATGCATTCCTAAAGCATTAAAAATAATAAAAACAGAAAAATAGAATTTCACCAAATTCGTGACCATGCCTCTTTAAGTAACGGTAACTTTAATTCATGGTAAGACAGAATAGTGCCTATCGTTAGCTGATGGAACGTAAACTCAACGATTTAAGAGTGTCTGGAGCTAATATTTGGTTTTGACAATATTCACAGTGTATTAAATTGGTCACTTCAAAGCAGCTGGACAGCAATTCTATTTTTGATTGGGTATCGATTCAACTGAAAGACAAAGGCTTCACATACCGGAGCTGAAGGGATATTGATACAAAAGCAAGGAAAGTTGACTATAGAAAAATTGAAATCATCACGTTTGTCATAAACTTTTGTTGTAAGGTTACCATTAATGTCTTTTTCGAGTAAAATATCAGAAATGAATATAAAACAGATGAATCGAATCCCATGGTATTTTTTATTTCAAGAAGTTTACTTGGGTAGATTGAGTTGACGTAATAATGGGAGTAACGATTTGACGTAATAATGGGAGTGACAATTTTTAATTGACAATACTTCGTCGATATATCTAAATGTCAAGCTGAATGCCACAGCGAGTGATTTTCTTTCTTTTTCTTTGAATAAATTCTGCTTCATAAGAATGTAGAAATGTGTCTGCTAACAATGGTGAATTCCAACAGTACATACGACTTGATCCAGTTATCAAGCTACTGATGATTTGTATTATATACTTACAGAATTTAACTTTTTGAAAACAATCACGTTCTTTAGATTACAGATCAAACAAATAACTTTAGTTTGCCAATAATGATATACACGTACTTATTTGGGATTTGTTTTGGGGGGGGGGGGGGGTTTGGAAGGGGGGGGGGTGCCATCCCTTAAAGATGAAACAAATACCGGGAATAATATCCGTTATTGTTAATAAACGAGCATTTTTAAATCGCAAAAACATGACTGACTCAAGGTTTACACATGTTGGATGGGAAATAACTCGAATTCTCTTTTGGTTCAATATATGAAAGAAATCTGTCAGATTCGTGTCCATTGATGTTCAAAGGCCATGGTCATGTATTGTAAAGTTTAACACTGTAGTGTCCCCTGTACAGCGGTCTCGTCTCTCAGTCGATTCGATACGCAAAGGGCATATACTATATAGATACATTTGTACGCATGAACAATTTCTAAAACGAGACAAGCTACTGACAAAATAAGTTGATCAAACAAGATTATCAAAGTTAGTATCGATTGAAGTCATCATTTCTAGTTCTGTGCAACGACCTTGTCAGCAAATACAAAATTAACCATTGGATCTATACCTTTAAAAAATGATTTGTTAATTTTTAACTATAAACTATTATTGGATAGAGAAAACAATCTATAAATTTTAACTTTAAATTAAGAATTGATTCTTTCGTTATATCTTTATACAGAACTCTTCTACTTAAGGAGGTAAATATTGTCTGAAAATGGCCCCGAACAGTCAGCCCTCTTAAGGTGTAATAACACACCTGGACAGAGTCACTCAAATTAACAGGACATTGTTTGATTGTGAAAGATATAATGATAAGTAAACTGTACAAATGCCAAATAAGCGAACATTTTGCAGTTTGGTGATAAAAAAATAAATATCTCATAAATAATTATTTCAGAAAGTAACAACTGTGGTAGATCGGGATTTTGTTTCTATTTATTATTATTAGTATTCCGATCCAGGTGTGATTTATTTTATTACTTTGGTAACGCCCACTTTATACGATAGCCAATAACTTTAATAATATTTGTCTATCGTTCTGTCCCATATTTATGTAATAGTATGAGATTTATTAATTATTGTATTGATAAATCTAATTACAGTTTTGATATTAATTAGTTAAGATATAATATATTTTAGCAATACATGTAGTTCTATATTAAATCATCCAGGTAGAACACCTAGGTTTACCTGCTAAAGTTAATTAAGGCCCTTAGGATATATGGTCCTTATATGGTCAATCAAAAGGTGTGTTTTTACAGAGAGAATCTATTGGGTTTTAAGTTTGTATAGTTGGGTTTCATTGGTCTGTGGATTTCCCTCCAGAAGTTCTTTGTGTTTTAAGACATTCTTCATATTAAAGCTAAGGAGACAAGTTCAGTTCATAAAATCCTTTTAATAAAACGAAATGTCGTTTCGATCAGCGGTCAGTCATTTTGTGTTGATGTGTTATTCAACCTCAGGTGCGATTTTTTTCGCTCGTGTTTTGCACGAGACATATCATATTAGCAGGAGCTTTATAAAATGTCGTGTTTGTTGTGTTTTAAATATCAAATACAACAACACCCCCCACAAAAAAAAAACAAAAAACGCCAAAACAAAAACAAACAAAAACAGGTAAAATAAAAAAAACGATATCAAAAACATTTCAATGTTGTCAAAAAGTGCTATTTGAATCTGCTAAAAAATAATCAACATTAATTTTCTTTAAAGATCTCTCATGAACAAAGTCCTGTTTTCAACGAAATACACGTACATGTATAAGAGGGGGAATCATAAAATGACATGCTTTTGACACGGATTAAACATACATAAGCTAATTCTTATACATTAGGGGCGAAATCCAAATGTTCGATGGCTAAAAAATCAGAAATACATGTAGTTTTCCTCAACAACCCCTCCATCCCCCAAAAATCATTTAATCGATCATACGCGTTTTTCAAAATTCAATGCATTATCGCATTATGACTCTAATATTGTCAGTTGATTTCTTTTTTCTTTTTTTTACTTTAAAAATATTGACTTTTTAATAAAGGGGTAAAGGGACAGTGTTTTATCTCTCTTTATCATGTTTATAGGGACGCGATTTTATTGTCAAGATATATATGCATTAAAACGTACTAAAAAAGAAAAAGAAAACGTTGATCCACGCCTTGGTTGAATCACCAGTTATAAATAGACCGGAAATATAATGTCGTCACGATTTATTGTATACAAGCCAACGCGCATGATCCAAATAGTCAACTTCCTTGTTTTTGATAGATAGAAAGAAGAGATGCGATTCTGAGAGATAAAAGCTAACCAAGATAGAAGAATCCACGGGATTAAGTTGTTTTCTCAGGGAGAGGTTGTAAACATGTGGATTTTATCGGGACTACTGCTCGTCTGTTTTATGGCGCCGTGTTTCACGGGTAAGTTGGCGGGGTAGGGTGTGTATTGAGAAATTACACCGGGCTGGACGGTCCGTCACAGCTGGCTGACTTACAGGTGTACACGGAACTCAACAGAGATACACAGACAGACGGATGTAAATAAACATCATTGAGAGGGGAGGGGGTCTGTGTGTGTCTGGTGTGGGGATTTGTACATGTAATGATTCATTGACAATTTGTGTGTGTGTGTGTGTGTGTGTGTGTGTGTGAGAGAGAGAGAGAGAGAGAGAGAGAGAGAGAGAGAGAGAGAGAGAAACAAATGAAGAGAAAGCATTTTTGATTCATAGAGAAAGTGAAAAAGAGAGAGAGAGAGAGTTTCCACCAATAATACATGATGTTGTATTATTCTTTCCACGTTTATGAAATTTAAGGACATAAACTTAGTCAAGTGTATCATTTCATACCTCACAAACCATATTAATTACAGATAACTATGATGTGAGACACCTCAGGCATTCACTGGTGAATGATGTAAATGTTACTCAAGTCTGTTCTGTTCTGAGTCAGTCCTTTATGAAACAACTTCATAATTGTAAAAGTTTTATATGGTTAATCATACATGAAGCTACAGATTCATCACTTATCATTAC
This sequence comes from Magallana gigas, assembly GCF_963853765.1. NCBI lineage: Eukaryota > Metazoa > Mollusca > Bivalvia > Ostreida > Ostreidae > Magallana > Magallana gigas. Next base: position 2,890,316 of record NC_088853.1, on the reverse strand, counting down.
ATAAACATTTTGTGCTGATTTTATTTTCAATGTTCAGAGAGATTCGGCCATAAAAGGAAAATAAAACTGATTTTTTTGGATGCCCATAAAGCATGAGTAGTGTTATGATTAATGAATACATGTAGATATTTGATGCTGTAGTCCGAGATTCCTCTGACTCTTACCCCGGCTTTTATATTGTGATGTGCGTGGTAGAGGGTAAGGGTTAAGCTAACCTTCTCCCCCACACGTCACAATATAAAAGCGGAGATTAGAGTCAAATGAATTTCGGATTATGATGCTGATGCTCTATTTAATATTTACAGAGATGCGGCCATTGGACGACTACATCAAACATTATGAGAAGCTGAGTTACGACACTCGCAGCCTTCACAACAGACACATGAGGACAAAGAGGTCATCAGGAACTACGCCACTGGAGCTCAAGTTTAAGGCACACAACAGGTAAAACCACCTTAAAGTAACAGGTAGAACCACCTTAAAGTACCAGGTATAACCACCTTAAAGCAACAGATATAACAACCTTAAAGTACCAGGTAGAACAACCTTAAAGTAACAGGTAGAACCACCTTAAAGTACCAGGTATAACAACCTTAAAGCAACAGGCAGAACCACCTTAAAGTAACAGGCAGAACCACCTTAAAGTAACAGGTAAAACAACCTTAAAGTAACAGGTAGAACCACCTTAAAGTAACAGGCCACAATGTCTCCAACTTTCCTCAATTTTGTCGGAACTGAGTCTCAACTCTGAGTTTTGATCTCAAATGTCTGCACATTTCTTTTAATAAAGGAGGCTCAGTCAGTTCAACAAACTTACACCTCATATTTTTTCAAATGATTTGTTTTGTTAAAAACTTCTATCGAGGAGAGAAAAATTGCTTTTATTTTCACTTTGAATAACCGGTAGAATGTTTTCCTATTTCATGTATTCATCTTCATATAGAACTCTGTTTTCGAATGAGATTTATCGTGTGTTTTTATAGACAATCAAGTCCTTTTTATCGTCTTTATAATTGTGTTTAGTGATTTCCAAATTTTGATGATAGTGGGGCCCGGTAAAACCACCTTAAAGATGATTATCAAATATTACAAACAAACAAAAACTACGAGTTTTTCATAAATAGGATTTAAGAAATGTCAATTTAAACCCAAGAATGTGAAATATTTACAGTTTAATCTCTGGGATAACTTTCTCACAAAACAAATACTTTGTAATAATTTTTACTTCATCCCCCAAGTGACTCACTCAATTGATTTGCCGCCACAGCCATTGAAGCTCAATGGAGGATCTACTTTCTTTGTTTTGTTCATGCTCTGCTATTCTTAATGGTGTCTTACATTAATGATTTTCTGTTTCCTATAGATTTCCACCTGTGTTATCTGATAATGTTTCAATGTTTTTCTGTTTCCCAGAGATTTCCACTTGCGTTATCTGATAATGTTTCAATGTTTTTCTGTTTCTTAGAGATTTCCACCTGCGTTATCTGATAATGTTTAATGTTTTTCGGTTTCCCAGAGATTTCCACCTGCGTTTGACCCCGTCGACCTCATTGTTCACCAAAAGTTTCACATCGACCCACAATAATGGTACCTTGGACCCTGTCGACATTTCATTCATCTACGACGGAACCGTAGTGGGTGAGTATTCATGTCACAATAGGATTTTTTTTCAAACGGTGTTTAATTTGTGACGGTCTTTGATTTGTGATGGTCTTTGATTTTTATCCTGTGAGTTTTGAGTTTTGTATCCGCAATCCTTGGTGCATTTTCCCCCTTATTCTATTTTTATATGGTTTGAAAACGAATTGCATTTAATTGAATTTATCCTGAAGCATATTTTATGACGGCTAAACAATGATCAGTTTTACTTTACAAATACCCAACCTTCCTTTGCATTAGGCCTAACAAAAAAATATGTTTGTTTACGGTTTCCCGACCGACCCTATATTTAATCGCCGACCCTAATTGTTTTTATCCATCGTTAGAAATCCGGAAGTCGCACGTGGGTACGTTTAAATTTTATATTCATCTTAATCGGTCAAGCGTTTGAAATCGAAATCGAAAGTGAAAAAAAAAACATGGTGATTATATCTACGTCCACATGTTCTCTGCAGTTTTAAGAATGCGCACACATAAAGCAAATGCAGTTAATAACGGCATTGCCAAATTACATGACATTTATCCAGGTGTTCGATCGATAACATGGGGGAAATGAAAAGGTTCCCGATTTTGAAGTACCAGGCAAACAACATGGAGGCAGGATAGTTTTGACCACAGGAGTCGGCGATTTTATCAATTTCTTGAAAATAAATGAGAAACTGGCAACATCCTACCAGTGAGCTTCGTGAGCGTAGCGACAGGATGTCAACGAGTTTTCTAGATTTTCATTATTTCGCTATCCAACCGATATTAAACACCAGACATCTGTGGTGTTATCTTTCAATTTCTTGAATTTATTTCCCTAAAATTATCCTCAAAAATCATTTTAAATCCATTTTTGCACATCTCTATCATGGTCATGTTTGATGCTTGTGATGTGCAATATCATGTTTTTTAAAAAAATAATGGGTGTCTGTTTTATTATAATGTATAAATACTTAGCATATCGAGCCATTTTCAAGGAACATTCTGCATAAAAATATATAGTCTGTTGCTCTATTGATACTATTACTAGGTCAGGCGCAAATCGAAAATTTATCCCCAGGGGAGTTCTCTACTAAGCATGTTAATTGTTGCAACAGCAGACATAAACTATTTTTTTTGTATTGTCTAATTTATTTCTAGAACACATTTTATCCACCAATTAATGAAGATAAAGTTTAAAATCAATAAACCTCTAGATTTTATATTTGATAACAAGTACCTAGATTCTATAAAATAGACTATAAATACGAGGCACGATTTTTACTACGAAACTGAAAGGGTCAAATAAAACCAAGTGGTCTAAAATTTAAATGACAATAACATTCACAGGGGTGCATGTGGCAAACAAAAGTAAGCATGACACAATGGCAAAACAGTTTAGTATTATCAGTTTACGAGGGTTGTTCGGAAATTATTGAGACATTTCTCTTATTCTTTTAGGAAAAGAAATAAACCTTTGAAATTTCACCAAAATGTAAATCATAATAGAGTTTATCAATGTAAAACTTTTCTTTTCCATGGCATGAATAGATCATTTTTGGTAAGTGGATCAACGTGCCTGCGTCCAGTGACCCAGCGCAACCGCAAACTTTTCGCAACGTCATTTTAACGCTTCTCATTGCTCCTGTGTTTAAACACCTTACAAACGACTGGAAATAAGAATTATTTTTTATTTCTCATCTTTTGTTTTGATTTCAAGATGTCATCCTTTACATTTTCTCTCATTCTTGATTTTTATTTTGAGTTCTGTTTACCCTAAAATCAAATTACTGTGAATGTCTCCTGCTTGTTTTTATTTTAGAACTGTTAACAACAGTTAGTGTGTAAACAGTACTGGATGTTTAGTCTATTTGTCTTAATTCTAGTTAAACAATCAGTGAAAAAATATGATAAACTGAAGCTCTGTATCCCTGGTTATCGTATAGTTTTGGTTTAAGGAATTGTGTGGCCTTAAAGGTCTTCTTCTGAGATTTCCACAAGTTTGATGTATATTCGATGTGCCGTCTTGAGGTCAAAATTCAATGTAATGTCGTTGTCATATTTTCTATTGCTTGGTAAATATGTTTGTACCATATCCGTATTTCATCTCGAAAATTAGTGAAACGTAATCAAAAGTTAGTCGCAAAATATAGCAAAACATATTTAACATGAACATATTTAATTTGATTTCTTTTATCATTAACTGTAATTCTACGGACACTTTGAAATGGGATGTTCAAGTTTTTTAGTCTTCGAGATTATGCCTGCGCCAGGTACCCTGTTTTTCTACCGTCGTAAACAAAATATTTAATTAACTTTCAATATTACTTTGTTTAATTATTTGTTTGGGATTCCTCAATGTTTATGCCAATTTTCGTAAAAAATTGTCACTTAGAAAGTGATATATTCGAGCTGTCACAATAATTTCATGTATGTGACGTTTCTGAAGTTGAGTAAAAAAAAAAAAATAAATAAATAAAATAAAAAAAAAATCCTACCTACCGACCCTATTTTTTTTCAGCATGTAACAGTAAACAAACATATTTTTTTGTTTGGCCTTATATACAAAGATATAAGAGGAACATTTTGTATCAATCCTTTTTCAGTACAAAAGAAGCTTGTATTAAAATATAACAGTGAATGCACCCTTAAAATACTTGTAGCTCTGTAATAACTGTTGATGAATATGTGCTTAGTGCAATAAAGGACCATCCTACATACTGTTATTAAATTAAATGATGGCTAATGTTCTAACTGGCGATAATGATACGTTATTTAAATTAAATTTTTTATCATTTTGTAATGGGTGGCCGGCATGGCTCTTTATTCTTTGACAGTTAATCCACTGATATAAATGGATTAGATATAAAGTAAAGTAAAATAATCTAACTTTAAAAATTAAAAATAGTGGGTTAATCTGAATCTTGAACATCTGAGCCTTAGGCAAGAATATTATGATTCATAAATAATGTTATTATCTCTCAGTCATCTGTTGAAGGTCTCTCTTTGTTTTTCTAATTTGCATATATTTGGTGAATATACAAGGTATCAGTAGGATTCAAATTATGATATATTGGATAATCCAGAATTTATATGGACTGTCAATTTCTTGTTTGTATCAGGCTATCTTCAAAAAGGTGAATACAGGTTCCTGTAATTTTGGTAATTGATGAGAAATGATTGAGAACTATTTTCCTTTGGAGGTCAAACTGAGCAATATTCTCTTATATATAGCAACTAATTTTAAATGAATTTGTCAGAAATATACTGTGAAAAAATCTCAACAACATACTAGTATTTAGCTAATTAAAGATTGAAGGAAGCTTTTTATGTAACAAGTGTTTATTTATCAGAAAAACAATATCCATTCTGCATCAAACTGCTCAGTAAGACAAGTTGAAATTGAGTAATGAAGGAATATTGTCTCACCCACAACATGGCTGCCAAGGGGAAGTAACTACTAATATTGTGTCATTCAAAAGCTATTTTTAAGTGAAAATCCACAAGTACCTGCCATTAGAGATATTTCTTCTTATAGAAGGGGAATTTCCTGTACTATAATAATAAATTTTATCATTGTGGTTCAGAGAACTATCTTATGATATAAAGAAATACTGTGGAATTATTTAATTTCGTGGGGTCTGTTTTCGTGGATTAAGGAATTTTTTGCTTATTTGTGGGGATGTAATTTCGTGGATGCGTCAGTTTTCTGTTTCAGTACGAAAACTAAATCTTTCATTATTAGTGTTTGTGGAGGATGTACATGTAAATTCTTTGGTGAGGGCTACCCACAAAAACTACTAAAAATAATCCTGTGACCACTTGAATTCTAATGATTCCACAGTATAATCTCTGGTGACAGGGGCCTGTTTGTGAAATCTGATTGGCCAACAGTGACCACACCCTTCTGTTTACAGGGGAGCCTGGAAGTCACGTCCATGGAGCGGTGATTCTGGGAATTTTCCGCGGAACGGTTCGAATCCCGGACGACACCGTGTACCACATTGAGCCAGCGTACAGGTTTTACGGTCTGAAGGAAGCGGAGAAATTACCTTACCACTCAGTTATTTATAGAGACGAGCATGTAGATATTGACCCATTTAGGTGAGTTACTGTAAACCCAAACACTCTGTCATGTAGACATAGACCTAACATCACCTTATTCCATGTGTCTTATCGTTCTTGGTTTGCTGTGTTGGTTTCTTTCACAGTTAAAATTTAAATATTTTTTCATTTGATAATGCATCATAGAACATCCATTCAATCGGCCTTGAACTTTATGTTTTGCAATTCCAGCTGTCTAGAAATGTAAATGGCAATAATTATTGTTAAATTGGTTGTAATGTTGGTTGGTCTGACTGCAGACACCGCTAAACCTGACTTTGAGGCATCAGGCTTCACAAGACTTTAAAATTATGTGATCAACCAAGTTCATATCTCTATGAAAATTTTGACATTACTACATGCATAAACATGATAAAATTAATATTTATTAGTGAACAGATGTTAACATTTATTGTAGACACAAACGCGAGGCAGACTTTGATGCGGGGTGGTGTGCGCTGGATAAATACCGCGACTGGATGGTTCACCAAACGGAGGCAGAGGTCAACATTCGCAACAAAAGGGTCGGTAATCTTGCTGATTTTTTCAAAGATTTCTCATCATAGTAGTCAGCCCTTGTTTCATATGACCGACATAGACTAGTAATTTAATTTGATTACTGTATACAGTCTATTTTTACCCTTCTACACTTACAAAGGTTTTGCTTGTCTTAAATTCGCCCAGATACACTTCAATCTGTATTAAAGAGATGATTTGGCCAGGGACATTGGAATTCGCCCAGTCCTAAATTCGCACCCCGACAACAAGGGCGAAAGGGGGCGAAAATAAATGGGGGCAAATATTTCCCTGTATACAGTACATGTATTACATTTTTACATCCCTATCACACGAAAACAAGGAGATGGTATCTACAGGCACAAATTAAGAGAAGCAGGTTTATTACTGAGATATTTATCAATTATTTCAGTCTTTCTAAATTTAAGACAAGACAAATTAATGTAAATACACTGATTTGTAAGAGGAGTCAAATTATCTTCTTAACTGTCTTAATTATCTGCTAAACTATCTGTTTTGACTATAACTATTTGCATAACTATCTGTTTTGACTATTGCAGTCCTACTATAGTTACAAAGAGGCAATGCAGCACAACAAATACTCGGCCGAGAATAACATGTTTGAGTCACGAGATAAGCGAGAGGTCGGCTCGTGCAGCATGGGGGTCAAGAATACCTGTATCCTGTATATGAGATCCGACCCCACACTGTTCAACAAGTTCAAGGCTGATCTCAATGTAAGTACAATCATAGTACAAATAGGCTGATCTCAACGTAAGTACAATCATAGTACAATTAGGCTGATCTCAACGTAAGTACAATCATAGTACAAATAGGCTGATCTCAACGTAAGTACAATCAAAGTACAATTAGGCTGATCTCAATGTAAGTACAATCATAGTACAAATAGGCTGATCTCAACGTAAGTACAATCATAGAACAAATAGGCTGATCTCAACGTAAGTACAATCAAAGTACAAATAGGCTGATCTCAATGTAAGTACAATCATAGTACAAATAGGCTGATCTCAACGTAAGTACAATCATAGTACAAATAGGCTGATCTCAACGTAAGTACAATCATAGTACAAATAGGCTGATCTCAACGTAAGTACAATCATAGTACAAATAGGCTGATCTCAACGTAAGTACAATCATAGTACAAATAGGCTGATCTCAACGTAAGTACAATCAAAGTACAAATAGGCTGATCTCAATGTAAGTACAATCATAGTACAAATAGGCTGATCTCAATGTAAGTACAATCATAGTACAAATAGGCTGATCTCAACGTAAGTACAATCATAGTACAAATAGGCTGATCTCAACGTAAGTACAATCATAGTACAAATAGGCTGATCTCAACGTAAGTACAATCATAGTACAAATAGGCTGATCTCAACGTAAGTACAATCATAGTACAAATAGGCTGATCTCAACGTAAGTACAATCATAGTACAAATAGGCTGATCTCAACGTAAGTACAATCATAGTACAAATAGGCTGATCTCAACGTAAGTACAATCAAAGTACAAATAGGCTGATCTCAATGTAAGTACAATCATAGTACAAATAGGCTGATCTCAACGTAAGTACAATCATAGTACAAATAGGCTGATCTCAACGTAAGTACAATCATAGTACAAATAGGCTGATCTCAACGTAAGTACAATCAAAGTACAAATAGGCTGATCTCAACGTAAGTACAATCATAGTACAAATAGGCTGATCTCAACGTAAGTACAATCATAGTACAAATAGGCTGATCTCAACGTAAGTACAATCATAGTACAAATAGGCTGATCTCAACGTAAGTACAATCATAGTACAAATAGGCTGATCTCAACGTAAGTACAATCATAGTACAAATAGGCTGATCTCAACGTAAGTACAATCATAGTACAAATAGGCTGATCTCAACGTAAGTACAATCATAGTACAAATAGGCTGATCTCAACGTAAGTACAATCATAGTACAAATAGGCTGATCTCAACGTAAGTACAATCATAGTACAAATAGGCTGATCTCAACGTAAGTACAATCATAGAACAAATAGGCTGATCTCAACGTAAGTACAATCATAGTACAAATAGGCTGATCTCAACGTAAGTACAATCATAGTACAAATAGGCTGATCTCAACGTAAGTACAATCATAGTACAAATAGGCTGATCTCAACGTAAGTACAATCATAGAACAAATAGGCTGATCTCAACGTAAGTACAATCATAGTACAAATAGGCTGATCTCAACGTAAGTACAATCATAGTACAAATAGGCTGATCTCAACGTAAGTACAATCATAGTACAAATAGGCTGATCTCAACGTAAGTACAATCATAGTACAAATAGGCTGATCTCAACGTAAGTACAATCATAGTACAAATAGGCTGATCTCAACGTAAGTACAATCATAGTACAAATAGGCTGATCTCAACGTAAGTACAATCATAGTACAAATAGGCTGATCTCAACGTAAGTACAATCATAGTACAAATAGGCTGATCTCAACGTAAGTACAATCATAGTACAAATAGGCTGATCTCAACGTAAGTACAATCATAGTACAAATAGGCTGATCTCAACGTAAGTACAATCATAGTACAAATTCTGTAGCTACTGTAATACCACTAGTAATGTAGACCCCAAGCTTCTGATGGCAGATCTCAATGTACAATGCTACAATTATAACAAATACACTGTAGAACAGGTAGCACAAAAATATTGTAGCACAGAAATATTGTAGCACTGGTATTGTAGCACAAAAATATTGTAGCACTGGTATTGTAGCACAAAAATATTGTAGCACAGGTATTGTAGCACAAAAATATTGTAGCACAGGTATTGCAGGACAAAAATATTGTAGAACAGACTACAGATATTTTCAATATTGTACAACTCACACTTTTTAACAAGTTAAGACGCATCATATTGTACAGTCAATGGGAGCTGATGTATTGTAGCAGAAATATTGACACATACATTTTTGTATAAATAATGTAGCTCAAATATTGAAACTTGTAGATTGGTACGATTGTAGCTGATATATTTTACAGTTGTACAGATTTATATTTTTCCCTTGGGGAGAGTTTTAAGGTACAATTGTATCTGATGTATTTATTTATTAACCTCATTGTCTTCTCTGATTACAGAATGAGGTGGCCGCCCGGGATGAGATTCTGTCCTTCTTTGCAAGTCATGTGAGTGCACTCAATGAGATCTACGTCCGCACCAAGTTCCAGCCGCTACGGGGTACGGCCCCATGCTTCCAGGGAATTCAGTTCCAGATTCAGAGAACTACAGTAAGACTTGGTCAATTTGACAGTCAGTATTTTATACTCTGATACAGATGATTCACCAATAGAGACTAATGTACACCCGTTTATTACAGATAATGACAGATGAAACAGAGAAATGTTCTAACGAGCTTCAGAGGACGGCCTTCTGTCAGCCCAACATCGACGTCAGTAACTTCCTGAACCTGAACTCACTGACCAATCATGACGCGTTCTGTCTTGCCTACATCTTCACGTACCGCGACTTCTCCCACGGCACCCTTGGGCTGGCCTGGGTCGGCTCTCCCACAGGTAACACATTCATTTTTCATGGCGTCACGTCTAGTTAGACCTTTTGTGGTTGGATTGATGTTAAAAATTAAAATTAAAATTTAAAATTACAAAAATTTAAAAAATTATCGACATTTGTGTAAGTTGATGATATTTACAAATAAGTTAATAGGTCCTGAATGCTTGTTTAGATAATTGTAAGAGTTGTATGGATCAGCATTATAATTGTTTTGTAGCATCAGCAGGGGGGATATGTGAGAAATACAAGTCGTACACGGAGGGAAACCAACAAATCAGAAAGAGCCTCAACACGGGGATAGTAACCATCATCAACTACAACAAACGAGTCGCCCCGCGCGTCTCTCAGCTTACGTTCGCCCACGAGGTTGGCCACAACTTCGGAAGTCCGGTAAGTGAAGGAAATAAATCATAATTAATCTTATGTAAGGAATCAATTCAGTAGCTACCAAATCTATAGAATTATAAACTTTGTTTGTGAAGATAAAGCTGAACACAGCTCGTAAATAGGGAATGTCCACCATATTTCTCTTTTATCACCAGACTCCACAAACTTTGTTTGTGGATATAAGGCTGAACACAGCTAGTGAATAGGGAATGTCCACCATATTTCTCTTTTATCACCAGACTCCACAAACTTTGTTTGTGGATATAAGGCTGAACACAGCTCGTGAATAGGGAATGTCCACCATATTTCTCTTTTATCACCAGACTCCACAAACTTTGTTTGTGGATATAAGGCTGAACACAGCTCGTGAATAGGGAATGTCCACCATATTTCTCTTTTATCACCAGACTCCACAAACTTTGTTTGTGGATATAAGGCTGAACACAGCTCGTGAATAGGGAATGTCCACCATATTTCTCTTTTATCACCAGACTCCACAAACTTTGTTTGTGGATATAAGGCTGAACACAGCTCGTGAATAGGGAATGTCCGCCATATTTCTCTTTTATCACCAGACTCCACAAACTTTGTTGGTGGATATAAGGCTGAACACAGCTCGTGAATAGGGAATGTCCGCCATATTTCTCTTTTATCACCAGACTCCACAAACTTTGTTGGTGGAGATAAAGCTGAACACAGCTCGTAAATAGGGAATGTCCACCATATTTCTCTTTTATCACCAGACTCCACAAACTTTGTTGGTGGAGATAAAGCTGAACACAGCTAGTAAATAGGGAATGTCCACCATATTTCTCTTTTATCACCAGACTCCACAAACTTTGTTGGTGGATATAAGGCTGAACACAGCTCATGAATAGGGAATGTCCGCCATATTTCTCTTTTATCACCAGACTCCACAAACTTTGTTGGTGGAGATAAAGCTGAACACAGCTCGTAAATAGGGAATGTCCACCATATTTCTCTTTTATCACCAGACTCCACAAACTTTGTTGGTGGAGATAAAGCTGAACACAGCTAGTAAATAGGGAATGTCCACCATATTTCTCTTTTATCACCAGACTCCACAAACTTTGTTGGTGGAGATAAGGCTGAACACAGCTCGTAAATAGGGAATGTCCACCATATTTCTCTTTTATCACCAGACTCCACAAACTTTGTTTGTGGATATAAGGCTGAACACAGCTAGTAAATAGGGAATGTCCACCATATTTCTCTTTTATCACCAGACTCCACAAACTTTGTTTGTGGATATAAGGCTGAACACAGCTAGTAAATAGGGAATGTCCGCCATATTTCTCTTTTATCACCGCTATATATACAACCTCTATATAAGCTGCTGACCTCAAAGAAGTTGGAAGTATTTCACTGTAGATGTCTCACCTGTATGGACGACTTACCTCGCCTTGTTACTTGGTCGCAATGAAATAATAAAATTCTACGAACTTTTGTCAAGCGGGAAGAATAAACAAAACAAGTCAATGCATTATTTACAAACAGAATATGCACATTAAATAAACAGGTCAATGCATTATTTACAAACAGGATATGCACATTAAATAAACAAGTCAATGCGTTATTTACAAACAGAATACTCACATGAAATAAACAAGTCAATGCGTTATTTACAAACAGAATACTCACATGAAATAAACAAGTCAATGCATTATTTACAAACAGAATATGCACATTAAATAAGAAATAAATGCATAAAATCCAGAGACAATGAAAGAAATACTACACGTCAGCCACGATTTTCAGGTGTGCAATTCGTTGTAATGAAATCAAAGGGTTCATATACCAGTACCTGGTGTGGGTGACAGTGCCGAATGTCGAACAGTGTTCAGTTGTAACTAAGAAATAAACAGCGTGTTAATAAGGTAACTGGGAATTTAGTTGGTCACATGATCAAATTGTTTAAAACTTGAAGGGTATCTTTGGAGATTTGGTCCTGTACCTTTTATATCCTGGTGAACTTTTGACATGGCTTTTTATTAAATTTGCATTTGAGAAAGTCAAATAGGTTTAGATTTTTAGCATAACTTGTTTTATGTTTGCTATTAAAGCAACCAGTGGACAGTAAAAAAGCCCTGTATGGAACAGTGTGCTACCTATATGGGACCTCTGGTCTTTTAGTTTGGTTAATGATTGATTTTAATAAGTCTTCAGTTGGCTCTATCGATAAGACAGTTTTTGATTGGTTAATTTTGTCACATAGCATGACGATGGGCAGCAGTGTGCCCCCTATGGAACCTCTGATCCACAGTCTAGCGGTGGTAACTATATCATGTTTGCCAGCGCCACACAGGGAAACCTCCAGAACAACGACGATTTCTCACCCTGCAGCGCTGACAACATCACCCACGTCATCGACGCTGTCGTCAACCAAAGGAGTGGAAAGGTCAACTGTTTCACAGGTATTGATTTGTAGGTCACAGGTATTGATTTATTGGTCACAGGTAACCTAAACCTCACAAGTATAAACATAGTTCAGAGGAGTAGGTCAACTGTTTTACAGGTATTGATTTGTAGGTCACAGGTATTGATTTGTAGGTCACAGGTATTGATTTGTAGGTCACAGGTATTGATTTGTAGGTCACATGTATTGATTTATAGGTCACAGGTAACCTAAACCTCACAGGTATAAACATAGTTCAGAGGAGTAGGTCAACTGTTTCACAAGTACCAGATAACATAGGTCACAGGTATAACTGCCATAATGAAATGGCTATTTGAACAGATTTTGGCCAATAAAGTAGGCAATACAAAGAGGTATTGGATTTTAGATTATTTATACAATGAATATTGCAGACTCTGGTATGGCGTTCTGTGGTAACGGAATCGTTGAGGAGGGCGAGGAGTGTGACTGTGGGTACGAGGAGGACTGTACAGACTCGTGCTGTAATCCTCGGAGGACCGGGACCGGGGACACCAGTAGCTCCTGTACCCGGAGGATCAACCCAAGCACCGGGAGCAAATACGACTGCAGGTAATGATAGAGACAGTTTGTACCACTATTAGTCCGTACAAATACGACTGCAAGTAATGATAGAGACAGTTTGTACCACTATTAGTCCGTACAAATACGACTGCACGTATTGATAGAGACAGTTTGTACCACTATTTGTCCATACAAATACGACTGCAGGTAATGATAGAGACAGTTTGTACCACTATTAGTCCGTACAAATACGACTGCAGGTAATGTTAGAGACAGTTTGTACCACTATAAGTCTGTACAAATACGACTGCACGTAATGATAGAGACAGTTTGTACCACTAATAGTCTGCAGGTAACGATAGAGACAGTTTGTACCCCTATTAGTCCGTACAAATACGACTGCAGGTAATGATAGAGACAGTTTGTACCACTATTAGTCTGTACAAATACAACTGCAAGTAATGATAGAGACAGTTTGTACCACTATTTGTCCGTACAAATACGACTGCAGGTAATGATAGAGACAGTTTGTACCACTATTAGTCCGTACAAATACGACTGCACGTATTGATAGAGACAGTTTGTACCACTATTTGTCCGTACAAATACGACTGCAGGTAATGATAGAGTCAGTTTGTACCACTATTAGTCCGTACAAATACGACTGCAAGTAATGATAGAGACAGTTTGTACCACTATTAGTCCATACAAATACGACTGCAGGTAATGATAGAGTCAGTTTGTACCACTATTAGTCTGTACAAATACGACTGCAGGTAATGATAGAGTCAGTTTGTACCACTATTAGTCCATACAAATACGACTGCAGGTAATGTTAGAGACAGTTTGTACCACTATTAGTCCGTACAAATACGACTGCAGGTAATGATAGAGTCAGTTTGTACCACTATTAGTCCATACAAATACGACTGCACGTAATGATAGAGACAGTTTGTACCACTATTAGTCTGTACAAATACGACTGCAGGTAATGTTAGAGACAGTTTGTACCACTATTAGTCTGTACAAATACGACTGCACGTAATGATAGAGTCAGTTTGTACCACTATTAGTCCGTACAAATACAACTGCAAGTAAGGATAGAGACAGTTTGTACCACTATTAGTCTGTACAAATACGACTGCAGGTAATGTTAGAGACAGTTTGTACCACTATTAGTCTGTACAAATACGACTGCAGGTAATGATAGAGACAGTTTGTACCACTATTAGTCTGTACAAATACGACTGCAGGTAATGTTAGAGACAGTTTGTACCACTATTAGTCTGTACAAATACGACTGCACGTAATGATAGAGACAGTTTGTACCACTATTAGTCTGCAGGTAATGATAGAGACAGTTTGTACCCCTATTAGTCCGTACAAATACGACTGCAGGTAATGATAGAGTCAGTTTGTACCACTATTAGTCTGTACAAATACGACTGCACGTATTGATAGAGACAGTTTGTACCACTATTTGTCCGTACAAATACGACTGCAGGTAATGATAGAGACAGTTTGTACCACTATTAGTCCGTACAAATACGACTGCACGTATTGATAGAGACAGTTTGTACCACTATTTGTCCGTACAAATACGACTGCAGGTAATGATAGAGACAGTTTGTACCACTATTAGTCCGTACAAATACGACTGCAGGTAATGTTAGAGACAGTTTGTACCACTATTAGTCCGTACAAATACGACTGCAGGTAACGATAGAGACAGTTTGTACCCCTATTAGTCCGTACAAATACGACTGCAGGTAATGATAGAGACAGTTTGTACCACTATTAGTCTGTACAAATACGACTGCACGTATTGATAGAGACAGTTTGTACCACTATTTGTCCTTACAAATACGACTGCAGGTAATGATAGAGACAGTTTGTACCACTATTAGTCCGTACAAATACGACTGCACGTATTGATAGAGACAGTTTGTACCACTATTTGTCCGTACAAATACGACTGCAGGTAATGATAGAGACAGTTTGTACCACTATTAGTCCGTACAAATACGACTGCAGGTAATGTTAGAGACAGTTTGTACCACTATTAGTCTGTACAAATACGACTGCACGTAATGATAGAGACAGTTTGTACCACTATTAGTCTGCAGGTAACGATAGAGACAGTTTGTACCCCTATTAGTCCGTACAAATACGACTGCAGGTAATGATAGAGACAGTTTGTACCACTATTAGTCTGTACAAATACGACTGCACGTAATGATAGAGACAGTTTGTACCCCTATTAGTCCGTACAAATACGACTGCAGGTAATGATAGAGACAGTTTGTACCACTGTTAGTCTGTACAAATACGACTGCACGTAATCATAGAGACAGCTTGTACCACTATAAGTCCGTACAAATACGACTGCAGGTAATGATAGAGTCAGTTTCTGCCAGTATTAGTCTGTACAAATTCGACTGCAGGTAATGGTAGAGACAGTTTGTACCACTATTAGTCTGCAGGTAATGATAGAGACAGTTTGTACCACTATTAGTCGGGGAAAAAAATAGTTACAAACTACACGTACAGTGCTGCTATCTTAAAAGTTGACAAAACAATCCTATCTTATCGACTATCCTTCAAATAATACTTATTCTGTATTATCTTTTAAATTATACCATACCATTTATGTTTAGCAATAAGATTTAAATAAAACCAAATTTAATACCATATTACTAATTTTATCAACAAATAATTGAGTAATGTAATAATAAAAATGTCAGACTCTAATTAATACATAAAACCAAAAATCTTTAGAGCGAGGTAATACCTCTGCATTCGAAATATTGAATAGTTCGCGTAATTACGTAATTAAACAAATAAGCCATTGCAATTTTGTTTTCTTTAGATATATGTATTATATTAATAAAGCAGATAAAGATCTTTTTTTGTTGTTGAAACAAACATTTATGATCCTTGTTAAGATTGCTTTTTGTTCATAGTTCTGTTAACATTGATCTTGTTTCTTTAATAGTCTGGTTAAAGTTTATTTTGTATTTATTGATATCCCTGTTAACATTGATTTTGTTTCTATTATAAGCCCTTTTAACATTGATTTTTTTCTTTTAATAGCTTGGTTAACATTGATTTTGTTTCTATTAATAGCCCTATCAACATTGATTTTGTTTCTTTTAATAGTTCTGTTAGCATTGATTTTGTTTATATAAATACGGTAATTCTGTTAACATTTATCCTGTTTTCTATTTATAGTCCGACCCAGGGGCCATGCTGTACCACTGGCTGTAGCTTTGTTTCTATTTCTGTTAACATTGATTTTGTTTCTATTTCTGTTAACATTGATTTTGTTTCTATTTATAGCCCTGTCAACATTTATCCTGTTTTCTATTTATAGTCCGACCTAGGGGCCATGCTGTAGTTTTGTTGCTATTTATTGCCCTGTTAACATTTATTTTGTTTCTATTTATAGCCCGACCCAGGGGCCATGCTGCACCACTGGCTGCAGCTTTGTTTCTATTTATAGCCTATTTAACATTTATTTTGTTTCTATTTATAGCCCAACCCAGGGGCCATGCTGTACCACTAGCTGTAGCTTTGTACCATCCTCAAACAACATGATCTGTCGGACAAAAACCGACTGTATGAAGCAACAGACCTGCAGATATCCTTTGTAGTCTAAGGAGGACAGGTGGTCGACACCATCAGATCTACCTAGAATTTTATATACGTATTGTTAAGCTATATTTTAATAAAGAAAACAGTTAATTATCAGATCTACTTTAAGGATGGTAAACAAATCCACCCTTAGATCTACCTCAAATATTCAGATACAAATTGTTAAGCTATAAACTATAATTTGGTAAAGAAAACATCCATATACTTTACCTTTGGATGAGTTTCTATATTTTTATATGAAGCTCTTTTTTTTAAAGGAGATCAATATAGTCTTAAAATGGCCCCAACTATTGAGCCCTCTTAATACTGGTTGTGACACCTTGTTGGATTCACTGTAGAAATAGTGTTACAGCGTTGGGGGTTAATAATTGATATCATGCTAGGGTAATTATTCAATGGGGGATCTAAAGATAAATGTAGATAGGGGAGTGTGAACAAACAATACAAAGTTTTGTATGTCATTTGTGTTGTTTATTTGTTAAAGATGGGTACTCTCTATAACCATGAACATCTAATGTTACAATAACATCATAACAGTTAATACGTATCTGTTTCAAAGCAATGTTAGTGAATTGTTATTGCATTTAACTCTGATTCACTGGGAATAATGCTTCATGTCACAAGATTGTAAATGATTATTATTGACCTTAACTTCTTTTCACTGGGAATAATGCTTCATGTCCAGATTCAGTGAAAGAGCCAGATCTCAAATACTGCAATGAATACTCCCAGGTCTGCAAACAAGGGGTAAGTTGTTATTACAAAGACATTCTCTGGTCTGCAAACAAGGGGTAAGTTGTTATTACAATGCATTTTCTAGTGCCAGCAAGGGGTAAGTTTGTTATTAAAATGATTTCTGCAAGAGCAAGTTTCAAATACAATTCTACAGAATTTGAGTGTAAAATCACAAGAAGCAATCATCAAGGCTTTTATTTTTCAGAAGTCATTAGCTGTATGCTTTTGCAACCAAATAAGAGGAAGCTACTGACATTAATAATAATATTATTATAATATTAATGGTTTCTTTTCAGTTTTGCACAGGCTCCTTGTGTCTAAAGGTTGGAACACCAGAAAATGGGACATTTCCAGGTGTTTGGGAGGAATGCTTTGTTACACTGCCTGGTGACCTGACAGTACAACAAAAGGAGCAGCTGTGTTACTTAGCCTGTAGTAAGTATTATAGACAAGTTGTCTAATCTGTAAAATTTTAGACAAGTTGTCTAATGTGTAGTATTATAGACAAATTGTCTGACAGTACATCAGAAGGAACAGCTGTGTTACTTAGCCTGTAGTAAGTATTGTAGACAAGTTGTCTAATCTGTAGTAAGAATTGTAGACAAGTTGTCTAATCTGTAGTGTTATAGACACGTTGTCTAATGTGTAGTAAGTATTATAGACAAGTTGTCCGACAGTACAACAAAAGGAGCAGCTGTGTTACTTAGCCTGTAGTAAGTATTGTAGTCAAGTTGTCTAATCTGTAGTATTATAGACAGTGTAGTATTATAGACAAATTGTCTGACAGTACATCAGAAGGAACAGCTGTGTTACTTAGCCTGTAGTAAGTATTGTTGTCTAATCTATAGTAGTATAGACAAATTGTCTAATCTGTAGTATTATAGACAAGTGGTCTAATCTGTAGTAAGTATTATAGACAAGTTGTCTAATCTGTAGTATTATAGACAAGTTGTCTAATGTGTAGTAAGTGTTATTGTCTAATCTATAGTATTATAGACAAATTGTCTGACAGTACATCAGAAGGAACAGCTGTGTTAGTTAGCCTGTAGTTAGTATTATTGTCTAATATATAGTATTATAGACAAATTGTCTGACAGAACATCAAAAGGAACAGCTGTGTTACTTAGCCTGTAGTAAGTATTATTGTCTAATATATAGTATTATAGAAAAATTGTCTGACAGAACATCAAAAGGAACAGCTGGGTTACTTAGCCTGTAGTAAGTATTGTTGTCTAATCTAAAGTATTATAGACAAGTTGTCTAATCTGTAGTATTATAGACAAGTTGTCAAGTCTGTAGTATATACATTGTCTAATGTGTAGTTAGTATTATAGACAAATTGTCTTATCTGTAGTAAGTATTGTAGACAAGTTGTCTAATCTGTAGTAAGTATTATAGACAAGTTGTCTAATGTGTAGTTAGTATTATAGACACATTGTCTGACAGTACAACAGAAGGAACAGCTGTGTTACTTAGCCTGTAGTAAGTATTATAGACATGTCTAATCTATAGTATTATAGACAAGTTGTCTGACAGTACATCAGAAGGAACAGTTGTGTTACTTAGCCTGTAGTAAGTATTGTTGTCTAATCTAAAGTATTATAGACAAATTGTCTAATCTGTAGTATTATAGACAAGTTGTCTAATCTGTAGTAAGTATTATAGACAAGTTGTCTTATATGTAGTAAGTATTATAGACAAGTTGTCTACTCTGTAGTAAGTATTATAGACAAGTTGTCTAAATTGTAGTAAGTATTATAGACAAATTGTCTATCAGTACAACAGAAGGAACAGCTGTGTTACTTAGTATGTAGAAGGTATTATAGACAAATTGTCTAATATGTAGTATAATAGACAAGTTGTCAAGTCTGTATATACATTATCTAATCTGTAGTAAGAATTGTGGACAAGTTGTCTAATGTGTAGTAAGTATTATAGACAAGTTGTCTAATGTGTAGTAACTTTTATAGACAAGTTGTCTAATGTGTAGTAAGTATTATAGACAAGTTGTCTAATGTGAAGTAAGTATTTAAGACAAGTTGTCTAATGTGTAGTAAGTATTGTAGACAAGTTGTCTTATATGTAGTAAGTATTGTAGACAAGTTGTCTAATCTGTAGTATTATAGACAAGTTGTCTAATGTGTAGTTAGTATAATTGTCTAATCTAAAGTATTATAGACAAATTGTCTGACAGTACAACAAAAGGAACAGATGTGTTACTTAGCCTGTAGTAAGTATTGTTGTCTAATCTATAGTATTATAGACAAATTATCTGACAGTACAACAGAAGGAGCAGATGTGTTACATAGCCTGTAGTAAGTATTGTTATCTAATCTAAAGTAAACCCTATAGACAGCTGTTAGCTCATGGTTAATATTATAAACAAGTTGTCTAATGTGTAGTATTGTAGACAAGTTGTCAAGTCTGTAGGAAATACCGGTAAGTTGTCTTATTTGTAGAAAGTATTATAGACAAGTTGTCTAAGCTGTAGTATTGTAGACAAGTTGTCTTATATGTAGTAAGCATTATAAACAAATTGTTTAATTTGTAGTAAGCATTATAAACAAGTTGTCTAATTTGTAGTTAGCATTATAAACAAGTTGTCTAATTTGTAGTGAGCATTATAAACAAGTTGTCTAATTTTAGTTAGCATTTTAGACAAGTTGTCTCAAATTTGTAGTGGGCAGTATCGACAAGTTATAGTTCATGCTGTAGATATAAAATCAATCTTTCTAAGACCTAACAAAAAAATAGTTTGTTTCTGCTTTCATGCTAAAAAAAAGTAGGGTCGGTCGGAAATTTTTTTTATTTTTTCAAATATTTGTTTTCCTTTTATATTGCAGTATCCATACATGCCGATTAGATACTGACACTGCTGAATGGTATAATATGAGAAATACTTTTAATATCATTCCTGACTATTAAGCTGGTCTTAAGAAAACACAAAAATGATATTATATATCAGATACTTCATCTGCCAACGATGAGAGCATTATTAAAATCTACAACACATAGAAACATACAGCCATTTTGAAACAAAACGTTTGAGTTACACTGATTTGAGAAGAGTTACTGCTTCAAGCATTTTTGTGACCAAAATTTTGAGTAATTTTTTTTCCAAATCGGATAAAAACGAAAATAAACGATTTTCCATCAAAAATCCTTAAAAAAAGTTTTGAGTTGGGGGGTAAAATCTAGGGTCGGTCGGGAAAGCGGAAACAAACAATTTTTTTTCTTATGCCTAATTTTTGTCTGTTTTGCCAAAGTGTGATTTATATGTTTGAATCTTTCAACAGAGAAGAATGACTCTGATGCTGTATGCTATGCCACAAACGAGAACCTGGACAGTTCTAATGCCCTGTATGTTCTCCTACAAGATGTCAACCAGCGGAAACAGTCCAGCGGCGGAATCAAACTAACAGCCGGTAAGAAATTTGTCTGAAACCCCAGGTGAAATATATATTGTCTCCCTGTAAGAAATACTGTGGAATCATTAGACTTCCGTGTGGTTCAGTTTTTGTGTTATTCGTTAATAGCTGTCACCCACAAATCAGAATTTACATCCTCGACGAAAACTTATTATAAAAGATTTAGTTTTCCTACTGAAACTAAAAACTGACGCATCCACAATACTACATCCCCACAAATAAAACAAACCCACAGTCCCTGAAAATTGACCCTCACACATTTAAATGATTCAATAGTATGACACATGTATGCAGAAATAAGTTTCCTGTCTGGTTGTTACTTTTAACACAAGTCAAAACATTACCAAAACATCTCTTTAGAAGGAGAGAATCAAGTAAATGATTAGACCTGTCAACACTTTTATATTGTGCTGTCCTCGGGAAAGTAAACAAACCATACCTACATGTACCCAATCAAAATCCTAGCCTTAATCTTCGGTCCTGCATTAAAAAAACTCCTGTAGGATTCATCCATAGTTGGAAAATCTTTGATAGACAAATTAAGATTTGAAAATGAAATTAAATACTATTCAATTTATGATACAGGTTCACCCTGTTATAATTTTAAGCTCACCTAAATCGTGGGTTCGGGTGAGCTCTTCTTATCACAGCCATCCATCTGTATGTCAGTCTGTCCGTTTGTCTCATTTTTGACTTCTTCTTAAGAACCATTAGGCCAAATTATACCAAACTTAGTACAAAGCATCCTTATGGAAAGAGAATTTCAAATTGTTTAAAGAAAGAGCAAATAAGTTTTTTTCAAAAAGGAGATGGATGTAATTGCTTTAAAAAGCTTCTGCTTAAGAACCAGTGCAACAGAAATGCCAATATTTACAAAGAAACTTGTACATATAGTGAAGACTCTACATTGTAAAATCCTGACCCCCGAACAAATAATGGGGCCTAAGAGGGGTTCAAAGTTTGACATAGAAATATAAAAGGAAATTGTTTTAAAATCTTCTTCTCAAGAACTATGATGCTACAATTTAAGAGATTACTATGCAAGCATCCTGATATGATAAAGGTTCTAAATTGTTCAAATCGTGGGGTCCCAATAAAAATTTAAGGTGTAACTTAGAAATATATAGGGAAATTGTTGAAAAACTGATATAGAATGATACATCCTCAAATAATGTAGATTCTTAATTGTTCAAATCGAGACCCTAAATCAATACTGGAGTCCCAATAAGGGTTTAAAATTTAACTTAGAAATGTATAGGCTTAGGGAAGATGTCGAAGAACAGATATAGAACTATACAAAAACTGTTGGTCTGTTGAGATATGTAGCCCATGGGCCTCTTTATCCCACAGTTTTACAACTTATATGTTGATTTTCTATGATCTAGGTTCCCCCTGTAACAATTACCAAGGTTACTGTGATGTGTTTTCTCGTTGCCGTGGCGTTGATAATGAAGGACCACTACAGCGACTGAAGAACTTGATATTTAACGAAAAAACGCTGGCCAATATAAAGAACTGGATTATTGTAAGTCATGCTGGATTATTGTAAGTCATGCTGAATTATTGTAAGTCATGCTGAATTATTGTAAGTCATGCTGAATTATTGTAAGTCATGCTGGGTTATTGTAAGTCATGCAGTATTATTGTAAGTCATGCTGGATTACTGTAAATCATGCTGGATTATTGTAAGTAATGCTGGATTATTGTAAAGCATACTGGGTTATTGTAAGTCATACTTGATTATTGTAAGTCATGCTGGATAAATGTAAGTCATGATTGATTATTGTAAGTTATGCTGGGTTATTGTAAGTCATACTGGGTTATTGTAAGTCATACTGGGTTATTGTAAGTCATAATTGATTATTGTAATTCATGCTGGATAAATGTAAGTCATGCTGGATAAATGTAAGTCATGCTGGATAAATGTAAGTCATGATGGATTATTGTAAGTCATGCTGGGTTATTGTAAGTCATACCGAGTTAATGTAGGGTAACAATAAATATAATTGCTTTTTCTTTGGTCTGAAATATCACACTTTCATTGGTTTAAACATAGCACTCGATTGCCTCATATATCTCTATGTTTGTTCAGTGAAAAGTAATATTCGGCAATATGGCTGTCATTGGCTGACACTTCGCCTTGTTATTTGGTTGATCTATTGATGGCATGATGTATAAATATATAGATGTACTGTTGTAGGAATATTGGTGGGCCGTCTTATTGATGGCTATAGGACTTATCCTGTTTATGGGATTCTGTGCTGTATCTAACATGTTATACTGTAAATAACTTGTGTTATATATATAATGTAATGTTGTAGGAATATTGGTGGGCCGTCTTACTGATGGCTATAGGCCTTATCCTGTTTATGGGATTGTTAATCAAGTTATGTGCTGTATCTAACATGTTATACTGTAAATAACTTGTGTTATATATATAATGTAATGTTGTAGGAATATTTGTGGGCCGTCTTACTGATGGGTATAGGCCTTATCCTGTTTATGGGATTGTTAATCAAGTTATGTGCTGTATCTAACATGTTATACTGTAAATAACTTGTGTTATATATATAATGTAATGTTGTAGGAATATTGGTGGGCCGTCTTATTGATGGGTATAGGCCTTATCCTGTTTATGGGATTGTTCATCAAGTTCTGTACTGTATCTAACATGTTATACTGTAAATGACTTGTGTTATATATATAATGTAATGTTGTAGGAATATTGGTGGGCCGTCTTATTGATGGCTATAGGACTTATCCTGTTTATGGGATTGTTCATCAAGTTCTGTGCCGTGCACACACCCAGCTCAAACCCTAACGCCAAACCAGCCTTGAAATTGACGGACACATTGAGGCGACGACGCCGTCACCCAGAGCAACAGTATCGAGCCCAGGTAGGATGGTCAATGACCTTGACATAGTTATTTGAGGACAGATAATGTCAAGGTCGTACTTAAATTACAGATAAAGAAATTATTACATCATAAAATATAGATCACCTGGGCTAAAGAAACTTTGTGATGTAATACAAATGGTTACACAATAGTTGAATGTCATACAAAATGCGATCAACCACTGATTAGATTGACAGAGTAATGATGATAGACTGATAATGTCGGACTTTATAGGGTTAATGGAGTGAGTGACTACATCATTGGTAGAGTCACAACTACACACAACAAGTTTATCCGCTGGTGTCTTCAATGTCTTGTCTAGAAGTAGTCTGGATTTCCTGGATACATGGAAATAGTCTGGATTTCCTAAACCAATAATGGTTTTGATATAAAAAAAATCATAGTTCTAGTGCAGGATGCTTAAGACCATAGTCCTAGTGTAGGATGTTAAGGACCATAGTCCTATTGTAGGATGTTTAGTACAATAGTCCTAGTGTAAGGTGTTAAGAACTTTAGTCCTTGTGTAGGATGTTTAGGACTATAGTCCTAGTGTAGGATATTAAGGACCTTATTCCTACTATAGGATGATCTGTAGAAAATAGGGGTGATATGTGATATATTAACAGATGTATGAATAAGATTGGACATATTTATATATTGGATTATTTATTTATCAACACTTAATTGTCACTAATGGTCAATGTGGTTACTTTGCCTTCAAGTCTTACGTTTAGAGATTTCTATTTAATCATATGCTTTACTAACTGTGATATGCACTAGAACAAACAATGATATTCTTCACTTACACACTGTTATGGATCATACTGCTACTCAACAACTGACATTTAATAGGACTGGACGGTAATGGCCATTTTTAGACTGTATTGATCTCCGTTCAAAGAAGAGCTGTAGATAAAGTAAAGGAAAATATTCAAATTTTATAACGAAAGTATAAAATTTTGTAATTTGTCTTTACCAATTAAAGTTTATAGCCTTTTAGAACTTATCTGAAAATTTAAGATAACTGCATTAACTTCAAACTATAACCTTTCTCTTCAATCAGACATTTGTTTAATTATTTCATTGAAACTCAAGTTATTGTTCTAGAGAGATTTTTAAAAATTCTTAAATAATTGATGAAGATAAATGAAAGTTATGTAAACACTAAGTGCTCTAAGAATTACTTGTATCTGTAACTGATGCACTAATAGCATAATAATCTAAAGAACGAGTGTACTTATGGGCCCCGGTAAAAAGTGAAAAAATGAGGATTCTAATTATGTTTTAACTTTTTCGTTTCACATCATCTCTTGATATAAAATTTAGTTTTGGTTGTAACACGCTTTCTGATTGACTAAAAATTAGTTTATATTGTAAAAAGAACGTTGCTTACGTCATAGTAAGGCTAACGTCAAAAACGTATTAATCCGCCTGACGTTACATTTGAATGTTTTACAATTTAATGTAATTTTAAAGGTCAAATGACCGTTTTTATCTACGATTTATAACAAACAATTAAATCATGAACAATGAATTCAAATATTAACTAATTTCATACGATATAAATTGGTAAGGGTCAACCGACATTCCTGAATGTATATACTAAATCAAGGACGGGCATTCATTTCAAAGCCTTTGTTTACTGTCAGCCTAACCGAGTACAAATGTGTGTAAAAGACAAATAACGCATTTTACATTTAAAACATTCCTGTGAAAATGTTTGTACAACATCAGGTCAGTCTTTAAAAAATGAAAAAAAGTATAAAAAAAATTAAAGGTATTTCCTTTGAAATATAATCAGCGTGGCCCATGTTAAACCAACGCATGGATTAAATTCTTCCAAATAGACACTTGGGTCCTAACCTGGTAGACGTTTGTCAAATGTGCTCATTGTAAAATACTGTTACGTTTAAATCTTTTTGTTCTGGCTTTGTAGGATTAGGAATGTTTGTTTGATCACTATGGCATTTAAAAATCAACAATTGTCTAAAATGTATATTAATTTCCGTGAAGTTAAGGTGGTATGGGACATCTGTCGTCGATATTAATGTGGAGTAAAATATTTGGGAAGGTAAAAGTTATTAAAAGCCCAGCGGGATTCGAACCTATGGCCTATAGATTTGTAGTAAACCATCTAATCCACTGCACTACGCTGTTGGATGACAACATTGGGAAAGAAACTACTAACATAATACAGTTTATTTAATTGTTTATTCTGATAAACAATGCACCACAATATGAAAGTGTCCCATGCCAACTTAGCGTGCATTTGAAACAGAAGTTTCCATCAGTGCTTAAATATTACGGAAAAAAGAAACTTGTTTATATTTTCTACATGTAAACGGCACTG
Organism: Magallana gigas; assembly: GCF_963853765.1. Classification (NCBI taxonomy): domain Eukaryota; kingdom Metazoa; phylum Mollusca; class Bivalvia; order Ostreida; family Ostreidae; genus Magallana; species Magallana gigas. The sequence continues at coordinate 2,864,077 of NC_088853.1, read as the reverse complement.
AAAAGGGCCAATTCTCTATAATTTAAGTTCACTCGTTCTTTTCAAAATAATTATGCATGCAAATATACTTTGCCTGTTTAAGTTTCTAATGAGAGGTTACAGCTTAAGCTTTCCATAGTTTAATGAGCTTTTATAAGCTTCTTAACCTTTTTTTTTATTAAAGCTATACACGCTATAATTTACGTCAATTTTGAATGACAGTGAAAACGCATGTGGTTGTCTACTTATAAAAGTTATTCTTAATCTGTAAATTACAATGGTGAATTCCATCTCGTTACAAAGATATAGATTTTTAATTGTTTATTTTCCTGCCAGGAAAATAGACCTTTTCATGAATATTGATGAAGGAAGAGCGAAACCGACCTCATTGCGCATGTCCGCGGATGACTAGGTGGTCGTTATTGTTTGCCTAATTAAATATCCAACTTGATTTTTAATATGCTTAACAGTTGTTAATTTGAAATACATACATGTATAATGAGTAAAATACGTGTGTCATTCACGATACCCTTACTTCTGCATTAACACTTATAGGATCTATAAATAGCACATTGGGGAAAACACAGGTCTACGTCATTTTTTTAAAGGAAGTATTCATATCTACTCACAGGCTTGTATTTTTACTTTTATTTGTACTCGTATATCGGACAAATTTATGCTTTACTTAAAATATCCTTTCCTTTGTGAAACTATCGCAATTATGAAGATGGTGACCCTTCACCAGTTGTGGTATGATAGACTAAATTTAGCTGTCGATATCACGTGATAGATTGATATTCACGAGGAGGCATTACTTTCCTGGCAGGAAAATAAATATTTTTTATTGTTTAATATTTGATATATTTGTTACGTGATCGAATTGAGCATTATAATTAACAGCATGAAGGTAACTTTTATTAGTAATCAAACACATACATTTTCCCCTTTATTCAAAATTGACGCAAGTTATAGCGTGTATAGCTTTAACTATTGCTACTTTCGTTGGCAGCACTATTTTTTAACATTTAACTCCTTAACATTAAGAAATTTGAAACAGAATATTTATTCAGAGATTAAATGTTTGAGGGGTCTGGGTGGCAATCCACCATTAAATATAATTTTTTTTTTGAAATTATAGACCAATCCACACTTTACAAAAGTTATGTCCCTTGGCCGCCATCTTTGGGGAAAAACCCATAGGTTTCTCACTGTAACTTTTGTAGTTTAAAGGTTTGTAACTTTGTCATTTGGCAATAAAATTCCGTTTCCGTTGTGTAGTTTGATTGCCCAAGAATGGGGCAACCCACACATCGAAGGAATAAACTAAATTCAAATAGATTTAATCACAGGACGCCCAAAATTTTGTTTGGTAGCATAACGAAGAAAAATGTTTGGTCTTTCCCTTTTGACCTTGGATTGACCCTGCAAAGGGAAACAATCTTTGCAAAGTGTGGATTTGACAAGAATACTGACTGACCTTTTCACACTTATTATATCAATTGCCGATTTGTCTACGAAATTGTGCCATTTATGCAATTACGACAAAGAGCTCACGGCAGGTGTGACCGGTCAGCAGAGGATGCTCGCTCCTCCATGGCACCTGATCCTACCTCTAATTATTATAGAGGTCCATGTTTGATCTGCTCCAGAATAGTAATTTTCAATTGGACTTCTGATTGTGTACACTGTTCGTTATCACCACATGTCATCCATATAATTGAAGCTTATTATTAACATACATTCGTTTATACCCCCAATAAATGTTTTACATGACATGTAGTTTGACACAATATAGTAAATTATCACACAATATTGTATTGTTTATTACATACCTTTTAATATACCTTCATCACCTGAACACTGTTGTTAATACCACATGTCAATTTTAATAAATCTATAAACGATTATGCAATAAGAAACAATTATAAATTTTAGCCTTGACATTATGATTTGTTTGTGTGTCTAAACCTTAAAACAGTGTACTTGCTCTAATATAGATTTAATAGATATAAACTTTTGTCAAAAGTAGCCACTGCCATCCGACCGTCTCCAAGTATTGACCAAGTGCTGTATATTTTATTATATCCCTGCAAACGAAGTTTTTTCTGCGAAAACATTACAAAAGCAAAACTCTTCATTTAAACCGTATGTAATTTACTATAGTTTTAAACTATTTGCGAATTTAAAAAAACAAAAAACTTACCAATTGCTTCTTTTAAAGGGATCACCTCAGAATAAAAGTTTATTTTCTCTGAAAATTGCCAGCAGATTAAGAAAATACTATAATGGTGTAAATTTTAACATGTTGTTAGTAATATCATCATTTTCTACCATACTGTAAAAAAATACTAAATCATTCCATCTGCTTATAGTTTTGGGCATCTCAAAATATCGAAATGCATCAAGTTTTGCTGTACCTATAGATTTGAAATATTACAACTGTAGATTAAATGACCCCCCCCCCCCCACCCTTCCAGAAAAAAAATGACAATGGACAATCAGCCAAACCATGATTCATACAGTATAATGGTTCCCCTCATAGTGTAACATACTGTATACAGGGTTATATTCGCCCATGATTTTACTTTGGGTTTTTTGCTCCATGTTTCACACCTTAATAAATCGTCCAATCACATTAATGTGATAGATAATGCTTATTTAACACAGTTATTGAATTTGTCCAGTCTTAAATTCACCTACTGACAAAGAGGGACGAAAAAACTAGGCTGATAATTCCCATGTATATTAATCCTTGAGTTAATAGCAATAAAACACTAAATATGACACTGTCTGGGTTTTGTAGAATCACGACACTCAATACCCTTTGATAGTTGTAAGTATATATATCCTGTCTAAGGCAAATCTACATGTGTGAATTAACCTGCAGATATCCTAGCACTGCACATCAGCGAAATCTCACAGCCAGTCTCAAAACAACACCCCTGACAGGAACCAACTTCCTCTTCTTTCTTTTACACGCACTAATATAGTGAGAAAATATCTGCAAGAAAAAATGTCCAAATTCCTTCTGTTCTCACATTCATATAGCATTATACGTAAGCAGTGTGTTATAAAGTGAAATTAGGCGACTAGCCGTGAGATTTGGTTGATGTCGGCCATTATCTATACAGAAACCTTACCAAATTTGTGTGCTTAAAACTGCTGTCGTAGTTTGCACTAGTTAGATAACTTTTTAATGTCTAGTCTAATTGTACTTACTTTTTATCCTTTGTTACGAAGAAGTCAGACCTGGTATTAATAGAAAAACAACTGATTAGGTACACAACAAGAATACACGTGCAAGAAACAAAATAAAAACAGATATTTATGATAAATGTATTGTTGAAAAGTTATATTATTAACACAAATTTGATAGAAGAGGAACATATTCTTTACGATGAATACAGCATGAGTTGCACCTCTGAGATATTCTAAGGTATACACCAAGAATAAACAAGGGGGGGTGGGGGTAATAAAATCAATTGAAGGCAAAACGAGTCCACCGTACTGCTATATCGTTGTGAATGATCAATTTAACATACAGATACGTGTTAATCAGGAATCGTTTATTCATGTTACATATATGTCCTTTCCAAGCAATACGTGCTAGCAGCTGGCTAACAGCTCCATCTGTTTGAACAGACTTGCCTGCTTGATTCATTGTAGCACATTCTGATACTTTCATAAAGAATCACACATCAAAGTCATGTTTTCTTTAACTTTGTTTTCATCGATCATTTGATATAGATGATAAAGTTGATGCCTCTGAAGATGTTGTGAAAGTGAATGATAGATGCCATCATTCCGTGATAAAGTATCACTCGGTTCTCTTTACATTAGTGGATCTCTAACTTCATTGGTAGTATCGCCTGATCACTCGGTTCTCTTTACATTAGATGGATCTCTAACTTCATTGGTAGTACCGCCTGATCAGTCGGTTCTCTTTACATTAGTGGATCTCTAACTTCATTGGTAGTATCGCCTGATCAGTCGGTTCTCTTTACATTAGTGGATCTCTAACTTCATTGGTAGTATCGCCTGATCAGTCGGTTCTCTTTACATTAGTGGATCTCTAACTTCATTGGTAGTATCGCCTGATCAGTCGGTTCTCTTTACATTAGTGGATCTCTAACTTCATTGGTAGTATCGCCTGATCAGTCGGTTCTCTTTACATTAGTGGATCTCTAACTTCATTGGTAGTATCGCCTGATGGGTTTGTGGCAAATTGTACGTGTTCAGATTTCGATATGGTTATTCCAGATGAGATGGGTTTATATTCAAAGTTTGTAGAGTTCTTTCGGGTTTTGACCAATCAATAAGTGATAGAAAGAAAATCAGCGGAGAGAAACTGTATTCCACATGCTACCATGGAATTAAATAGACATGTCATTGAATAGAATGTTGTTATCAGTTGGGAAATGTCTTCAAAGGGAACATTCACTGGCAGTGTGTAAGTTCCTGTCATTTGGTTGCATGTTAGAGATGAGTTGTTTACATAATACACTTATTTCAGTAAACCCGATAACCAAGTAACATAAAGTTGTATATATTGAAAAAAAAAACTCGTTACCCTAATATTATAACCAGTGTTTGTACTTAAAGGCATTACTTGATTATAAGATTTGTACACGTCTTCTGTAATTTTGTAATGAACTTATGTATCAGACGAATTTTACGCTTAGAATTAGACGTAAACTTCAAAACTAAAGCTTCTACAGTTACGTATAGTAAAAACACTTATTGTTAAAAACTGAATCAGATGCAGAGCCTTTTTTTATAAGGTGAATTTTGCGACATAGTAATGTGTATGTCCTTTATTTACAAGCAACCAAGAGCAACATCAAAGATTTAGGGTAAACGTTTAGCTAATTTAGCCACACGCACGCTGCCGCTTCCATACTTTCTCCTTTACCCTTTTCGCCTCTTACACTACGGCATTTATAGTAATGGTGGTGGGTGCCAGATGCATTATGGGTATAACTAGATAACATCACGTGTTGTACTGGGTTTTGTTTTCCACCAAGTATTTAAGAATAAAGAATATAGGGGACTATTGAATTAAATATGAACAATCTGGGGTTTTTTTTAAAAAAAATTTTTGAAAAGTATGTGCGAAAATATGTTCGATTAATTTTTAATTTATAATTAAAAAGATAAATGTCAGTGATTATTTGAATCTTATATTTTGAATAAATATTAAAGAATTTGTTCGTAATGTAATTTATATTCTGATAAGTGTGTGCGAGAGGGAAATTAAAAGTTGTAATTTATAGCATAACTAATCTACTCTTTCCTTGAAAAAAAAAACGAACATTGAGATGCAGTTAGTTTAGTGTATTATACCATTTCTAAAGATACGATTCTAAGTTCTGTTTTATTGTATAAAGGTAAGATTTTAAATTGTGTTTTATTCTATAGTATGGTCAATAAATCTGCTATAAAGCTGATAGATAATTAATAATAATCTTTTTTTGGTTAAACAATGTTATAAATTAATGTTGGTCAACAAATGGTACATGTAAACGGGCACAGTTTGTCTTTTTAACAGATGTTTAACATCTTGTGGTAATTAGAATTCAAAATGAGAACTTGCGTTGCACAAAAAGATCAATGTCATATGCCGAAAAATATTTCTAGAAGTGACGCTTTTGAAATTCGAATGATAATATTATGTGTTTGTACAATTGAAACAGTAGATTATTTGGAGATGTGTAATCATAACTAAGCAATTTAATTGCATGCACTTACTAATATTTTTTCTTCATTTTATAAAGACTAGTACAATTTGTTACGTTATATGTTTTGACGAATGGTATCTATACTGAGCCTTGTTTTTATTTCTTATTGAAGGGCCCATCGGGACCCCCGCCGCCATACTCAGCACACGGAGGCCCACCACAGGGGCACAGGAAGGGAGCAGGGGCTAAAGGCGGGAGATACAATAATTTAGAAATGCGCAAAGTTTGAACCATATATCATCTAAATTGAATTCATCGTATTTAATGATTTTTTTAACGAATGTACACTAGAAGAACAACATTTCCATATGTGTTTTGAATGATGTAGTCCTTTGGTATTTTTGATAATATTACATTTGTGTTAAAGATACAGATCTGTGTTCATTTCTTTGTAAATCATTATGCAAACATAATTCCTATTATGAAAAACAATATGACGGGGTATTGGGGTTTCAATTGTTCATTATTTTTTAATAAATTATTTCCTTCTGTATTTTGGTAGAATGATATTACATTGAGGCATTTTTGATTGTTAAGGTCAGGCGACACGTTCCTCAATTTTATATAACTTTTTCCAGGAATTTGTTGATGGTTTACAACTATTCTGACAAGCTTTCTTGCAAAAAATTAGGGTTCCTTACAAGGCATTTCTACAAAATACTAGAGTATGCAATTTCCTATATAATCTTCTTGGAAATACACTCGAATTGCTGATGTAAAAATAAATACATATACAGCACAGCAAAATTCACTATAGAGGAACTCTATCTCGGCCGGAGCAGGGATTTGAACTCACGACCTCCAGAACATGTACGCTTCTGGCAGTGAGCGGCCACGGTTCTAACCACTCGGCCATCTAGACACATAACCACATGTAATTAAATTTTAATCATTTTTAAAATAATTATAAAATTAATAATTTTATTGGAACTCTCTATAACGAGGAGATACAAAAAAGATTCTCGAAGAACGTGTCGTCTGACCTTAATTTTTTGGAGTTTTTGTGCTCATGCATACAGTGTTAGTTATTGTTTACTTCAGTTTGAATCATGTTATAAAATAAAAGGCTATACTAATCATTGTAATGTAAGCAAATGTACGTTAAAAATGTGATCCATTGTTTCAATCAAGGCAAATATCTTCGTTATTAATTGCACTAATAGTATAACTATGTTTAGATGATGGCCTATCGAGTTAATGTAAATCATTTATGCCCTTTCTTATGGATTAAAAATATCAGGTTTTTCCATTGTGTGCTATTGAACTGACTGGAGCAGAATGACCGCACCTTGGAATGTGACGTAACAATGGTATATGTATTCTATTGGTCGTTCTATTTCCTAGCATAATTTGTGTTAAAAGGTTCCAGCTTTTCGTGGACTCTATCTAACCATCATTTTCCTTTATTTATACATATCTTTGAAAGTGGGTTTTTGCCACTTAATTGTTTTAATTATTTTAACTCTGTCTATAAACCATTTTAAGTTGTTAACAGTTCTTTAAATATTTCTTACGTCTGTTTGTGTCTTTACTGAGTACAGTATACGTACATTTAAGGTACGTGACAAGTCCCTTACAGAATGCTAGTCACGTTATCATATCCTTGTCAACTTTCAGTAGCAGCACTGTAGGAGCACAAAGAACTGACACAAGTAGAAACTGCAATATATCCTCTATTTTAATTGTATGCTATTCAGAAATACATTTAACCAATGTTGATGATGTACAGGCGATATGTAACTACATTTTTTAACAATTGTTTTCACTTTATTTCTCCCTTTCTATTTATTTTATTTCATCGCAACTGTAGCCTAAAGAAAAGGACTGGAATGTTTTGTTGGTTTTTTTTGCCTGGGTCGTCAAATGATTCTTCAATCGCCGTAAAAATAATACATGTTTGACCTCCTCTCCCAGAGTTTTAACTGTTTCATATATCCCTATGATGAAAGTCCCAGGACATCTACTTAGTGACTTAATGGTTTAACACATGTTGTCATCTAGCCACCTACAAAACCAAGCACCTGCTAATGATGCTAGTTATTTATTTTGCTTAGTGCCATTCACAGGACGAATTACCAATCTATAAATATGTATTGTTATATGGGAAGTTGTCTATGTTAAAACAAGAAATTATCTGTGTGTTTTAAAAGTCAATGAGATCAGTTATTTTGGATATAAATATGGGTCGGCTTCATTATTCAACAGAATGGAGACAAAAGGAGAGATTGTAACTTTATGTTCCTTAGAAATTTAGTTTAGATCCAAGATCGGGAGTCAATAGATCGCTTTAATATAATTAGCTATTTTCATCAGTTTAGGTTCCCCTCCTGTTAATTTTTTTTGCATTGTTAGAATCTCGTGCATTGTTTAAATCGCTTTATTCAATCTTCTATAGATTTTGATTGATCATGGAATGTTACGATTCTTCTCTTTTGCTTAAGGTGGTATGAGACACCTCCATATTGTGACGTACTATAGAAAGAAATGTAAAGGTTCATACTTTTATCAACAGTAATATCGACAGGTCTTCCATACCACCTTAACATGTTTGTACTTTTATTTTCTCTTTGGTTGGTGCTGATGATGTTTTGTTCATGTACAATGTAATTAACGTAACAAATGTGTATCACCTCCTCCATTTATTAAATCCTGTGAATTAACCCAGTGTTTTGTAAAGAAAAGGTTGAGATGCATTCTGTTTTAAATGTAACGCATACTTGTAAACATTGTTATGAAACTTTCCTTGAGAGCTGTTGAACATAGAAAAAAACATTACTAAAATGACACTAATTTGCTGTAAAACATTGTGTTATTTATTTAACTTAAAGTTTGTTTCGTCATGTTTATTCTTCGCTGTCAGACATTTATTTTACTGGAAACAATAAAACAAAATCATATGAAAAGGGTTTCTTTTTATTGATTGTCTAAAAAAAGGGTATTGAAATATTACCAAAAAATAGTTATATTGTAAAGTAATATAGGTAACACAAAATAAAGAATTAATAAACGAGGGAAAATTCGAACGGAATAAATGCAAATGGCAAATATTTAAATTGAAAACATTCTTGATTTTTATGATTCATAACTGGTGTTTATATTTGCACATCAATGAAATATTTGATATATCTATTGGTATATTTTTTTATTTTTTACAATATTACGTAAATAGTTAAGGACGATATGGTTTATATATGTATTAATGTTTTTTCTTAATACTGTATTACGTACATAGTTTGGATTTACGTCAGACCGTGGAAGATGGTCATCTACAAAAGTCGTTCACTTACTTTTACTTTTACAATTACTTTTAATGTAGGGTTATAATTATGGTTTGTTATTTTTCATTTATGAATTGTGTATTTGTTAGAAATCGATTGATTCAAAAAAATTTAAATAAACAATAAAGATACATTCCTGGGATTCTTTGGTTAATATATTACTTGATTCGTTTAATAACTTGAGTTCTGGTTTTTGTTTGAGAATGACGAGTTATAATCTAAGTATAACATTGTGGGTCTTTTCAAATCAGAAATTAACTCTTTTAATAATTACGTATTACAAATTATTAAGGTCTTCCGTTTCCAACGGAAGACCTTATTGTTTTTCTTCGGGGTTTTTTTCTCATTCTTCTCCTTTTTTTTTCTTACCGATTTTGTGTCAGCGATTACTCGAAAACTGTTTGATCGATTTTAATAAAATTTGCAGATCTTATTGACATTAGTTTAAACTTGATCGGAAATTTTTTTGGTTGATGACGTCATTTCCGTTTTTGAAATAACGACGTTTTCTTGATTTTCAGAGTGTCGGCTTGTCCAAGAGAGTTATCAAAAACTATAAAAGATATCAAGTTCAAAATTTCAGGAATGATAGACAAAAGATTGTAGATATGTAATAAGGCATTAATAAATTTCAGGCACAAAAGGCGCTAAAGCTCGGTAGGGCTCGAAAAATGAGATGAAAAAAGCGTTGTGATTTTGCTTGGTTTTCTTAGATTATCTTTTTCTCACAAATATTTTGTTAAGACATGTAGAAGAACAAAAATTTATATTTACAAGATCTTTTGTTTGACTCCTAGAAAAAGGGGCTGGCCCCTCAAATTAAAAACCTAGAACCCTTCAAAGTTTTCACTTTATAACTCAAAAGCGGTTAAGATTTCGATATGGCTGTCGCGGCAAAAGTTGTTCATTATGATGTAATTAATGTCGTCACAATAATATTTTGTTCGGGTATTGCGTAATATGAGTGTAAAAAGCCAGACTTGTTACCATGTATTTGTGTTTTATTTGGCAAATAAACGGGGTATTTGTGCGTATAACTGACATAAAGGGTACCGGTTTACAAACGGAAAGTGTTTAAACATTTTAGTTATTTTCTAGTGAAACACATTATGGATAAAAGAACTGTTTCTATGCAATGCATTTGAGTCGCATTTAAAATCTAGCTGTATACCGAACTGTGTATGTTAACAATTACGTATCCGATCCCTTGCCACAGCCGAGGAAATAGGTCACGAATGGACTAGCGAGCGGTCTGCCGTTATCTAATACACAAGATTTGCGTCTTGCTGTAATGCACACATGGGTTTTTTTTATGTAGCTGCAAACACAAAACTTCCGATTTTAATGATTTTAATAGTAAATAAAAAAGATTATACCATTACCTAATACCATAGACAGTGTACTAGCTTGCATTCGGAAAGTGTTTAAACAGTTTAATTCTTTTCTAGGGAAATATATTATGTGTATAAGAATTGCTTCTATGCAATGTATTTGAGTCGCATTTAAAATCTTGCTAGCTGTATTCCGAGCTTCATGTATGTAAACAATTATACGTATCCGATCCTGGCCCGTGGCCGAGAAAATAGGTCGCGGCTGGACTAGCGAGCGGTCTGCCGTTATCCAATACACAAGATATACGCATTGTTGTAATGCACACACGGGTTTATTTATGTAGCTGCAAACACAATGAATTCAGATTTAAACGATATTAAAGAGTAAATAAAAAAAAGACTATATTATTACCTACGAAGTATTGCTGTTTTGCTCTCGTAATTAAAAAAAAAAATAGATAGTATGGCTGTCATTGAAAAAAAGGCGTTCTTTGTGTTCTTGTCTATGTCATGAAACAGTTTTATTGTTGGAAAATAAAATTCAGTTATCAAACTGCAAACGTTAACAGTTCAAACCCACCACGTTGATGTACATTTTCATAACACGGGCGGAGGAGATGCCGCGCTAGTGGACAGCCGATTCACTGTAGGACACATGCTTCTCGTGTTTATACGTTATCACACATTCCAATGCCCATTGATTCGTTGTTATTTTCATTTCCAACTATATTGGTTAACGATGCATCAAACCATCGATTTAAATCATAGTTCGTATAATAAAGGGAAAAAAAAGCTGCCATCAATGAATATAATACAATTGTACGTTTTACAGTCGTACGATTTGAAATGTAAATAAATTCACTTGTGTCCGTTTGTGACATTTTGCTGCTGAGAATTAAATGCATTACACTACCAATTTCAACAAAATATAGGCGATATTCACATATCTATGATAATGTGATACTTCATTTGGCTAACAAAATATTAGAATTTTTATGAGTCATGAGAGAGAGAGAGAGAGAGAGAGAGAGAGAGAGAGAGAGAGAGAGAGAGAGAGAGAGAGAGTTTAGCAGGATGTAGTAAGTAAAAGTTGAAATATATTTAAAAAGCGTTCGAGATAAGGCAGCTTAAGAAGTCCAATGTTACATGCTTGCGGTAGGTACGGGCACGATAAAACAAACCATTTTTAAACAAGTTGAGGTTTTATTTACATTCAGGCCGTAAAATAATAAGGGTCACAATATTGGTATTACCTCTTCTCAGTGGTAGTCAGATTCATTAAAAAGCAAACTCATTGCTGATTTTATTCATTTATAAATTAATTTTTTTTGATTCTGAAAGAATATGTGTTTTAAAAATGTAATGTACATGTACATTCATTGTAAAAGTTTTGACTGTATTCGGACAGTTGAAGATCGAGTAGCGAACACTAGACTTAGTAGATTAATTGTCTAATACAAATCGAATTGGCTTTAAAATTTGCATATTCAAGCACACTTAAATAGTTTATTCATAAATTATATATAATTATATTAATAAAAACGTTTGTATGCTGTATTATGTATTTGCTGTCTGATTAGGACTGTTCTTCCCCAAAAAGAAGCGCTCGGCGATCGCGTAAAAAACGTTCTGTAAAGTACAACACCTTTGGAGTACATGCTTATACATAGGCGTCGGAACCGGGGGGGGGGGGGGGGGGACTTTTTTTGCAAAGTTATACCTAACCATTACAAACATAGCCTGATAGAGGGTTCAGCCCCTCCCCCCCCCCCCCACACACACACACTTTTTCTCGCAGGAAAGATTATTGTTCCTAAATATACATTGAAAGACAGAAGTTGGATTCAGATGCAGTCCAGCCCCCCCCCCCCCCCCCCCCCCCCCCCCCCTACGGATAAGGATTTCCATGATTTTGGGAATTACTTTTTATCTCAATATTTCTGAGGATTAGTCTAGCCCCCCCCCCCACTTTCAATTTGCTTCCGACGCCAGTGTTATATACAATTTTTTTTCAAAATGTGTACGTTTAACTAAGCGAAATTGTAGATGTCATGGAGTCAATAGGCAAATCAAATTCGCCAATCAGGCAATATCAGTTATCTAATGCCTATGACTGATAATTTTACAAGGTAAATTAATACATGTAAATATGAGTTTTAAAGCACTCCCTGCTCCCGTGTTAAAAGCTCCCGTTACCTGCATTCTTTTATTAACGATTTTGTGCACACATTTATTCGGAAATGGCTCAAATTTGTTACACGGGCCCGATAAGAAGATGAAAGGATGACCCCTAAAATTTCTTTCCCAAATATTTCAAGAACGGTCTCAAATTTCAAACACTGGTTGAATAACTTATAACTTAATTTGTACAAATTTTATGTGCATGAATGACAATGTTCCTGTAACTTAACAAAAAATGACACTTTTTGGAATGTAAAAGTTTCTGAATTCATCATTGAAATTAATAATGTTAGACGGCCCATGCAGCAAGTTTTTCTAGTCTAGTCTTTCGTTCATCAGCGCATCGATTGTGAACATTTCAGCGGGGTTTGGGGTTGCAACAAGAGGGTGAAACGACCACGAATTTTGACAGATTTGTCTATAAAGAGTTTAAAAGAGATGGATACAAAACACAGGTGCGATTATATCTTTAAGAGATAAAAAATGATTAATCTGTTTGCCATAAATACCAATTTTTATCATAAGAATATTTTAACATTTGGATCCGCCGAATATTTCCATTTCCCTTCATTGTTTGGTGCCTGATTTGAAATAACGTTTCGAGGTATAATAAGTTGAGAAATTTCTTCAAGCTGCATGTTCCGATTTGTCGGCCATTACAGTATCAAATAATTTTCCTTGCAAACCTAGTGAATAATCTTACAAATTTATAGACGTATTTAAACGGAAGTGCTCTCCTTTCAACGTTAGAAATATTCAAAGTAAATAAAAATAAATTTGGGGCATACAAAAACCCCCCAAAATACATCAGTGGAATGTTTAAAAAAGGAAACCGTTGGGTTTCATCCTCCGAATGATTGAGTTTATTCATCCTGCATGTTTTGCAATGATTATAAACAACGTAAACATCAAAACTATTAATGAACAAATGTACACTGCTTTATTTTTGTTTAAATAGTCATGCTGTATATTTTATATGTTATAATAGATTATATAAAAAAAACAGATGTCAGAGTCGTAATACAATCATACTAGCTTCGATGTAAGGGGCCAGTTTAAACACGCGGCGAAATAACGCAAAACCCTTTTATGTCGATTATTTTGCGAATACACAACAAAACTTGTCTAATCCGGCGGAGGGTGGTTCTGAAGAAAAAAATGGCCGGATTAGGCAACATCCGGTTTGGAGGATATTGTTGCAAATTAATTTTAGTATTTAATGCAGTAGGTCCTGATCGTGTATTCTTGCAAAATGTTCAATTGTTCTGAATTATATTAGATTTCATCGATCTTATTTACGGTACAAATTTTCATTTTAAATATTTTTTTTCAAACAATAAATCCATAACGGAATACATACGATGGAAATCCTTGAATTAAATCGTCGTTATTGATAATCTTTCAAACATCCGATTTACCTGAAAAGTGCATGCTTAACCGTAAATTGTTAAACAAAACATTAACAAGTCAACAGGTGGCTGAAATACCTGATGGCGAGAACTGTTTTGATGCAGGGAAACAATAGATAAATATTAATATAAATGAGAATTTTATATAAAAAAAAAATTGAGCATTTTGACAGAATAATATGCAACTCTGTACGTGTAGCCATGCAACGGAGATAACAAACGATATCGGCAGTCTTACTCCCGCAGTATCCTGAATCACGGCCTGAAAAAAATTGGGTGAACTATAATCTAATTATCCAATTGCAATTCATAACAAGACTTTACGGTGTTAACTGAAAAAAGTTGCTTCTTTGGATCTATATTAACAGTTGTTTAAATCAATAGCAACGACAGAAAAATTGGTCAATAATTGAGCATTAATATCTCGCAGAAGGTCGATCGATCGATAAGTGGACGGACTACGGGAGATAACTCTCACTAATAATATGCAGTAGGCTTTTTCATTGCGCCGGTTAACAGAATAGATAGGATCCGGATTGCACAAATTTTTTTTAAACAAAAATTATGGGAAAATGTCAAGGGGCTGAATAATGTCGCCGGATTGGGCAGCATGCCGTAATAAACAACATCCGGATTGAACGAGTTTCAACATGTACATAATTTTTTCATTGAAATATGGCTTAATTGACAGGGAAAACTACGTGTACTGCAACGTATATTATTGCACACATACTTAGCATAACCATCGTATCCAAGAAATATATTGATTTTAACATGTGTTACGTAATTAGGTAATAACGTTTTTAGGGGTCAAACTTCATTTACAAATTACCATTTTTCCTTCGTAAACATTCACAGGATCGAAAACAGATTTCCTACGGATATTTATAATGGGGAATCTTTCCTCAATTCGGAAGTCTTTCGGAATATCTAGCACAATTTTTTAAAGTTATCATCCGGGCTTTATAATGGCTGATGCAATGCAAAATCCCCGTAGACGTTCTTTTTTTAGCCGTGTATTAAAACCTGACAAGCTAGAAGGGGCGTTTCAAAAGGGAAATCTTGGGATTTTTTCATACTATCGAATGAACATCGTCTGAATCAAGAGATATTTACAAATATCAAATAATTTAAGAGAATGTGTAATATAATGATTTTCTCATGCGTTACCTAACTAGGGATATTAGGGGCCATAGGTAAAAAAGTTTAATCTTGTCTATTTCAATTGAAAGAAATGCAAGTATTTAAAAAGCAACGTAAGAGAACTTATAAAAAACAATACAGGTAAGCATTAGTACTTCACTCCTATTTCCATATCATGTTTTGTTGTCAAAAGGTAAAGTCGATGACGTGATTTACCTTTTAAAAATCGGACGGAAGACCTCCTCGTTGCTCGCAACGAGATCGTGTCTAGTTAATGTTCTTATTGCTAGACAATAATTTTTTTTAGACAAACTAAATCATAGCTCAATAAACAAAGAAAACAATGCAATTAAGACAAGTGCATGCTCGAGGCATGGATTTTAAATGGGTAGAGCCTATTCCAATCTGATCTTGAAGTATTAAAATAATAAAGACAAGTTGAGAGTTAGCTAGATAAGTTTGAATGAAATTACCACCATTTATTAACATTTCACCCAGTGACGAAAATCGGGGTTACATGGGACACCCGCACTCAACATATAACTATCACCGGGGAAAATAAGGTGTTTCTATGATGTTTATATTTCCAAGATATTATAAAAATGTATTCTCCTGGAAATATTGTAAAAATTTTAAAATTCAAAGGGATGAATAAATGTACCACCCATATATCAATACTTCCAGGTGTCTATATTAAAGCATTGAATGATTTATTTGTGACGTCGTCGTGTCAATAACTGCCGTCAGGTGAGCAGTCAAATTGAATAACCCACGACGACCTCAAAAATAAATCATTTAATGCTTATATTTACATTCCCTTACTGACGAAATCAATTGTTTGCTTAAATAAATCGATATAAAGTGCAGATCACGGAGGGAGTGAATAAGTAACAGCAAGAACAGCTGTTATATAAAACCGGTTTAAACTGGTTATTACATAGACTGTTGAGTTGAGATCGACGAGCATGAAAATATAATCCATGAAAAATAACTCTTGAAATTTTGCTTTCAACTATAAAGTCAACTTTTTTGTTGAATAATTATAAAAAAAACATGATGTTTTGACAACATTCATGAAATACATTTTTAACCGATAACATAAAAATCACTGTTTGAGAACTACTTATGTAAATTACTCGTAAATTCATACGCAGTGAATAGGTGTTGCATTTAATGGAAAGAAACACAGTAGAATGTAAATATAATGTTATGTGCGAACAAACATTCCCACACCTTCCTGCAGTAATGATGGTAGACTTCTTATAGTCTGCATTATTTTTTCACCTCACCTCATCAGTTTAAGCGCTTCAAGTCCTGCAAACAAGTTCATTTAAATTTCATATTAGCCTTGACACAGAAAGGAAGTCCAGTGTCAAACGCATTTAATGTACAGATGGTATACAAAATTTATGCTGATTTATATTCAGTTTGTTCTAATGCTAATTTTATCAGCTTTAACCATAATTTATGAAATTAGTGAAGAAAAATCCGAGTTGTTTAAAAATTGCTGGAGATGTTGGAGGTGCACCATGTAAATAAATAAATACATGTACCCGCATTTCATATCTTTTTCGTACAGAGTATTCTCATCCTGAGACAATGTGCGACAAACAACTTGAAAAACGCCATCTGATATTAAATTGAAGAAAAAATGATACAGAGCTTCTAAGCAGATTTGCTCAAGGCATATTAATTAGTCATGAAAAGGTCTACATAGAGCGAGTGCTTTCCAATTCCAGTTTTAATATTGCCTCATGTATGGCCGGGTTTAACATAATCTAACATTACATTTTGAAGAAACTTTCTTTTTGATTTTTAAATATGAAAATTTTAAAACATGATATAATGTATTAACTTCCAGGGGGTTCTGTCTAAATCGGTACAAAAAAGAAACAAAAAACAAAACAAAAACAAACAACCCCCCCCCCCCCCCAAAAAAAAAAACCATAAACAAAAACAAAAAACTAAATCGACCAAAAAATCAAATCAATTCAATATGTATATCCTTCATGCAAAAACACAACCGAGTAGGCTTCCTCCATTTTATATATTTACTTTAATTTAATTTACTAACGACAGACTTATGGATTTTTCAGAATCTGATATTACTCATGTTCAATTTAATATAATGTACCAGCTTCCAGGATGTTCTGTCTATATCAGCACACGTACGTTTTATTTGTGTACAGACATTGTACCTGTACAGGTATAACCATGTTATCTGTAAGACAAATTTGTATGAAATATGGCAAAAATGTACACTATTCATGCTAACACAATCCAACAAAATACCGGATATATAAATCCAAAGCAAGGCAAACGCGGAAATCTAAAACATCAGATGGAGGATCAAGTACAAATGGTCAGTAAGCATTCACTGATAACCGGTCGCACTTGTTGTTTAACTTGCTCATTGTCATGATCGGCATAATGGTAAAATACGTATACAATTCGTTGTTTGTCATTAATGAGTGACTTGCGTGTGAAAAGCTAAAGCGCGGGTGATTCAAAAGTAGTTAGAAAATTAAAACAAATTAGTGTGCCATGGTTTTTTCACTGTGGCACTTAAAGGAATATATTCCGTTTTTTATGAAAATTTTTAAAGAAAGAAATGTTTTCATTTTTCCATTAAGGTACATTAGTTATTAACTTTCTGCAAATTATACAGTTTTAGTGAAACGCAGTTAAAAGTATTTAATATAAATTCGAATTTATTTATTTTTTGACCGGCCCGATCAAAAAACGCCCATCTTTGAAATAGTAATTAGCACGTGATGTGACAAGGTAATTTTAGAACGCATAGGCGTCGGAACTGGGGGGGGGGGGGGCTAACTATTTTTTGCAAAGTTAGACCTAACCATTAGGGACATAGCATCATATAGGATTTAGCCCCCCCCCCCCTTTTTTTTTTCTTGCAGCAAATTTGCGTTTAAACGTTTAGGAACAATTATCTTTAAAGATAATTCTTCCTAAATTTACCTTGAAAGATTGAGAAGTTGGAGTCATAAGCATACTACCCCTCCCCCCCCCCCCCACACACACACACAGATTAGGAATTTTCATGATTTGGGGGAGGGGGGGAAATTTGGTAGGTAAGATTTTTGGTATACCCCCCCCCCCCCCCCCCCCACGGATTAGGATTTCCCTGATTTTGGGAATTAGTTTTTTTTCCTGAATATTCTGAGGATTAGTTTAGCCCCCCCCCCCACCCCTCCCCACCACACTTTCAATTTGCTTCCAACGCCAGTGGAACGTACACATAGGTCGACGCAGAAACGTGGTCGGTCCGTTGGTAGTGGAATAACGCGTTCGAAGAGAAAAGAAAGAAAGAAACAGTTTGACAGAAAACGTTGTAAAATGAGATTCTATATTAAAGACCACTTTGAGCGGTGGACAAGTGTTAGAAACGTCATGCTTAACTATGGGCTCATTGTCTGAATATGATAAAACTTGTAAAGCTATCACTCGAATACTTTAAATTTATAAACTGTATATGTTTTGAGTCGAGGGGCACAAGACGGGATAGTTTTGACGTTCTATTATGTCATACATGTTGTCAGTGTATGAAAATAATGCACCCCTGCGAAAGTGTTCGGAATGTGTTTTATTTTATCCAGAGGTGTTCGAATGAAAATTCACGAGACTTTCTTGAGATTTGTTCAGTTCCTCTGAAATTTCGAGCGAAAGTATAAGTGTCCTGGTCGTTTTTTATATCATATCCTACTTTGATTTATGTTAAATCATGAAAATCTATGAAGATATTTGTCTTATTGCATCGTCTAGCAGTTATTTAAACTAAACGATGATATTAAGAAAAGAGCTATCGTTCGTGTTCAACCACTCTACACGTAGTTGAAAATGTAAACATTGGGTTGCTTTAAAAATTCATAGCCATGTTTTATGCTTTTGGTGTGCAAAACTATGCTTTTTAGATAAAGAATGAGTGTCAGCTTTGTATAAACACTTAGTCTATCGAGTCATTTTCAAGTAACATTCTGCATAAAATAGTATAGTCTGTTTCAATATTGATGCTATGTCTATGTCAGGCGCTGATCGAAAATTAATCCTTAGAAGAGGGGGGAATTGCTCCTTAGCATGTTAATGAATTCAAACAAATGTAAACACACCTGTCGTATTACCTAGTTCTGCTTTCTGCTTTTCTAAATTACTATTTCCGCGCACATGCGCAAATCCACCTCAAAAGTACACAAAGCAGTGTAGTCAGTTACGTGTAAATTTTAAGGTGTAGTCAATTGACAGTGTTCACAAACCTTTGTTTGTGATGTGTGTTATGGTATATGTGTTAAAACGCGTGATTTTGCGTAATGGTATATGTGATAAAGTGTGTGGTTGTGTGTAATGGTATATGTGTTAAAGTGCAGGAGTGTGTGTAATAATATATGTGTTAGAATGTGTGATTGTGTGTAACGGTATATGCGTTAAAGTGTCTGACTGCATGTGGCGATATATATGCGCTAAACTGTGTGATTGTGTGTTACGGTATATGCGTCAACGTGTGTGATTGTGTGTAACCACAGGCACCTGAATTTTTATTAATCAGTCGCTTAATAAGTCATATATCGAAAAATTCTACCCCTACTATATAGAAGTATTTATATATAGTAGGGGTAGAATTTTTCGATATATGACTAAGCGACTGATTAATAAAATTTCAGGTACTTGTGGTGTAACGGTATGTATGTGTTAAAGTGTTTGATTTTGTGTAACGGTATATGTGTTAAAGTGTTTGATTTTGTGTAACGGTATATGTGTTAACGTGTTTGATTTTGTGAAACGGTATATGTGTTAAAGTGCTTGATTTTGTGTAACGGTATATGTGTTAAAGTGTTTGATTTTGTGTGACAGTATATGTGTTAAAGTGTGTGATTATGTGTACGGGTATAATTATGCGTTAAAGTGTTTGATTTTGTGAAACGGTATATGTGTTAAAGTGTTTGATTTTGTGTAACGGTATATGTGTTAAAGTGTTTGATATTGTGTAACGGTATATGTGTTAAAGTGTTTGATTTTGTGAAACGGTACATGTGTTAAAGTGTTCGATTTTGTGAAACGGTACATGTGTTCAAGTGTTTGATTTGTGTAACGGTATATGTGTTAAAGTGTTTGATTTTGTGTAACAGTATATGTGTTAAAGTGGGTGATTGTGTGTAAGGGTATATTTATGCCTTAAAGTGTGTGATTATGTGTAGCGTTTTATGCGGTTAAATTGCGCAATTGCAGGGTAACAGTATAAACGTTAAAGTTCCTCATTCCGTATAACATTATATGTGTGAATGAGCATGACTGTGAGGCAACATTATTCACGTGTAGGAAATAAAATTGCGGTAACAGTTCATCTATCAAAGTGTGTGATTGCCGGAAGGTTTGTATTTTTTATAGTGAGGTTTATATAACAGAATTTATTGCACGCTCATGTTACACCTATCAACCAAAGAATTTCAGAGAATTTTGCTTTGACCTTGACCTATAACTTAACACATTTCCACCTGGCATTGAACTTCTGTGTGTGTGCTCTTAAAAAGAGAGTTTTGTGTGATCCGATATGACTTTGACACTTGACCTACAAACATCATTCAAGGTCGCTCCATATTCTTTTATCAAAGGCACTATGTAGCAGATGTATTAGCCAGATTGGAGCAAAGGGAGAGAAGATATGCTCTGGACAAGGATTTTACAAATAATCCGGCTATGACCATCACATTTGACCTTGAAAATTGGTTCAAGGTTACAACACACCCTTTACTCAAAGCTCTGTTTATGAAAAGTATCAGCCAAATAGGGCTAAGTGGAAAATATATCTGCTCTGAAAAAAGAAATTTTTGATGGTCTTATATGACCTTGACCCTTAACCTACAAACTTCATTCAAGGTCACTGCACACCCTTTGACCATATACACTCTGTAAGTGAAGTATGATCCAGATTGGACCAAGGGGAGAGAAGATATGCCCGGACAAGAATTTTATATATAATTCTGCTATGACCTTAACCTTAGACCTAGAAACATGGTTCAAGGTCAATACACACTCTTTACCCAAAGGCATTCCGTGTGTGAAGTATGACCCACATTGGACCAACGGGAGAGAAGATATGCTCCGTACCAGAGATCTTGGATAGAACAGATGGACAGAGAGACTGATCACTATAGGGCGCTCGCAGAGCGGGGCCCTAATAAGTGTTTCTAATAATACTCAGATTTAAACCTATCAGTCATAATGAAATTCTTGACACAACTTTAAGTACTTGGATGGGAAATTCATTTTGTAATTCATTGTTGACTATTCTCTATTAACATCTAACTATAGTGAATACAAATGGAGATTGGTTTGTCAGTTAGATTTTGTTCACCCCAATAAATAATTGCCTTGTTCTTGTATATAAAGTAACAGCATCATATTCTACTTTTTTGTACCAAGTATTACAGTAATGTCCTACTAAGAAGAAATTCAAAACTATAAAGAAATATCACATTTATTGAGTTCTCAGCTTGCTACAACTCACAAAAAATCATTTGTATATAAGTAGTATGTATTTCATGGTAAGCATAAATACAAAAAAAAAAATCAGTACATTTAAACTTGGTCACACTATTCCTCTAAAACTATTTACAAAAACATGAATTTTCTATCTACCTGATCAATATAACTCCGTTTTTATGAGGTAGAAATGTGCTTAATCCACCATTAGTGTACATATAGGTATATTTTTACAAAATTCATCATAAACCCCATACAAACAGTTGCATCAGAGGATTAACATGGCCTACATATAAGCCTTACACCACTATTCCATGAAGTAATCTGTCATAACATTGTAAGTATTCAAGTCTTAGAGGATTTAAGACATGATTCAGCTGTACATTTTCAATATATTGACATACAAAATAAATCAACTACTTTAAAAAATGTTCATTGTTGCCATTCAAACAATAAAAAACAGCATTTAGGTCAAATTTCAATGCAGGATCCCCCTCCTCCCTTATCACAAATTACACTTATCATGGCATTTTGTAATAATATATTAAATGATACTCAATAAACTCTCCTACAAAAAAATGTCAGGGATCAACAACATAAAATACAGATATCTCTAGGAATATTTAGTAGAAGGGAGATAACTTTCTTTGATTTTAAACAGAAGAATACAAATTGGAGTTATCCCCCTTTGAATGTGTTGTTCAATCAATTCCTTGTGTGCAAATACAAACTGAACAAAAAAATCATCACACATTCGTCACATTTCTAAGGGACATCTCTGTCCCAGCACCAAAGTACAGCAGAGATTTATAAGAGATCTCTGGAGCTTATTATGTAAAACACACATATAGTACAACTGTCAAATAGCAACTAATACTAAACAGAATTAATAAATGGCAAACTAATGCTAAATATAATTAATAAAAAGAATGAATAACAAATTAATGTTGATTTTATGACGCGTTATTTATGTTGAGTCCACGTACACAGAAACAGATTCCATTGATTAACAAGTTATTTATGTTGAGTCCATGTACGGTACACAGAAACGGAGTCCATTGATGACGCGATATTTATGTTGAGTCCAGGTACACAGAACACAAAGTCCATTGATGTTGGGTAATTATTTGACTTCCGTACCTCTGTTGGAATTATGGGTAATCCGGGCAGGTTTTTCTACAGTCTCCCCTTGAACTGGCCTGAAGGCATTTTAAAAGCAGCTTGTCTGTAAAAAACAAAAATAATTAATTTTTAATTGTATTAAATGATTAATGCCAAATACTTAAAGGAGAGAAAAAGTGAGCAAGCTCAAATACCCCACATTCTCCCATTACTTCACAATGATACACATCATGAATGGCAGAATATGCATTAAATACAAAATCAAAGGCCTGAAGGGCCATAATGGCTTACGGTTTTGATATTACTATATTTACATGGATCGAGTATGATTCCCTCTATTTCTTACGGAAACTTTAGTTTATTTATAGCTCTATAGAAAGTAACTAGCTACATGTAATTCGTAGATCTATAGAAACTACCAGGACCCATATCAACATGTCCCATTTGTTGATTGGTCGAACCTTAGTGACCGAAACAGACAGGATTGAAATCTAGACGCCTCTTTTATCAATTGGTTGAAACCACCATTGCTTTTAGGAAAATCATAGACTGCATAAAATAATAATGATGATGTCAGACTCAAACTCCAATATGAGACAATTTGTTTCTTTCTTTTATCCAACGACTGAAGTACATTAACTGTAAATTCATTCAACTATATAGGACACAAAAACACTTAAAACCAACATGCTCTCAAATATCAGTATACCTTGTATTCCTACGCACTATGAACTTGCGCGAGAGTTGGTGCACGGTGCGCCGTAACAGCGCCACAGCCAGCGCGAAATCATTGCGCGTAAAAATAATATAACCAAATGATGAAATGTACTGCATGATATGTACTATAATTAATGAATTCTCTTGAAATCTACACCAACAATTATTATTCCATTTTATTTGTATTTCATAAATGTATTACTATTTATTCATATTTTTCTGGGTTTTATCTACTTTTTTAAGAGGCTGACCTTCACAAGCTTTTATAGGAAATATAGATTCACAAGGCAGTTCATAAACACCTTATATTTTTTTGTTCCCTTTGTACAGAGATCAAATAAACTCTTTGGAGGGTGAGGGGGGGGGGGGGCAAGAAAAAGGCAGAACTATGCAATTACAGCAAACTTGTTTTGACACCAAATTTAATTAAAATTAATTACTGCACTATAACTTAGCAGTCAGTCTCTCTTCACAAGACATGTGTACACAGTCATTTTCAGAGGCATACTATACGATGTCTCTATGTTATAGTAATGTGACATCGCTTCCGTATATGACTTGCAATCAAGCTTAACTGTATACTGTTTTCTTATTTGAGTACATTTGGTCTCAAGTTTCCAATATTTTTACGACAAATAAACGGTTCAATCATAGCACAACCAAGGTAACTCCATCGAGGGAACATTGTGCTATTTTTAGATCTTGGAAAATCCCCAACATTCGATAATGAAGAAGGCACATTATATTAAAACAAGTAGTAAGTAAGTAAGTAAGTAAGTAAATAATTTATTATAGTGACATGTGTTATAACAATTACAAAATGTTATACAAAATACATAATGAAACACCCGGCCCATTGGGCCTATATGTCACTGCAAATACAATTATAACATAAATATACACATATTACGCATTGCGTTTTTTATACAATAATGATTGTCTGTAAAGGTAAGATTCAATTAAATATTTAGAGGTTTGTCTAGGAAAATTTGACAGTAGAAAAAAAATACAGTCTAAATTTGACATTACCAGTGTTGGATTATATCCTATATTATTAAATAATTCCCTTCTAAAATCAGAATAGATTGTACAATTCAGCAGAAAATGACTCTCGTTTTCTATTTCATTTAATACACAAAAATTACATATTCTTTCATCGAGAGGTTCCCCCTTATATCGCCCCGTTTCAATTCTAATTGGGAGTATCCCACATCTGAATTGTGCCAAAATAGATCTTTGAGATTTTGAGATGTTCATTTCAAGGTAATTTTCAGTTTTAAAATTTGTTTTAATGCTTTTATACAATCGCAATTTTGGTAGTTGATTTATCTTTCCTAACCATTCATTTTCATAAGTAAGAAACAGCTTGTTTTCAAATTCATTAACATCACAGATTGATAAATTATCGTAAATATATAACAGATTCATGGATTCAAATAGTGATTTAATACGTGATGTCCATCTAGATAAACCAGTTTGATTAAAGTCCCACAGGAAAACACGCTTTGATAGCCGATCGTCCTCCATTGTCAGCAATCGATTCCATAATCGCACGGCGTTAATACAGTGTCTATGATAACAGAGTTTCCATCCAAATTCCCCGTGTAGCGCTGGTAAAGGTGTAAATCTGTGAACGCCTAAGTAAAAACGTAAGGCTCGATTCTGTACCATTTCAATAGAATGATAATTCTGGAGGCCCCACACTTCACTACAGTAATCCAAAACTGGTGCTACACAATTTAAAAGCAATTTTTCAAAAGTTGAAATTCCTATTTCTTTATATGGACGAATTTTGGAAATCATGCCTCCGAGAGCGCGTCCACCAGCTTTTGATAAAGTATCGGCGTTGTTTTGGAAATTCATTTTTTCATGAAATATTACACCAAGGTATTTATAATCTGTATTATACTGGAGAATATTGCTGTTAATTTGGAACTGAAAATCGCTTCGGGGTCCTTTTTTCCTAAAATGTATAATTCCTGATTTTTTCATATTTATATGAAGACGCCATTTTTCACACCAGTAAGACACAGTATCCAATATTTTTTGCAAATTTTCTTTTGAGTCGGATAAAATAGCAATATCATCAGCATACAATAAAATACCTAAATTGATTTCGCCCACCGTTATACCTTTCCTCAGTTCTTTAATTTCTTTTGCGAGATCGTTAATGAAAAGAGCAAAGAGGGTCGGTGATAAGTTGTCTCCTTGTCGTACCCCAGCTGAAGTAGAGAACCAGTCGGTACATAGCTCACTGACTCTTACACACGATACTGTGTTTCCATAAATATATTCTATTGAATTGTAAAAATCCCCGTCGATTCCATTATTTAAGAGGGAGAACTTTAAGAGGTCACGGTCCACTGTATCGAAAGCTTTTTGTAGATCGATGAACGCAACGAATGTTTCTTTTCTATTCTGTATAATACTGTTAAGTGTAAAAACGTGGTCAGCACAAGAGCGTTCACGTCGGAATCCATTTTGCTCATCAACAAGCAGGTTGTTATCTTCTAAATATGATACCAATCTATGATTTAAAATAGAGCTGTACATTTTATAAATAGTTGATAATAGACTGATTCCTCGATAGTTAAGCGGTACTCTTGGGTCACTGTTAGAATCTTTTAAAATAGGACATATAATAGCTTGTCGCCACACAGAGGGAATTATATGGGACTCAAAACATAACATGAAGAGGCGATGAATAACTTCTATTACACAATCGTATTTGAGCACTTCATATGGGATTTCATCTACACCAGAGGATTTTCCATTTTTAGATTTCATAATAACATTTTTCACTTCATCGAGTTCTATAGGTCTGTTAAGGTAAGGATTATGTTCTCTAAGGGGGTCCAGCATATTATTTTCCATGAAGTTTACCGATTCTTTGACACGTTGGAGAAAGGCGTCATTGCTGGCTACATCTGTGGAGGGATTATATAAGTTACAGAATTCCGATTTCCAAACGTTTTGCACATACGTGGGGTCACTAGATATAGACCCGTCATTGTCATCAGTATAACACTCTGTCGGTACTTTATTTTTCCTTTTTGGTCCAAGAGACCTCAGTTCTTCCCAAAACTTTTTGGGATTATTTGAAGAGAAATTATCAAGGTTTATAGCCAGATCTAAGTTGTATTTTCGACGAAAAAAACGCATCCGTTTGTCGAGTTCCTGTTGAGCCCTTTTGTATTCACTGAAAGATTTTCGTTTTAATACGCTATTTCCTTTTTTGTGTTTTAGGAATGTTTTCTCTTTTTCCCGCATGACTCGCCATAGCTCAGTGAGCTCATTGTTCCAGTAGGGTTTATGTGTACGGAATTTTTTCCGCGACCTTTTTGACCAATCAAATTTCGGTATACTACACTCCATTTCTTTTGTTATAATGTTACATAACTGTGTGTAGGTTCTGTCAATGTTTTCTTGTGATTCACGGCATGTTTCAATGATCCGTATCATATTCAATAAGCTTCCTCTTACGTTTACAGAAGACATGAAAGAAGGAGGGATACATCGTAGTTTATATTTTTTAATAGGACGCGTGGATGATGTTACAGTGTTTTCACTCGGATGTGCATTTTCAAAATCACGTATCATGAAGTCAAATATGAGAAATCCATGATCGGGTATTCTACAGTTTTCGCCCTGCATACTTACTAGACCAGCATTTTCAAGAATGTCACTACAAGATATTATTTGAAAGTTTGAGCACTGATTGTAAACATCATGAGGAACTTATATATAGTCAACCACGGAATGACCTCTTGTCGATTGAAATGTATAGTCATTTGATTTATTGCCAAATCTTCCATTCAATACACAGAATTTACAATCGTTTAAGAATTCTAGAAACGAGCTTCCATGTTGATTGTGAACATTGTCAATAGTAAGCCTAGGAGGAATAGTATCAAGATCCTTGTCAAAATCGGGTATATTCGAAATGCGTGCATTAAAATCGCCACATATAAAAATAGAGTCGGTATCATATTGGATGTAAATTTGGGTAAGCAGGTGGGAGAAGAAGGATGATGCGTCACGGCCCCATGGTGAACTCTCAGGTGGTAAATAGCAGGAAAACACAACAAATACATAGTCCGAGAATTTGTTCGTAAATTTAACACCTAGAATTCCATCAAATGAATTGTCTATAATGTCTACTTTGTAGTTCTTGCATAGATGTTTTTTGATAAATAGTCCCACTCCACCGGACCCTTTTGGTGCTTTCACGTGTACGTTAGATCGATTCAGACCCATCCATTGATACCCATCTAAATCTAGATTTTCTTTGTTTAATAAATGAGTTTCGTTAATTGATACAATGTCACAATCTGTATATTTGATAATTTCTACCCTTAGATCATGATTTTTATTTGTCCAACCACAGACGTTCAGATGCCCTATCCTTATAGTTTCAAAGGGTCGGGGTAATTCCTAACTCGAACTTTCATCTCTTGTGTTTGGTTCGTTGTCTGTTTTCTTTACAATGCGGCCGTTTGCAGTTATCCTGAAGTCTTTACCGTTCGGCATTTCATTCAAGATTGTTCTAGCGTTTAATTCAATCAGTCTCTCCGTGTGACTTTTACTCGAACGTAGAAAAACTGAGCGATAGTCTGAAATCTCCCCAAGTTTTCGTTTAGCCCTCAGGACCCGAATTTTCTGATCTACCCTAGCAAAGCTGATTTTCACCAACCCCGGTTTATCTATTTTTCTATTCTTTAAGCGAGCCGCCGCTACAACCTGGGCACTATCATCAAGATGAGCAACTAAGTAATTGCCCCTCTATTTATGCATTTATCGCCTCTGGTCAACCCGGTACCTGGTAAACTCGGCACTAGGGGAACTTGGCACCGAGAATAATGAATTCGGCATCCGGTAAATTCAGCATCTGGTAAACTTGGGACCTGGTGATTTCGGCATCTGGTGAATTCGGCATTTGTATATTATTCATTTATCTCTTTGTTCTAGACACACATTTTTTAAAAAATTGGCAATATTAATCTTATTATTACACAATGTATGACCAATACCGTTATCATGGAAATGTCTGTTTGTGAAGAAGGTGAGTTTTCAAAGTAATTAACTTATTACTTAATTAACGTTACAACCACATTTATCAACAGATACAAAATAATTAATAAGCTACTGGCTTAACATTTATTTTAGAATTGAATTAATTGATATAAATTATGTAAGAATTAATCATTTTATCACCAGTGAAATGACATCCATTTCACTTTTGATAACTTTTAGCATACATTTTCATAGTCTATACTTTATTTTACTTTATTCTTATCTTATATGTTCCCATACTTAGCAATTCCTTATTGACATCTAAAGCATTCCTTATTATTTATTTCTAAAGGTTGTCCAAGCTGTTGTTTACTTCTTAATCCCCTAGAATATTTAGTGATTTCACAGTAATTGTTAATCTTTATTGTCAGTGACACTGCTCATGGCACTGGGCACTCATAGGTGTTAGTTAGGGTAAACAAAACCACTTTGACTTCTTCACATCAAAGGGATGACACTGATAACTTAATTATTTGATTAGCCCTAAGTGACAACTTTACCTTAGGCAATTCATAGAGAAATTAATTCTTGTACATGAGTTCTTTTAGAGAGAGTTAGCTTTGAGACTTCGGACTGAAAGGATGTAGGGTGAAGCTAAGAAACCATGTAGAGTGCTAGGAGACTAATTTCTAATTTCATCTGTGTTGTGTTGTGTTGAACATATTTTATTGACTAATGCCAAAAGGATTGGACACAAGTTCCAAAAACTTAGAATGTCCTCTCCTTGTACATAATATATAACAGTGCCATACAATGCCAGTTAACATTGATAACAGTTATAAAACATGTAATGAAATACAAATAAATCATTAGTTTTAAATCTAGAATTAGAATTAGGTTGGATAAGAAAGTTATGCAAATAATTTAAAAACTTAGATAAATCTACCACACTTTTGTATAAATGTATGAACTTCTTTAAATATTTTTATGTTTTCATCATAAGATAAAGTGTTGTCACCCCAAAGTAACAAATGTACATCAATTATATTCAAAAAGTTCAGTGATAAAAGATTATACATAAATGATTGTCTTAATGATGAATATTTTTTACAAACGAAGAACAAGTGATGTGCATCTTCTAAACTTCCACATGAACACATTGGGTTGGCTATTATGTTACACCGATAAAGATCACAATTGAGAACACAATTATGCCTTAATTTTGAATGTATGATATTCAAGAATCTTTTACCAAAAGAAAAATACTTAGGAGGTTTTGTATAATTGCTCTGTAGTGATTTCTTAAAAATATTTAACGAAGTAGCTTCCTTGGTATTATTATTCAGACTATTCCACTTACGAATAGTGTCAGGAAAAAATGACTTATTAAAAGCTTCTAATCTACATCTAGGCAAAGAATAGTTTGAGGAGTTTCTAGTATTATAGTTGGAAGTGACATTTCTAATTCCAGGAGTTATGTCTTTTAGATAAGAAGGAACAAGATTGTTATGAATTTTGAACATAGTAGATAATTTAAGGCGGTCTCGTCTCGTTATTAATGGTTCCCATCCTGTTTCCAAATATAGAGAATTTCTTGAGGCTATGACTGAAAGACCTGAAACTATTCTTGCTGCATAAAGTTGAACCTTTTCAAGCTTATCCATATCAAATTGGGTACATCCAGACCAAACTTCAACAGCATACTCTAGTTTTGGTCTTATAAATGATACATACATTTGTGCTAAAATATCTCTAGATACAGTAAATTTAAGTTTTTTAAGTAGACCAAGTTTTTTGTAAGCTTTTTTAACAATGATGTCTATGTGATTAGACCAACTTAAATTTGAAGATAACAATACTCCTATATGCTTGTGTTGTGAAACATATTCCAAGGTACAATCATCAAACAACAAATTAGGAAATTTTTCAACATTTTTAAAACTAAAGAATACAACTTTTGTTTTTTGTGGATTAAATTCTAGAAGCCATTGCTTTGACCATTCCTTCAGTACATGAAGATCATAATTAAGATTATCTTCTATGACAGAAATATTGTTTGAACACTGTTGTAATGAACTATCATCAGCATAAAGTCTACATATTGATCTCATGTTTTCAGCCACATCATTTACATAGAGTAAAAACAATAATGGGCCAAGAACAGAGCCCTGGGGAACACCTGCATTTATGAATTGGCTGGAAGAGAGTTTGTTTTTTTATACATAACCTTCTGTGTTCTATTACTTAAATAGCTAATAAACCATTCAAGAATTGGCCCAGAGACTCCATACGATTTAAGTTTATGAATTAGACCCTTATGCCAGACCCTATCGAAAGCTTTTGAAAGATCACAAAAGATCATACAGCAGTAATTACCATCGTCAATACTTTTCACAATAGAATGATATGTTTCTAAAAGTTGGTAAACAGTTGAATGTCCAGGCAAAAAACCAGCCTGGTATTTATAAAATAAGTTGTTGGCGTGTAAAAAATTGTATAGATGTTTAAACAAGATTCTCTCAAAAATTTTACTAATACAACTCAGCAATGACACAGGTCGGTAGTTTGATGTGATAGATGGATCATCTTTCTTAAATAAAGGAATTACATGTGCCAATTTCCAGCAGTCAGGAAAAGTCTTAGATGTTAGTGATTTGTTGAATAGAAGACACAAAGGTTTTGAAATAGTTTCTTTGCAGGATTTGAGCATTTTGTGACTTATACTGTCTGGGCCTACTGCTTTATTGACAGGTATTACTGACAAAATGTCAAAAACTTCGTGTTCTTGAATGACAAGGTTTGAAAAATTGTCTGTACACTTGTGTTGCAAAATAGGTAAGTCCTTATTGTTATTATCTAAATTAGAAATTGAACTAAAGTATGTATTTAAAAGTTCAATCTTATCGTTATCTGAGAATGCAAACTTATCAGTGCCATTATTGTCTGTGTAATGCATAGGTGGTATTTCAGTTGTAGATTTAGTGTGAAAAACATCTTTCATCAACTTCCAATAGAGCTTTTGATTGTTTTTACTTGCATCACTCAAATAGGAATCAATATTATCATAATAATTTGAAATGGCATATTTTTTCATGTTGTTGACCTTATTTCTAAATTTCCGAAACAAATACCAATCTGAATCTTTGCAGGATTTCTGAGCTTTTTTTCTCAACCTATTTCTGATACGTATAGTTTTGCGTAAAAGTGAATCCATCCAGGGTTTATCATTTGGCCTAATAGTAACAGTTTTTTTCTGGTAAACATTTGTGTATGATAGACATATATTGATGTGTAAAATTGTTTGCAGCAGTATTTATGTCATCTGTATTATTAATGATATTGCTCCAGTCACATTCTTTAATAAGATTGTTAAGTAGTATAAGGTTTGCATTTTTGTAGTCCCAAATTTTTCTTTTGTATGAAATATTTTCATTTGAATTTTGTTGTATGTAAATGTAAGTTGCTTTGTGGTCACTGAGTGTATGACTAATAGTACCTGAATCGTGGATTTTGATGTTTTTGCTTACAAGAATAGGATCTATTAAAGTGCATGTATGCTCAGTGATCCTTGTAGGTGTATGTATTGTATTTGTTAAGTTGTTCGACTTCATAATTGTGTGGATCTCATGTGTGGAAATAAGGTTGAGAAAATTGACATTCAGATCACCTAGAACTATGATGTTAGAAGAGATATCATTAGCTCTTTCAATCGACCATGAAAATTTTTGCCAAAAAGTACTACTAGAATTTGGTGGGCGGTATGCACAGCATAAAAGAAGATTCTCAATAGCATGTGGTATTTCAATCCATAAGATTTCTGTACTGTTGGGTTCTAAATCATACCTCCGAGATGCAACTATAGAGTCAGAAATATATATCATTACACCTCCCCCATAGGAGTCGCGATCCTTCCTAAAGCTAGTTTTATATCCCTCTATATTTAGACTGTCATTGCTAATATTTACATCCAAATGGGTCTCAGTAAAACATAATACATCAAAATCTTGAACTAAATACAATAAGGAGTCTATCTTATTTCTTATGCTTCTTATATTGATATGCATAATATCAAGAGAGTTTTCAGCAGAGGGACCTGGATTAGTTTCAATATCTCCAGATAACAAGAGAACACAAAATATAAAAATTTGTGCACAAAAATTGAAAGTAATAGACCAATTTGAAAGAAATTTGAATAATTGTTTAGTTTTGAATAACAATGATTGGACTGCATATAGTAAATAAGCAAGTTTGAAAATGGTAAAGTAAGATTTCTTAAAGATGTTGTGGTATCTCATATAGAAAGACCCTATGGCGGCTCGATATTGTTCTATTGAGTTACCCATTGTCTAAAACATTAAGTGAGCAAGTCATAATGCATATGGTAGGCCTCCACTTGGTCTGGGTATTGATGATTAGAAAATCACATGTATGGCAATAATTTGTATATATCAACATAAAAAGAACATAAAATAAACACAAAGAAAAACTGGGTAATATATACATGAACTTGAAGCAACAAATTGTATCACAATAAAAAGTATCTTTCAGAAATATAAGGTTGGTATGAAAGATACTTTGAGACTTTCCCAAACAACGTGGGTATTTACATCTATATGCATGCTTGGTCAAAGTGGGAAAATGACCTCTAGTTAACATGCATTGCAAAAAAGAAAATAGAAAAATAAAAAGAAGAGTGCGTGTGAGAATACATACATACATTTGAACATCGACTGCATAGGTTATAGGAATGAGAGTACCAAACCCCCGGATGTTTACATCAGAGAAAAAGTTATAGAACGTTGTAATAAGGAATGAATGGGTAGGCGTTAGGCGATTGGCTGAATTCAGGTATGTGACAATTCTCATTTTGTAGTAAAATTATTAGTTTTTAAAATAAATGATGGAATGGGGGAATATTTTAAAGAATATAGCAACACTAGGAAAAATTGTAGGGGTGGGGGTTGATTTTTTATGAAGAGTGACATTTACTGCCGATCGCTGTAAGTTGTAAACAACTGCAAATTTGACCTATAAACGCCACGGGACCCTATATTTTTTTTGTCATTTCCTGAAAGGTCTTGAATTGAAGTTTCAAATGATACCAAAGATTTGACTGAAACTATTATAGTAAAGTACTGAGAGGTCATAACATTTGTATGGAGTTCTATGGGAAAATAATTGGTAGGCTTTTCCCTATAGAGACCCTATTTTTTAAATGTTTTCTTTCTTTAAAGTCAAACAAAGGTCAATATTTCACGATTATTTGGACAGACTTGACATTTCAATACACTTGCAGTAAAATTAGTTCATCAAATTTAAATTTTAAGAAGGGAGTGGCTGTAATTTAAAATTGAGGGGGACTGGAGTATTGGATATGTGTAAAGAGTAAAATTAGAGGGGCCAGGAAAGAAGAAAAAGCAAGAAATATTGGTTTGAATTCTAAATTAGATAATATTATTGTTGATTACATGTGTAGCAATTCATTTTTGCAGTTCTTTGCTTGTTTTTTTCAATTTTAAATTCATATTTAACTCATAATTGATGGGCTCAATTAAGGTCTGCTGATCATCTGTCAATAGAATTTGGACAAAAATTATGTTGTAAACAAGGTTTTTTATTTGTTTTTCTTATTTTTTGTAAGCATCATATTTGCAATGCATTAAAAAATGTCTATTCTTTTCAAATTGATGACCTGGTGCTATTTAATGTCAATTTAATGTCATCTTGATGTTTATTTTTCAGCAGATTTTCATTGTTCGGGTATTCTGCATCTGGACCAGCAGAGTGATTTGGATCAAATACTGCCTCCCATGCTTCCCAGCCATCCACCTAGAGGAGTTCTGCAGTCTTTTCCCTCGCCTAAATGGTCTTGACCTGAGTAAGGTTGATGTATAAGACGGTCTCACCCACACGCCCTGAAACTACAGCAGTTGTCAACAGCTAGTGCCTTCACCTGGTAAGTTACCATGTTTCATTTTTTTTTTATCCCTAGATTTGTGATTGTGAGTGTTTAGCCAGGAGTACATGTTAGGCATACATATGGTCAGGAATGAGTGTCTCTCACCCCCCCCCCCCCCCCTTTTTCCTCCACCCACTCCTCTTTAGAGAGGGGTGGGGAGGGGAGTGTTACACATGTTTATTGCACATGAAAGGGATATGGGGGTTATGACACATTGGACTCATGTCAGCCTAGTATGGGGTATATGTTATTGGAATGATTATGTTTTATGAGCTTAGTAGGGGCATTTTGTAAAGTTTTCATGGTTAAAACTGCTTGAAACTGTCAACAGTGTCCATTGCAAGATAGCAGTTTTTAGAGTTACTTCCCTTAGACTAACTGACTGAGTGATTCAGAATTTCAACATGATGTAATTCTATTTATTTGGACTGACTGTATGTAATTTTTGATGAGTTACTTGAATTATGTTATGACTGCATAAATCACATTTGGCATTACATGTTATTACATGTATTTACATGTAATAGTGTTTATTTATGTACCCCACCCTTGACAGATCATTAAATTCTGTATTTCTGTGTGTAATCAGAATGTATATATTTTATTTGTAAGGAATATATGAAAAAATTTTATGTATGAACATTGTTTTGTGCAATGAATAACTTATAACTCTGATTTTTCCTCATTCGTGCACTTAGGATGATCTCCATTGTTCAGCCGCCTCAGCTTTGGAAGATGATGGTGGCAGGGCGGCGGGGTCATTTTGCCCCATATTGATGCTGTCGGACAGACGATAGCCATCTGATTCATCACGATGGACATTCTTCTATATAATGAAGGTAAACTTTTCAGCATACTATCTTCTGTCTCTGTACTTGGAGGCGCATTTTGTGATTTGACACTAGAATAGTTACCCCTCTTGAATTTTGACATTGGCAAGAACTTGGCCTTTTCTAGATTTAATTTTCAATAATTTTACAATTAAACAGTTCTGTTCATTACCCCAGGTACCTAGCTCTAATATAATATCAAAATTATGTCCTTTTTCGTTTGCTAGAATAGTGTTATAAAGAAAGATAAGGGGGCACCTGCTAGTTCTGTAAGCTGCATTACACTGGGGGGTGGTGATATTGTTCGCACATGCTCAATCAACAGGAATGGCCTGATTAGAATTATTTGGCTTATTAGAATCAATAATGGATGATTGTTCATGATATGAACATTTTTTACCAATTTGTCAGTATAAAGCATGTATATTTTGATTAATTTACTAGGATTTCATCAATTTCAGGAGGTTTTCTTAAAACCTGGGTAGAATCTACCCTTATTAGGAAATTAATAAAATTTTGATATTTTATCATATAGATAATACCAATACTCAAAAACAAGTAGTAAACAAACTATTTTATTGATTCCAGGCACTAATTATATACAAATATATTCAGAGGTCTGAATGTCATTCACTCCCTGTAACGCCAGCATCTGCAGCATGATGTCATCAATTGAGCTAGTGACAACATCCATGACATTGAACTCATGGGACTCAAATTTCATACATAAACTCAGGTAGGTCTAAAGTCTTTAAAAAATAGCAAATGGACTAATTCTGAGGTAGGTAAGATTGTAAGTATAGGAATGAGAGTACCAAACCCCCGGATGTTTACATCAGAGAAAAAGTTATAGAACGTTGTAATAAGGAATGAATGGGTAGGCGTTAGGCGATTGGCTGAATTCAGGTATGTGACAATTCTCATTTTGTAGTAAAATTATTAGTTTTTAAAATAAATGATGGAATGGGGGAATATTTTAAAGAATATAGCAACACTAGGAAAAATTGTAGGGGTGGGGGTTGATTTTTTATGAAGAGTGACATTTACTGCCGATCGCTGTAAGTTGTAAACAACTGCAAATTTGACCTATAAACGCCACGGGACCCTATATTTTTTTTGTCATTTCCTGAAAGGTCTTGAATTGAAGTTTCAAATGATACCAAAGATTTGACTGAAACTATTATAGTAAAGTACTGAGAGGTCATAACATTTGTATGGAGTTCTATGGGAAAATAATTGGTAGGCTTTTCCCGTTAGGGTTCCGATAATATATATATATATAGAACTGGATTGCAAAGTGAAAGTTAAACGTTTTGTAGACGTTGATTATTGTGTACACAAGAATAAAGCGTCCTTGTGAGAGCGACGAGTCACGCACGTGGAAATGTTTATAAACAACATTCGGTGGCTGGATTCACGGACAGTTAATTTACTTGTTGTTGGTTATTGGAGTTGACGCCAGGAATTGCTGTTGTGTGTTGTCTTCGTGTTCGTCGTTGTCGTCTTCATGGAAGCGCTCGAGGTCCTCAGCCGAGGATATGGTAACCTTTTTTCCACTGACACCATTTAGTTTACAGAATATACGACCGTCATAGGTCCAGGAGCTGTTTATTTTCCGTAGTTTTACAAGTTCTCTTGTTTTACGAAAGAGCTCTGATCTGGTCCGTGTAAGGGCCTCATTGATATAAATGGGGTCTGTCTTTTTGGTTGGATTGTTGTTGTAGGCCTTTAGGTTTCTTTTATTTCCATAAATACGGGCCCGATCCCTATAGCTCACAAACTTTACAATTATGTCTCTCGGTCTGCTATGGGAGTGGGAGTTAAATTTTCCTACTCGATGTGATCTGGATATGTCTTTGATAGTGATCTTTTCTTCATCTTCTTTTAGAACTAGGTTATTCACGACATTTAAGACCAGCTGGTCTGTATTATCTTTTGGATTTTCTGGAATACCCGAAAATTTTAGACAGTTTCGACGTGTGTATTGCTCCATGTCATCTATCCTTAATTTCAGGTCATTAACCTCTGTGCGAAGGGATGTAACCTCTGGGACAAGAACTTCTGTCAATGCGTTTTTGTATACATCTTTGTTAAGAATGAGCGAAATTGCTTGGTGCAGCGCTGATTCGTCATTTGAGATTGAATCTAAGAGTTCATTAAATTTACTCAAGTCACCAGTGTGTACAGAGCTGTCATTTCTGGCTCTCTTATTGGGGTTGTCTTTTACAGAAGACTTTTTTGACTAATTTCATCTGTTTAGGCCCCTTTCTAAATTACAGTTAGGAACAAGACTTGCTCATTAATGTTGTTACCTGCGTGTGTAGATTGGATTATTTAACATTCAATCTTTAATAAACATTTCTCATATCCTGCCATTTGGACTTTGTGCATTCTTGATTTACTTATCCCCCTTGAGCTTAATTCCTCAAATGAACGTGCACCACCGCCTAGTTATGTACCAGACATCCAGGCGTGGTCACAATTTTATGAACATTTGCACATTTGGTTGTTTATCTGTCCAGTCTAGATTCGCCTTGGCTAACAATGATCTTCACATTCACCAATGAGAAAATCATAGGCGCTCCCCAGCTAATTACGGAGAAAATAGATAAAAGATGAATTGAGGCAATACATTTTCATGAATTTAAAACAATAAATAAATTTATTTACATTTGAACTATTTGCCTTTATACACTGTATGTGGTTTTTTTCATTTATAATTATCAGAGAGAGAGAAAGATTTAACAATTCTTAGAATATATATTTTGACAAGTATTTTTGTGTTGCAGCACACGTATCAAGACAAAGGTTTCCTAGATAGAAGATTGAGGACCAGTTGTTTTAATTGTCATAATTGCATAATGGTTTTATGTTTCTTCTATGTTTTTTATATCTTTAGTTATGATAGGAAAAAAATAACGAGGTGCCGAATTCACCAGATTCATAATGCCGAGTTCACTCGATGCCGAATTTACCAGGTGCTGAGTTCACTATTTACACAGGTGCCACATTCACCAGATGCCGAGTTCACTTGTTACCGTACATATGATACACATTTTTTAAAACGACGATAAAGGGCGATTTTAACGGCGGATTTTATTTCGATACCATAGAACATATATTGAATGACCATTTATGTATATTTTTTTATTCGGGAATACATTGTTATCAATTTCAGTGTCTGACAACCTAGCCCCTGTTCAATTTACTTATTACAAGCTTATGAAAACAAGAGGCCTATGGGTCACATCGCTCACCTGAACAACAATTCCTTGTAACATTTTATTTCGTAGCATATGCTATTTCTATTTTAAACTATCAATCCTTTTTGGGCCTCAGTATTGTTCTGTGGATTTTGGTTAGCTTTAACAAATTAAAATCTACACTATCTTAGGATGCTTGCTTAGTAATCTCACAAACTGTAGATTATTTATTTCTCATGAAGAAAATTTTAAACATTTTTCCTAAAATATATTTCTATGTTAAACTTTGAACCTCTTTTGGGGCCCCAGTATTAGTAATTAGTATCAGTATTAGTCCGTTGGTCATGCCTTTAATGATTACATTATTTAAGGAAGCCTGCAAAGTAATCTCACAAATTGAAGCATTATAGTTCTTCAGAGGAAGATTTTTAAAGATATACGTTAAACATTGAACCCTGCCTCAGACCCCAATTTTTTCCCTGTATAAACAGGCTTTGGTGTAAATATTGGCATTTCTGGTGCAGTGGTTTTTAAGAGGACAATTTTTATTATTTTCCTATGTATTTCTATGCCAAACTTTGAACCCCGTCTCTGGCCTCAGCTTTGGTCTGAGGGTCACAATTTTAAGAATTTTGAATCTTCACTATATTAACAACTTTTGAGTAAATATGGGTATTTCTGGTGCAGTGGTTCTTGAGAAAAAAAATTTTTAAACATTTTTCCTATGTATTTCTAAATCAAAATTTGAACCCCGCCTGAGGCCCCAGTTTTGGTCCGAATGTCATGACTTTTACATTTTAGAATCTTTTCTGTAGAAACTTTTTTTGGTGTAAATTTTGGCATTTCTGTTGTTGTGGTTCTCAATAGATTTTTAAACATTATCTTTTCTACGTGTTTCTATGTTAAACTTTGAACCGCAACTGAAGCCCCAATTTAGGTCTGAGGGTCATGATTTTTATAATTTAGAATCTTTACTATATAAGCAAGCTTTTGTGTGAATTTTGGCATTTCTGGTTCAGTTCTTGAGAAGAAGATTTTAAAGACACACACCCTATACTCACTGTTTCTCAATTATCTCCCTTTGGAAAAGGGCTGCACGCTTTATTTTCACAATTTAAAATCCTTTTTCCATAAGAATACTTTTTGGGAGTTGATTTTAATCAACTCACCTATGCAGTTACTCAGACAAACCGAAAGTGAAACAATGTTTGGACCTCAGCACAAATCATCGCTGCTGACAAGACTTAGTTCTTGAAAATAATTGATAAATTCGAAGTAATGAATGCTAAAGCATTGTTTTTCAAGGAAACTTATTAATAAATACTTTGAAAATGGTCAGATTTCAAATGGTACGAACAATTTAGATATTTTTTGTAGTCGTATATATATATATATATAGTATGTATTCCTACGCCAGAGTTCAATGTGTCTCGTTCAACTCGACGCTCGGCTGTCTCCGTAAATCTCCGACAAGCAGAGGGTCTCTCTTGCTTGTCGGAGATTTACGGTGTCAGCCGAGCGTTTGGTTGAACGAGACTAGAGTTCAATATTGCTTGGATCCATACAATTTTCGAGAAATATTTCTATTATACTGATTATAGTTTGATTGAATTAATTTTATCTTTAAATATTATTTAACATGATTCATATGGGGGTTTCTCGACATTCTTGTCGAAAAAGTCCAAAAATTCATATTTTAAAAATGTGCGTAATTCAAATACAAATTAGAAACTACATGTACTTGTCATGCAAAATAACATATCATTGATTTTAAAATAAACATCGACAAAATCAACTCCCGTCAGTTCTTCAGTACTTTGATTAATATAAAGTTTGGTTAAATTTGGCCAAGTGGTGTTAGAGAAAAAGTCAAAAATGTAAAAAGTTTACAGACAGACGGACGGACGCCGGACAACAGGTGATCAGTAAAGCTCCCTCGAACCTTTTGTTCAGGTGAGCTAAAAAAACTACAGTATAATAACAGTGTTTATACTACTGCTTAAAGATGAACCAAGCTGCCATAATAAAATATTTGCATATCCATTGTTCTTTCCCACTGTAAGCCTATACAGAGGAACTGCAATTATTTTTCTATAATCGCAATTGCTCTGTCTGTATACTATGACGTCATAAAGGATACATTAAAGTCTGAATGTTTATTTTTGATGCAATATCTAAATGTCTAGGTCTAGGCCAATACAGGGTATTTGCGAGTGGTAAAATGCAAATATAAGTAATAAACAACGATTATTCAGTGAACACAGCATTATGAATAGCAATTGCTCTGCTGGCATATTTTCCATGATGCGCTAGTATTGTCTGAATACGTTGAACTGTTAACAATGGTGAAGTCTGATTAATCTGTGTCCTCATTTTGTACCATGTATTACAGTACTGCCTGACTATGAAAAAAGACAAACAATATAGACATGTCACTTTAAGTTTATTGACTTTTATCTACAGCTCGCTACATTTACCCAAACATCATTTGTATACAAGTATTATGTTTTTCATGGTAAGAGTAAACACAATAAAAATAAACATAATACTATATATATACGTTATAAATGTATTTCATCAGGTTTATTATGTGGGTAAACACCAAAAAAATCATCTCGCTTAAACTTGCGTACAATATTTCTCCAAATAAATGACATTAACTTGAGTTGTCCTATCTATCTGGTCAACAGAGATACAGAGTGTGAGAAATGTGCTTAAACACCATTAACAACACATAGGATTAACAACATGCTAATTACAAATTGAGGTCATCAGGACCTACTTTCAAATTGATATATACATGAGTATATGACTTCTGGTATAATTAATGGTACATCATTTCTAAAACACAAGTTAGTTTATTTTTTCAAATAAATAGATATGTTCTAAAATAGTTTCACTATAAACTACCATAATTCTAATTGGGTCATTGTGACCTACCTTTTGAGCATAACAAGCACTATATGATGCACCAATTGTTACACAGGCACAGCTCAAACTTAATCAATTAAAAACTAACATCAACTATTAATATATTGAAATTAAAACTACATAACATTGTATAAAAAAAACCAATCGAAAACTTATCAAATTCTTATCAAAAGCTTATCAGATCACTTCTTTCCAAATGATCAATCCTACCAATAAAACTGTCAGGGATAAACACCATCAAATTCATTTCTCATTTTTAAGTAAAACTTCATCTTATGAAAATTATATAAGGGGAATAACTGTTTTTTCATCCTGACTGAAAAATACACATTTTGAGTTATTCCCCTTTGAATATACTGTTTATTACAACATACAAGATTTCTTGTGTAAAAATCAAAATTACAAAAAAAACAATATGTGACACATTGGCTACAATTGTAATGGACATCTCCGTCCTAACACCAAATGATACCAGAAATTTCAGGAGCTTAGATATGTAAAACATATTATATACTGACAAAATTTACACTTAGATAAAATTGACAAAAAACGTATGATAACAAATTACAGTAGAGTTCACGTACACAAAAGACAGAGTCCATTGATGATGCCTTAGTCATAAAGAGTTTAGGTACACAGAGCACAGAGTCTATTGAGGATGCGTTATATATGTAGAGTTCACCTATACAGAAACAGAGTCCATCGATGACGCGTTATATATGTAGAGTTCACGCACACGGATACAGAGTCCATTGATGGCGCGTTATATATGTAGAGTTCACGCAGACAGATACATTATTTTTGTGCAGATTTCATGTACACAGAACGCAGAGACCATTGATGACGCGTTATTTTTGTGCAGAGTTCACCTACACAGCAACAGTGTCCATTGATGACGCGTTATTTTTGTTCACCTACACAGATACAGAGTCCATTCATGAAACGTTGTTTATGTAGAGTTCACGCACAGAACACAAAGTCCGTTGATGATCGGTAATTATTTGGCTTCTGTAACTCCATTGGAATTATGGATAATCCGGGAAGGTTTTCTACTGTCTCCCCCTGAAGGTGTTTAAAAAGCAGCTTGTCTGCAAGAAATAAAAAAAAATAATTTATAATAGTATTAAATGATTAATACCAAATACTTGGACAAGAAGGAAAGAGTGAGCAAGCTCAAACACCCCATGTTCTCCCATTACTTGACAATGCTACACATCATGAATGGCAGAGTATGCATTAAGGTGGCATTCTACACTGCTTTCTGATGACGCAGTACGCAAAAAAGTAAACCTGGAAGTAGTAATTCTGGTACCGGCTGATTGCAACTGAGGGGAATTGTATGGGGACCGCTCTTTTGAAAAATTTGTTAAATGAACAGAATAAATCAAAATTTTGATTAAAATTCATTCTTTACATGTAAGGTGGTATGGGACACCTTCATGTTGTGTCGTATTATTTATCAAAATAAACAATGCCGGTAAATCAAGTGTAATTTTATAAATAGTTTCTTTCCCATCATTGTTACCTTACAGCGCAGTGCAGTGGGTTAGAGCGCTCACTACCGACCTGTAAGTCACGAGTTCGAGTCCGGTTTGAAAAATTTATTACATTTCCAAAATTTTCTAAAACATATTTTTTGGTAAAATATTGTGAAAGAAAATTCTAAACCAATGAAAGTATTTCAATAGTAATGTACTTTAATTCACATCATTATTGACAAATGTTCCATACCACCTTAATTAAAGGGATGGGAGGGTGGCTTTGAATTTCTCTCAGGTTGGGATACATAAATCCTAATTATCTCCCCTTGAAAAGGTGCACGTTCCTTTATTTTCACAACTTTGAATTTTCTTTGCCCAAGGGTGCTTTGTGCCAAGTTTGGTTGAAATTGACCCAGTAGTTCTGGGGGAGATGTTGAAAATGTGAAAAGTTGATGGACAGAGGACAGACAAACAAACAGACGGACAGACGACAGACAAAATGTGATCAGAAAGGCTCACTTGAGCTTTCAGCTCAGTTAGCTAAAAATGATAAAGGGCATTACTAGCAAAACATCATCA
Source organism: Magallana gigas (assembly GCF_963853765.1). Taxonomy (NCBI): domain Eukaryota; kingdom Metazoa; phylum Mollusca; class Bivalvia; order Ostreida; family Ostreidae; genus Magallana; species Magallana gigas. The sequence continues at coordinate 2,820,688 of NC_088853.1, read as the reverse complement.
GATCAAAACTTTCTGCAATTATGCACACATTTAATCATTTGTCTTAAACAGCAACATACTAAATTCTAATGGTTCAAAATTTGAAGACAAAACATTGTAATTAAAATTTCCTAGAAATGTGCAAATCAACACATTGTGTTCTAACTACCTACAAAAAAAATCATTGCTAAATTCAACATATGGCCAATATTCTAAGTTCAATGGGGCTAAAATTCCCAGAAAGATAAATGAATCAGAACTTCCTAGTAATTAGCACATCTACACGTTGTGTCCTAAATACCTTAAAAGTTTCATATATTTCATATTAAACATGATAAAATTCTGAGCAGCTGTTGAATATAAGTTTTGCTTAAAATCCAGGACTGACTGAGATAGGTCCAAGTCATTATTCTCTAACAATTCCATTTGAAAGCTACTTATGTAATCGTAAACAAAAAGTTATGTATAAGGACATATTATCCTCCTGTAGAGGTGTCATTGCTGGTGTACCACAGGGCTCAGTTCATGGCCCTCTTCTATTTTTGATTTATGTTAACGATGTGTCAGAAAATATGCTTTCACTGTGTAGACTGTTCGCTGATGATAACTCTTTACAATCTTCTTCATACAATGTTGCCAATATTGAATATGTCCTGAATCATGATCTGAAAGGTCTAGAAAACTGGTCATCCACTTGGCTGTTAAAATTTAATCCATCCAAAACAAAAGCAATATTTTTTACACTCAAAACAAATTTTTACTCTCCCAAACTCCAATTCCAAAATAGTCGATTAGAATATGTTTCATCACATAAACACTTAGGATTACTTTTTTGTCAGAACCTTTGCTGGGCAGAGTATATCGATAATATTGTTAAAAATGCATACCAAAGACTTTGCTTGTTGAAGAAGCTCAAATTTAGCATAGGAAGAAATACTTTATCAAAAATGTACATGACTTTTATTCGACCTTTAATTGAATACTGCTCTGTTGTTTGGGATGGTTATTTGTTACAAGATGTCGAAAAATTAGAAAAAGTTCAACTCTGTGCAGCAAGAATCATCACTGGCTTACCCATATTATCTTCAAGAGAGTCCCTTTATTTAGAAACAGGTTGGACGCCTCTTTCCGAGAGACGAAAATTAACAAAATTGAGCACAATGTATAAAATTCATAATAATTTGGTACCGGATTATTTAAAAGAAATTTTCCCTTCTATCAGGACTTTAGAATCGAATTACAATACACGTAATAGAGAAGACTATACTATTCCAAAATGTAGACTAGAAATATTCAAGAAATCGTTTGTTCCTGACACGATCAATAAATGGAATAGTTTAAGTTTACTTATCAGAAACAATTCCTCCTTTACAAGTTTCAAAAGCAGTATTCAATTAAACCAAATTAAACCTCCGTCCTATTTTTGCTTCGGCAAGAGACGACTTAACATCATACACACAAAACTTAGACATAACTGTATCTTAAACTTCGACCTTTTCAGAAAAAATATTATTGAAAGCCCTAATTGCCAATGCGGATTACCAGGAGATTCTTATCATTTGTTTTTTAGTTGTAAAAATTATACCAATGCACGAAATGAATTGTTTTCAAACCTTTTGAACTTAAATCAAATTAATATTATTAATTGTCATTTACTTTTGTGGGGAGACGAATCTCTGAGTGTCAATTTAAACCAACATATTTTTTTAGCTGTTCAAAGATTTATAAGAGATTGTGGCAGATTCGTGTAACTTCAATTTTACTGCCTAAACCAAATTCAACAGAACTTTTTATACATGTACGTTTGTTCAATAACTTAACTATATTAGTAATATCCATTTCTATGTACTTTCCATTGTAAACTACTATACAGTTGTAAATTGTTATACTTGGTAAGAACCCCGTAAGTTGTAAGAACTTGTGTTCGAACCATTTGTATATGTTTATACAATAAAATATGTTCAAACCAACAATTCCATTACATAGGGTATAATAATGGCACAATTAGCAAAACAAGATACATTTTCGAATTGATAATGATCTGACATTTACAATTTATAATTATTGTTCAGTTTAATATTATAGACTTCATGTGGATATTTGTTTTATAATATTCCACATTCAGAAAATAAAACTTGTATAAAATGATGTTTCTCACTCAGCAACAGACAGCCATGTTTGGATGATCACAAAGTGTGAAATAAACAGGAGTCAGTATTACAGTCCATGTGAATTATACACAGCTCAATTTCAGCTGCAGATGTTGAACAAAGTGACAAACAACATGTGTGGTTTTGAGAGCAGACTAGATTTGTACAGAAACATTTACAACCTGTCAATATCCCAGCTATCTCCATTATACGGCTGGTGTTGAGCTGGACATGGCCTCCTCCTCAGTACGGGGTCTGTGTTCATCTACAACAAGTCATTAATTAGCTGTTAATTAATCAATTCCATACATTATATGTAATGATAGAGCTACATCTACAAATTAAAACTGCAAACGGATTACCATGACACTTGGTCTATTATTTGTCTAATTAATTAAATTAAGTCAATTAACATGTACCGTAACAAAATAACTGATTACAAATACATGCGTCAGTGAGTTTTACTTTCGTTTAGTTGATGAGTTTTGTTGTGATGAGGTGTCGTGTATCGGGTGTCTCCATCAGGACGGGGTCTGTGTTCATCTACAACAAGTCATTAATTAGCTGTTAATTAATTACATACAGTATATGTAATGATAGAGCTACATCCACAATTAAAACGTTAACCTGATTACCATATATTTCATAATTAAATACAGCAACCTGCTATTTCTATTCACTAAATACAATAACATGTAACTGTACATTTAATTAATAAAATAATGTATCTAATTTCTGTTTATTTTAGATAAACACTGAATCCCAATGACTGGTAGATACAGCTAACCCTGTAACAATGAGTTGTTTATATTGACAAACAATCACACAGATAAACATGTCTTACATGTATCTTATTGACTGATAATTAACACGGACTGTGTGTCTTAGTTATCTATATCTAATTAATGTGAATGATAATGACTCAGACTTACCTGTCAGAGCGTGCTGTCTGGTGATATACCTGTAGACACGCACCTTGTTGTTGCCCCATGATCCGACCCAGAGACGGTGAGTATTGACATCATAACTCAGGCCCCGTGGTCTACCCATCTCTTGTGATTTTGTCAGTAGATGTGACAGGAACTGACCGTCCTTATTTATCATCTGTACTGTTTTGGTGTAACCATCACACACCAGGATGTGTGACAGCGCGTCAGTACATAATCCCAATGGCTCCAGTCCTGATCCTGATGGATGTCCTGTGTAGGAGAAACGATGTCTTCCTCCACGCTTTGTCACCACTACACCAGACAAGTCAGACACCACGACATCCCCATTGTTGTTCTCTGTTATATAGCGAGGGTAATTATACAGTCCCTGTCCTGTGTTGGGGTACTGTATGGTTTGTGTGAGTTGTCCACTCTGGTTGTACCGGGTTACCTTGCCTGTACCATAGTTATACATCCCGACCAGTAGATCCCCAGTGGACGGGGACCAGTACACACACCATGGTTCCCATGTAGAGTCTGTTCTCTCTATAAATGTGGTGGTTGTTTTCATATCCTTTGACAGTTTGTTGATGTTATCATTCCTATCTAAATAAATCAGTTCACTCTCACTGTTCACTGTGTGTAATCCATAACCACTCCATGAATCCTTCACACGATGTAGAGGGACACCTGTTGTGTCTGTCAACATGAGATTGTTTAGATCACTGACCCAGACCCGGTCTGATGTCACACAGGAAATGTGATCACAACCATCAACACCTGGCACTGTGAGAGATTGATGGAGCTCAGCACCAGACGTCAGTTTCCGCAGACACTGGTTTCCTATGCGTCGGTTTCCTCTCTCTGTGATTTGGATTGCACTCAGTGACTCCATCACATCCTCCTTGTTGAGTGACTCAGTCATGGAGAGCTGGCTGGTGTGGAGTGTAAGATGTATCTGGGGGAGGGCTGTCTTTATGTTTTTACGGAGGGCTGTCTTTGTGAAGGAGAGGAATTGTAGCGCACTGAATGTGAATGCTGGCTGTACATATCTGTGTTCATATCTCCTTAGTCTGACAATATGTCTGATCATTTTTATCTTTTGTTTTTTACATCTGTGTTTGAAATCAAAGTAACATAACACATTGTTCAATAGATCATATACCACATAGTCAATGAGATTCTTCAGTCTCTGGGCCTTTGTTAACATCTCTGATTGATGGAGGGAGAATTCTGTGTGACAGGTTTTGACATCAGCTTTGATTTCTGTCAGGAGAACAGGTCTGTAAAAGAGAGCCTCACTCCTGATGGTGTGAATGGTTCCTCTGTGTTGTTGTCGCTTTGTTTTATACGCTGTTTTAACATTTATCTTCTTGTGTTTTCTATGTTGTTGGCAATTATTACAGGCAGGAACTTGACAGGGTTCAAAGTACTTTGTATAAACATGGCTAGGATGTCTCACACAGATCTCTTGTGTTGGGATGTAGTTGATTTTATCACGGTGTGACACAACATCATGGTCTATTGTTTGGAGATCTTTTACGTGGTTCTCTTTACACTGGGGACACAGATCACATGGACACGATACACAATAGTACGCTGTGTCCCCCGGACACTTAGAACATTGATTTACTCCGTATGGGGAGCTTGCTGTGGTGTATTGGGAGCTTGCTGTGTCCATGATGTGGGCGGTCTGGATCATAACCTGTTGAATGAAAATAAAAGAGTTTTAGAATTATCATTGTTTTATATATTCAATGTCAAATGATATAAGAAATATTTAAGTTTAAAGCAGATGTTTTTATTTAAGAAATAATATATTTTTCCTATCTACTTATGTAATTGACGGTTCATCATTCTGGTTCTGATTATAGAGACACTCGACCAGTAGAAAAATACAACATAATATTGCTGAGTGAAAAAGAGGTGCTCTCTCTCTCTCTCTCTCTCTTTATCCCTACATTTCTTTCTCTCTCTCTCTTCTCTCTCTCTCTTTCCTCTCTCTCTATCCATACATTTCTTTCTCTCTGTTTCTCTCTCTTGGATGTGTACATAATTGAGAAAGAGTACTATATGATTATCTAGCAAAGAAAGTCAGAGAGAGAAAAATAAAATAAGATGTAGAGTACAAGTCTCAATTTAGTTCAATTCAATTACCAGGTATTTACTGTCTCAATTTACCTAACATGTATTCCTGCTATTTTTATTTCTTTCTCTTAATCTCTGTTTCTCATAATTTTAATATTAAACATGCACTCTTGCTCTCTCTCTCCTCTCTCTCTTTCTCTCTCTCTCTCTCTCATGTACAATTGCTCTATAGATCTTATTCCTCCTTTCTCTCAGACTTTTTTCAAACAAATGCTTTTTCTCTATCTCCTCGGATTTTTCTTCTAAACATGTATTTTAGTTCTCTATTTCTGTCTTTCAGACAAACTCAATTAAACATGTACTAAATATATATCTTACTGTCAAATATGTAATCTCTCTCTCTCTCTCTGACCTATTCTTATAAACATGTGCATATTACTATTGTAATATATTTCTCTCTCTCTATCTCTTTTTTTTCTCTCCGAGTTACTCTCTGTTAAACATATGCATCTTTCTATTTCTCTTAGCCATGTAATCTCTCTCTTTCTTTCTCTCTCTCTCACATTCACTATCTCAAATTTTACAGCTAAACAAGTTCTTATCTTTCATTCTTTCTCCAAGCCCCTGTCCCTCATTATTTCAGGACTGATAAACATGTAAACACTTTTTATCTGTTATGTAAACATGTGCATCTTACTTATTCTCTTAGACATGTAATCTCTTTCTTTCTCTCTCTCTCTCTCTCCTCTTTATCTCTCTCTCTCATTATTACTCCTTCATTCACTATCTCATAATTTTACGGTTAAGTTTGTACTTCTTATCTCTCATTCTTTCTCAAAGTCCCTGTCTCTTATCATTTCCTGATAAATATGTTCTTTTGCTTTCCGTCTGTTCTCTCTATCCCTCAATATTTACATTCTACTGTGTTTTTCCATTAAAATTTATTATCTTTAAATGCCTGTAAATGCAACACCTAATCACTGCGTATGAATTTACATGTAATTTACATAAGTAGTTCTCAAACAAAGATTTCTACCTTATCGGTTAAAAAAATTATTTCATGAATGTTGCCAAAACACCATGTTGTACAATTATTCAACAACAAAAATGACTTTATAGTTAAAAGCAAAATTTCAAGAGTTATTTTTCATGGATTATATTTTCATGCTCGTCGATCTCAACTCAACAGTCTATGTGAAAACCAGTTTAAACCGGTTTTATATAACAGCTGTTCTTGCTGTTATTAATTTACTCCCTCCGTGATCTGCAATTTATATTGATTTATTCAAGTAAACAATTGATTTCATCAGTAAGGGAATGTAAATATAAGCATTGAATGATTTATTTTTGATGTCGTCGTGTCAATAACTGCCGTCAGATGAGCAGACAAATTATCATAACACGCTAACACACGTTATTCAATCTGTCTGCTAATGGCAGACGTCAAAAATAAATCATTCAATGCTATACACTTTCACTGCTAACCCCCCCCTCTCTCTCTCTCTCTCTCCTTACTCTTACATATGTAAAGATGTGCATCTTACTTATTCCCTCAGACATATAGTCCCTCTTTCTCTCCTCTCTCTCTCTCTCTCTCTCTCTCTCTCTCTCTCTCCCTCTCTCTCTCTCTCTCTCCCTCTCTCTCTCTCTCAACTTACTGTTGTACATGTAAAAATGTCTCTCAGACATGTAATCTCTCTCTCTCTCTCTCTCTCTCTCTCTCTCTCTCTCTCGATCTCGAGACTTACTGTTGTACATGTAAACATGTGCATCTTACTTATTCTCTCAGACATGTAATCTCTCTCTCTCTCTTCTAACATGTAATCTTGCTTTCTATCATCCCTCTCTTCTCTCTGTCTCTGTTTCTCTCTCTCTTTAAGATGAACTCAGCTAAACTTGGTTGCTTACTCTCTCATTCTTTCTTTCATCTTTCACTCGTTATTGCTCTGTATAACATGTTTGTTACATCACAGACTTTCTCTGCTGACAATTTTACCCTGATTTCTCTTATAAATGTGGTAGAGTCAAGTTTATGGCATTCCTACTAGCTCTGGCTAGTGGGTTAACCCTTTAGCTCGAACGGTAGAGTGGTGGACTAGCGTGCCAGAGGACCTGGGTTCAAACCCCAGCAGAGGCAATAAGTGTCTCTGTTACATTTGGCGCCCACGTTGGGACCTGCCATATCGGGTTTAAGTTAGGGTCTGTCAGGAAAGCGGAAACAAACCTACTTTTTTGTTAGGCCTTAGTATGATAAGTCTGCATATAACTTAAACTTTTATGATAAATAAGGTATGAAAAAATCATTAATTTTTGTCAGGGGAAATATTTCTCATCTAAGAATATATACCAAATGATTTTTTGTGCAGGACGACAGTACATCAATTATGCTCTTTCACACAAAAATATGGCTAAAAGATATTTAAAAACTATGATATTTTTGTCATTTTTGTAGAAAATAACATTTTCGTAAAAAAAAAATTTCAACATGAAGATTGCGCCTCATATTGCTTTAACAAGTAACCATGCTCTTCTCTCTCTCTCTCTCTCTCTCTCTCTCTGATTTACTCTGCTAAAGATATATACAATATTTATCTTACTCCTCTAAGATATGTACTCTCTCTAAAACTCACTTCTAATTTTCTTTCATCCTCTCCTATCTCTCTGTTTTTTCTCTCTTTCCCTCATTCTCTCTCCTCTTTCTCTCATTCTTTCTCCCTCTCTCTCAAACAGACTTTCTCTAAACATGTACATGTAATATTGCTCTTTAGATCTTACCCCCCCCCCCCCCCCCCCTACACACACACACACACACATCACCATAACTTAGTTATAGAAATGAGGGCTGACACAAGATTTGCCTTCTCTCTCTCTCTCTCTCTCTCTCTCTCTCTCTCTGACTAACTCTGTTAAACATATGCATCTTTCTATTTCTCTTAGACATGTAATCTCTCTCTCTCTCTCTCTCTCTCTCTCTCTCTCTCTCTCTCTCTCTCTCTCTCTCTCTTTTACAATTTACCTTTGTACTTGCTATCAAAATACAATTCACACCTAAATCATCAAATGTGGGTAAAATGGAAACCCATGTATACATGTTAATTGCAAGTTTATATCCCATGTTTTGCTATTCCCTTAACCCTGGTTGACTTTTGACTGTCCCCCGGGCAGCTAATTGGACTATACCCCAGCCCTGACATTACCACAAGGATATGTTTCTCCTCGTCTAACACATCAATCATCAAATGGGAATGTGGACAATAGTTATATTGTCAGTTCCTGGGTAAGAAATTGATGTTGACCTCGGCCTATGCTCTCGGGCAACATTTCTTACCCCAGGACTAACACAATGACTACTGCCCTCATACCCATTAAGAGATGAAAACTATAATGTCTATGAATGACACACGACGACAAACGTGAGATAGCAATGGGTCTCCTGAGTGACTCAGGTGACCTAAAAATACATAGTATAGCTACATGAACATGGTGATATTACATGAATACTATACCACATATATTCTCTCTTTGACCTCTCAGTCAGATACAGCCTGGGAACCTGTAAAGAGACCATCAACTGTTACATTCTAGTATTTGATGATATCCCGAGCAAGTGCGGGATTTAATAATATACACATTTAAATGATACAATGTTTAATATGTTGATCCATATTTTTTTTATTTATGTATATATAGTGTCCGATTTTTTTCTTAATTCATTTCTTAACCTTTTTCAAGCTCGTAAAAATCTACATTTACTATATCAAATACTGCTTACTCTCAAACATGTACTTTGCATCTACCGGGTATGTTAATTCTCTCTCTCTCTCTCTCTCACATACACAGGTGCACACACACAGACTTTCTCTGCTTACAATTTGTTCTTGATTTTCTGTACTAAACCTGTATATGTAATATTACTCTTTATATCTTACTCCCTCTCTTCTTTCTTAGTTTTGTTCTGTCAAACAGGTACTATGTTCTTCTCTCTCTCCCTCTTCTCTTTCTATCTCTCTCTCATACTTTCTTTGCTTTTTCTCTACTGAACAATTCAATTTCAATTTCTTTATTAACCAATTAAGGGCCCTCAAGGGACAACATGAAGACTGTTGACATACAACATTCAATGAACATAAAACATTCAATAAACATATACAAGAGGGAAAGAGCTGGATGATTAAAAGAACTATGTAATATTACTCATTAGATCTCTCTCTCTCCTCTCTCTCTCTCTCTCATACTTTCTTTGCTTTATCTCTACTGAACATGTACATGTAATATTACTTTTTAGATTTAATCTCTCTCTCTCTCTCTCTCTCTCTCTCTCATACTTTCTTTGCTTTTTCTCTACTGAACATGTACATGTAATATTACTTCTTAGATTTTATCTCTCTCTCCTCTCTCTCTCTCTCTCTCTCTCTCTCTCTCTCTCTTTCTTTGCTTAAAATTTCCCCTTGAATTTTTCTACTAAACCTGTACATGTAATATTTCTCTTTAGATCTCTCTCTCTCTCTCTCTCTCTCTCTCTCTCTCTCTCTCTCTCAGTTGTGTCATTACCCCATGTAGAGAACATTTTGTACTTGCTATCAAAATACAATTCACACCTAATCATCAAATGTGTGCAAAATGGGAATCCACCAACGTATACATGTAAATTCCTGGCTTATGGCCCATGCTTTGCTATTCCCTTTAAAAGTGGCCTTAACCCTGGTTGATTTTTGACTGTCCCCCGGGCAGATAATTGGACAATACCCCAGCCCTGACATTACCACAAGGATATGTTTCTCCTCGTCTAACACATCAATCATCAAATGGGAATGTGGACAATAGTTATATTGTCAGTTCCTGGGTAAGAAATTGATGTTGACCTCCGCCTATGCTCTCGAGTAACAGTTCTTACCCCAGGACTAACACAATGACTACTGCCCTCATACCCATTTAAAAGATGTATACTAAAATGTCTATGAATGACACACGACGACAAACGTGAGATAGCAATGGGTCTCCTGAGAGACTCAGGTGACCTAAAAATACATAGAATAGTTACATGAACATGGTGATATTACATGAATACTATACCACATATATTCTCTTTGACCTCTCAGTCAACAGCACAGTTAGACACAACCTGGGAACCTGTAAAGAGACCATCAACTGTTACATACTACAGACTGGTATAACCTATCAGTCAACAGTCAGACACAGGGAACCTGTAAAGAGACCATCAACTGTTACATTCTAGTACTTGATGATATCCCGCACAAGTGCGAGATTTAATTATATATACATTAATATGATACAATGTTTAATATTTCAAATATTATTTTTTTGTTCATTTTTGTATATATTTTGTCTGATTCTTTTCTTAATTGTTTTCTTAACCTTTTCTTTAAAATTGAAATAAAAAACCAACTGCATGTCTGGATTATTACAGGAGTGGGGATGACAAATCCAAACTAAAATGGATGATATATACATATTACATACCTATATCTAAGTATTGAATCCTTATTTTTTGAAAGATATAGTCTCATAACTGCAACGGTGTGTGCATACAAATTGAATAACGCGCGTTAGAATACGGATTTAATGCTTTACATATTTTTACCTTCATGCCTTATACCTCAAAATTACTGTATTATCCTATGGGTAAGTTCAAATTAATGGAAGAGCCACAGTAACAGCCACAAGCGTGATCTTTGATTTTCGTTTGTGATGTTGCACTTAACAGCGTTCAACGTTTGTGACGTCACAATTAAAACTCGTGATTTAACCTTTTAGTACCCTGTCTGTGTTATGGTGCTATATCTGCAGTAGCTTTACATGCAAAATATATGTGGAATGTAAATATACATATTATATACCCATCAGTTTTTCTTCCTTGATACTGTCAATTTCACAGTTTGATCTGAGTTTCCGGATCACCACACTGTGGTTTTCCGATTCCGTATCACTGCTCTCTGAAACTGATAAGGTTTGTATTTTTGCCCGTTTTTAAAAGAGTTCGTATAAAATACAGTCAAACTTCGTTATCTCAAACTAGATGGGACTGTTTAAAACCTTTGAGATATCCGAGTATTTGAAATATCAAGGTACAATACTTAAAGCGGAAGGAAAGTCAAAAACACATTTTATTTATATTAATAAAGTGTTTTAAATCATCACACGTGGTCATGCTGTATTGAAAATAAACTACATAATTAAGCTACACTACAGCCAACGCGGATCCCGTATTTTCCCGCGACACCGTGATGGTGTTTTAATCTTTTCCGCGATACACCGTCGCGGTATTGTCATCGCGGTGATCGCGGGGCCACGATTTTACCGCGATGGTGTAAGACACCGTAACAAGCGTGTTATCTGTATCAGGGATTAAACCAAGAAGGAGAAAACAAGCGCTGTTTTAATTATTGTTAGAATTTAGATATAAATTATATTAGAAGAAAAATTCATTGTTTTCTTTGAATTGTTTTTAACAAAAACTTCTAAAAAACTATTGCTGCATCAATTTTGTTAATGTTGTTCAAGAGTCCCAAACATAGCAATGTTTTACGCAAATCATGCATATACGTGTACTTGAAAATTAGTAATATTTTAAAGTATTATTTTTTGCATATGATAAGTTGAAATTATGCCACAGATTTAAAGAAGACAAATATTCCGCGATGTACTATAATTATAAGGTCGCTACAGTAGGCATCAACTCAACTTGTATGTTTTCCCCTCAATATGACTCTTATTTAACTCATTAAATATTTTCCGGCCTCTCTCTCTCTCTCTCTCTCTCTCTCCCTCTCTCTCGTTTTAAATAAATCAGATTATATGTACATTTAGGACGATCGGTATTAATTATAGTCTAGGCAACGGTATGGTCAATCAAGGAACACTTATCACCTTGCAGGACGAGTGTCATCTGCAAAAAACCCCGTGACACGGGTCCCGCGTCTAATGCCTTGAGCCATTTAAATGACAAAGTAGGTGTTAAAATTAGGTAACGCTTGCGTATACTCCACTTTGGAGTATCGAGAGTAAAAGAACAACAGATTATGAATAACGGGACTGCAGTTTGACTTCGAGGGATCAAGGGTTTTGAGAGATCAAGAGAGTAGATTTACTTGGTAATATTGGGGGGGGGGGGTGGAGGATATGGACCAGAGACTCACTTCGAGTGAAATAATTCAGACAGGTACATTGACAATCAGTCATCCCTGTGTTTACGGGTGTGTAACTATTACATAACACTTCCTGACCATGGCAGCACCCGTGCTCTGACCACGTGCCGTGAAGTATTTTATTGACTGCCGAGACTCTCTCTCCCCTCTCTCTCTCATTTCAAATAACTAATATTTTATGTGAACTGCTAAAGTAGTACATGTAGCCGTACCAGCATTCTGATTAAAATGCACATAACACATGTTTTCGTAACGGGCGTTTTCAGAAATATCATACCAGGGACGTATATATAAAAGTCCCTGATCATACGCGCCTTCTATCTTTACTGCATGAAGGTAAAATAATGCCTGAATCAGACAGGTATATAGAAAATCATAAGTTCGGCACAATTTATAGAAAAGTTATTCCTGTGTTTACGGGTGTGTATAACTATTACATAACACTTCCTGTCTGTGACAGCACCCGTGCTCTGACCACGCGCCGTGAGAAATCTTATCAAATGTTGAGACAACTCTCTCTCTCTCTCTCTCTCTCCCCAAAATCAAAATAAATAAAATTCTAACAAAATAGAAAATTAAAACTTTCTTAATTTTAACATGGCTAGAGGAATAAATAATATACCACATATCGCGTAAGGAAGTTTTTTTTTACTTATGCACACAAACACACATCTTTGTTCATATGATTCCCATAATGATTCTAAACTAACATTCATTCAAACAATCACATTTTTACCATTTTAAAAAGTACAAATACTAGATGTGTATATAAAATTTACTGTAGCTGTGTTCTCAATTACTCTCTCCATTCCTGATTAGCCCTGATTATAGTCTGTTTGTTAATTGTATTTCAATCGAGTATAAAGTATATCATTAAAAGGTAATTTTATGGATGTATTTTGTAAACACTGTGTTCTGAATACGCAGAATAATTTCCTTAAATTTAAATTGAAAAACAAATTTTCATTTGTTTGAAATTAAAGTAAAATTATTCTATCAAGAAAATGTTGCTGTTCGAAAGAAGGGACTATATACTTCTATTTAGCGGACCCCAAGTCACACTTATTGCTGCAGGTCACCCACCCTGACGGCAACAACCAAAATTCTGTATACACATACTGTATACGTAATGTTACGCAATTCACCTTCCTCTGTTGGTCAACTGACACTGCCAAATTGGATACCCCAGTATAAATGATCATTCATATTTTTTAATCCCGGGTTTTGAACGACAAACATAAATACTGGGCGACCCACTGAACATCATACTTTAGCTAGACCGGATAGGAAATCAATTTTTAAATACACACGATTTTAACATTAGCATTTTCGTAAACTGATTGAATCTTTTTTTTAAACGTTTAATAAACAATTTATACAACTTATATTAATAGCCTTCGTTGGCACGGATGTTAGCGCGAGGGGGTCATCGATGTTGAAGATAGCCTGAGTGCCCTAAGAAAACCCACGTGTCCAAGCGGGCAACCAGCATATCTATTCAACTAATGTAGATTACGGGGATAGAACTCGGGTCGCAGCGGTGATAAGCGAGTATACTTTGAAACATTTTATATCTACATGTATTTTGTTATTCATTAAACGAGTTCTTTAAATGTATTTAAGAGAAATGACCAAGTGTAAGATATGTTTTCAAGGTAAGATTTAGATATGAAAGATTGTAAATGAAACGCTAATTAGTATCCCTTTCTTGAGGCGAAATAAGATATTTTGGTGAAGTGTTTATTACCGGGTATATAATTACAATCAAATTCATTGATAACCAAGAATTGTCAGCGATGAATGTGCCAAGATTAATTTATCTGTAACGCCATCGAGTATACAAAATAGTATACAAAATTCTGTATTAGCATAATTACACCTTCCTTTTATTTCTACCACTTTTTTAAAAATAATAATAAATTGTAACAATCAACTCCTTTCATAAAATAAAGGAATATGAATTAATATTCATTAATTATCTCAATCATATTTCCCGTATGAGAAAAAATGGGGGGAGGTAACTCGCGTTAAAAACAACAATAGTTTTCACCTGGGACTGGTTTCACAGTACCGCGACGGTGTGGACAAGGTGAGAAGCTGTACCGCGAGGATGCGCGGTTTTACCTGAGTTACCTGTGCTAAACAGCGATCAATTTCACACCACGAGGACTCGCGGTAAATACGCAAACCGCGTTGGCTGTAGTGTATAATGCACGTTTGAAGTTAGAGAAATTGTATTTACACGAGATTGACATGATGTAGAACTCTTTTGTATTGAAAACTAAGTTTGGTTTACATACACGCATACAACATATAAAGTGCTCTGAATAAAATGCTGGTTTACACCTTTCGTTACTCAAGTTAACGACTGAACAAAAATAATGTTTAGATTCAAAAGTCAATCCAAAGAATATTATATGTATGCATAAATATATTATTTTTTATTAAAGCACACAGTGGGCCAATTCATTTCATTTTGTAATCCTACACTTATCAAAATAGAATGATGTCGATTATTTGTTTCAAGGACCCCGCCCCCTCTTCTCAGTACAAATGTATTATATATTCAAATACATTAATGTATTAAATTAATTAAATTAGTTTATTAAAACATCCTACCATATTCACCATTCTATTAATGATCACTATTGATGTGTATTATTTGTAGTATAGGAAAACGGTCTAGGAAAAACAAAACATTTTTTTATGAACATTCATCGCCCAGTCACCTTTCAACTTTCTTATTTTATGTATACATGATTTATT
Source organism: Magallana gigas (assembly GCF_963853765.1). NCBI lineage: Eukaryota > Metazoa > Mollusca > Bivalvia > Ostreida > Ostreidae > Magallana > Magallana gigas. Next base: position 2,805,610 of record NC_088853.1, on the reverse strand, counting down.
CATATAGATGTAGAACACAATCTGTTCATTGTTTACTAATTAATGTAAAAGGTTTGCTACCAATCTTTCCTGTATTAAAATGTATGAAATTAAAAGACGCTAGTGTATGCTAGTAATGCAACTGTGAAACGATAAGCACGTGCCTTTATCATTGTGATGTCATGATCAGAAAAAAATTCACACATTATTGAACGTTTTCGCTATTCTGCAGGTTCATAGAAGGAAACATATTTGCAACTATAAATATCAAGTATCACCTTCTATTTATACTCTAAGTAAACTCCCAGTAAATATATTCACCCTTTACATAATCATTCAATATAATTTCATTGCTAGCCTAGTATATATTTTGATACAAACTCCCACTGACTTGGATCCCCCAAAGCATGTCCACCACCAAACTCTCATTTTTGCTATTTTAGGCTGGTTTTAAAATATTGAAAATGAAAGTAGGTTTTAATTAATTCTACAATAATTACTTATCAGGTAAAATTCAATCATACTTTATGGACATCATATTACAATTGTTAAAATACCAAAGGTGTAAGCAGTTACTCTGGTGCAGGCATTTTTTAGTTAATTGACAAACTGTCTTCATCTATAAGTATAGATATTCTTACATGTAACAAATGTATAAGTGGCAATAACTTTTTTCTATATTTTTTTTTTTAAATTCTGGTAAGCGATGAAGACATTGATAAATGTTTTCTCATAAACGTCAACAGGAAAACAAAATGTTACTTACTTTTTTAGACAAATGCCACCTACAGGAAAACAAAATGTTACTTACTTTGTTAGACAAATGCCACCCCCCCCCCCCAAAAAAAAAAAGCTATTCTAATATTTAGTTTTTAATGTATTCATCAGTCAACTTAGTTTTCATTATTAAATAATTCAATTTTCTATGTGTTTATCACTTGCAGAAGATTAACATTAGCTATAGGGCCTAAAAAAAAAAATAGGTTTGTTTCCGCTTTCCCGACCGACCCTAACTTAAACCCGCCGACCCAAAATTTTTTTTCGAGTTTTTTCGTAAATTTCCGTTTTTATCCGTTTTTTGTTAAAATTTCATTTTTATCCGATTTAAAAATTCATTGTGTCCTCCAAATTTAAGTCGTAAAAACGCTTATAGAACTTATTGAGGTGTCATCAGTGTTGTGTAGATGTTTGTTATTTACAAATGGTAGCACATGTCGTGCCAGTTGAGCTCGAGAAATGTTCCCACCAGCCGGGGAAAAAGTTCATCACATCATTTAAATAATGACAACAAATACTTGTTTTTTTTTATCTTACCCAGTTTAATAGATAAATGGTTTAATATGCACAATTGAACAGATGGAGAGGGAAGAAAAAAAAGATTAAAAAAAAAAAAAAGCCGACCGACCAACCCTAATTTTTTTCAGCCTGAAAGCGGAAACAAACCTATTTTTTTTTTAGGCCTAGTAGTATATTTTAAATTTTGTATTTTAAACCCTAAAATTTTAATTTTAACAATCATTCATGATGTGATTTTATACAATTTTATTTATTGGATACAATCATTTAATATATATTCTTAAATTCTTTAATTAGAGACAAATTTAATCAATTTAATGAAAAAATATCAAGAACGATAACTCCAAATAACAAAGAAGGATAACTCTAAATATTTTTCTGGCTAAGTGTTACATAAACGTCTGCAAGAATAATTAATCGTTTTCTCGATGGCATCGGATGAGCACGGAGATTTCAAAGTAAGACTAGAAATGGAAGAAAATGGTGAAAATTTAGATTTTCTGCAAGAAATTGATGAGGATTTTTTTTATGTGTGATATATCCAAAAATGCTAAGTGTAAATAACGGTACACAGCACACCGCCTCCGAGCAACTAGCATTCAGGCGCTTAGTGACGCAGGAATAGAACTTCGTCATATAATGTTATTGAGTGGACACAGAAACGAAGGTTCTATCCGCAGCTATGCGAGAAAATGCCCGGGAAACCAGAAACTTGCAATAAGCAAGACTCTCTCCAGCTTGGCATCAGCGAGCGATGGCGGTGCGGGGCCCAGCTATCCCGAAGACCAGGGCAGTGAGGGAGCATACCTGTTTCAACAATCGCTGTTCAACAAACAAACCTCAAATGTATCAGCAAAATCTTTTACAAACAATTCTGTTTTTCAAAATTGTTCAATCAATGTAAATGTAAAGCCAGATCAGGAGTAGTACATAATAAACAACTCCTCGAGTAAATCACTCCGCGTGTTAATTTCATGACCTTGTTTGTTTCTTGTTAACTCTTGCTTTTTACAAATAAATTTCGCTTAAATATACAACATTTGTGTTTGAAATTGAATTATAAGCATTGACAGTATAAATTTTTTTGCTCATCGACTAATGAATCTAAAAACCGCACCGCAAACTTTTTTATGAAAGCCTTCGGCTTTCATAAAGTTTGCGATGCGGTTTTTAGATTCATTTGTCAATGAACAAAAAAATTTTTCATAAAGTTTGCGATGCGGTTTTTAGATTCATTTGTCGATGAACAAAAAAATTTATACAGTCATTCCTATATTAATTTCATCTTTATATTACTTATTAAGGTCTCCGATGTACAATTGATCAAAAAATGATGCCTGGTAAGGTATATATTCAATGTACTCGTTTGATAGGTAAGGATATGTAGTTTCTAAAAATAGATGTTTTTTACACAAATCACTATGGGGAAGTAACTCTAGCTCTGCAAATCACGCATGCTAAAATACTACTTTTCTTTGACGAAAACATGTGTAATCATTAATAATATTTATCAAATAAAAATTGCCAACATATTTTAATAAAAATAAAGTTTTTAAATAAATTGAATACCTTTATTAATATCGTTTTTTTATTTTTGCGAATTTTTTTTTACAATGACCATGAGGACTCACACGATTTTTACCCCCCCCCCCCCACGTCAGCCGTCGCATTCATAATACAACGCATATTCCCGTTACCTGGTAATTTTCCTGTTTTCTATACCTTTACCATTTAGAACTTGTAAATTTAGAATTAAAAATCTAAACTGTTCAGTTTTTTTTCATTTAGCAAAATGTTTGCACAAAAAATATTGTTACTAATACAACGAAGTCGTGAATTGCGGGTCACATAAGGTGTGTAAAGCGTTACAAACAAAGCGTGCAAGAACCGTTTGAATTGTTTTATTAGAATTCATTCCAAACCAATTCATTCCAAACTCGTTGAAAACAATATATATTGTATTATCTTTTACTCAAAATTGTATCCTTTTAACAAAAAAATTAAGTCAGTTTTAAAATGGAGACTGTCGATAAAGTCTGACTACGATGTTTCCGTATCGGTACAATTGTGGAATGCACAATACATCAACATGCTTTACACAGTTATAACAAAATATAAATCAATCATATATGACGCTGTGATGTTGTAATAAGCATGCATTTTTACACGATAAGATTGTGTACAAATACCACACATAACATGCATCGGACATCGGCTATCTGGCTGAACCTGTCAATCAAATTTCGAGTATTTGATTTCATTGGATGGTGACGCGCCTCTTTTATGTAAACAGCAAAATGAAACGAGTTGACTTTAAAGCAGTCGGAATCAGTATCTAATAGTATTATTTGAATGATATAAAATCCAGCGATTTTGAAATAGAGTAAAAAATGTACCGTTCATGCACATACATGTGATATGAAATGCGAGAGAAAAAAATTGTTTGGAATCCCGATGAAAAAATAAATCAATGATTAGAAATTTCATTATTTGACTCTTGTTAACTTGATTTACGGAAAATAACAAGGAGATGTTTTAACACAATAATTACAATAAGCGTGTACAAGCATTTTAACCACGAAATCCGTATGCATAGTACTTATTAAAAATAGTTAGTAGCAAATACGCCGTTATACAAATGTTAGGTCCGCAACACTCTGTATGTTTAATGAAATTAGGTATACAAAAAATTGAACAGATTGAATAGGGGCATACGATTAACAGACAATTAACAATTCAAGTTATGCACTGTCACAATATCTACGAAATCAATGATTAAAACGACCTACTCAGTATTTTTCGACGAAATACGTGACTTCTGCACTGCAACTTTTACTCTATAAATTAGGATTTTTTTCTTCACGTTTCTGCAAGAGCGCCGCGGGAAAAAAATAACGTCATACAACGGCAAATGACGTAAAGCTGCTACAACGTCACAATCAACGTAAGGGGGAAAAGTTAAAATAACTCGTTTTAAAATTAAGAAAAAAAAATATTGCTTGACTTTATGCATCAATTGTTTATTATTTATCGTTTATTATGTCAGATCTAAAATAGTGCGACTTTTTGAAAATTTATTTCTAGCTCCGTAATCTACCGAGCTCATCCCGGAAAAGGTTCTGTGTCTGACCAAACGACTTGTCTTGTCACTAGTACATTGAACTGTTGGATTGAAACAACTTACCCCCTCCTCCCTTACCTGAACTAAGTTACAACAGTTTTTTTCTTCAACACTTTACATATACATGAATGACACGATTTCGATGGCTTCTTTCCGGGTCAGCCATTTTATTTCAAGTTGATTTTTAAAAAAATCACGTTTTATCTCACATAGATTATCACTGGCATGATATATGGAAGAAGTAGACTACATTGTAGAATATATGATATGACAAACCTTTTGTTTCACGGGGAGCAATTATCTAAACGGATAGAAATTAACCTTCCTTTCCTCTTCCCAAATCTGTCTCTCGTCTGTTCGACTACGTCACAGCGATGCTTAGACGTTTCGCCACCTAGCAATTTCGACCCCAAATGGTTTCGGTCCCAGATAATGAATTTACCGGTTTTCAAAAATAGAAAAAAGCTGTTCGAATATTTAGTTTTAAATGTATTAATCGGTCAACTTAGTTTTCATTATTACTTTATACTACTTAACGTATATGTACTCGAAGTAAACATTTTTTAAAGTAAGGGGGTGGGTGGAGGGATCTGGGGGGGGGGGGGGGGGGGGGGGGTAAAAATGGATTTGAGACCATGGATGACTTCTAAAGCAATCCTGTATTTCTACATTTACTGGTCAGTTTCACTGTATGTGCTTTGTTTTATTAATTCATGTTAAATTTCATTATGCGTTTGTGAAATAAAATTTTAGAATTATCTTTTGGACGACAATCCTGCTATCTGTAGCATTCCTGTCCAGTCACGATGAAGTGTGTTTGTTTTATAACAGAATGTCTGATTCTGACTGACACCGGAAATCGTGTTTATTTCAGCAGCCAAAACATCGCACGTGTTGAACTGAACACAAGCACATAACAACATGTCAAGGACATTCGGTACGCGCACTTTTGCACGAAATAAAATAATCATATACGGTAAAAATCGAATGACATAATGGGTTTTTTTTTTTTTTTATGAATTACAGCTAGAAATGTTATTCGCATTATAGACACAATCTATTTAAGAAACAGCATACATTAAACATATAAATCATAACAAAGCTATTAATATACATTAAACATATAAATTATAACAAAGCTATTAATATACATTAAACATATAAATCATAACAAAGCTATTAATATACATTAAACATATAAATTATAACAAAGCTATTAATATACATTAAACATATAAATCATAACAAAGCTATTAATATACATTAAACATATATAAGCAGCAATCACCAAGATATTATAATTTTCAACTTTTAACCTAAGGTGTGTTATTTTGTTTGCCCCCACCCTCCTCCCGGAGGAAGGGGTGGGAGGGGGGGGGGTACAGAGGCGGATCCAGCAATTTGGAAAAGGGGGGGGGGGTTCCAATTGATGAACATCATTGCGTACAAAAATCATTATTTGTCAATAAACAAGGCCTTTTGAACGTTCTCCATGCCTAAATTTTAAAAAACAGTTATTTCGTCAATATCTATTTCATATCTATTTTAATATCAGAGTGCACTGTATTTATTAAGCGTTTTGGGTTTAGGTAAGGAAGATTTGTATAATTTCTAGCCTTAAAAAAACAAGTCTACAGCCATGAGAACGTGCGTCTGTGCTAAATAGAAAGAAACACTAAGAAAGAAAAAATAATTCAGACTGATTACGACAAGCTATAATTATAAAAAGGAATTTTTTTTTGGGGGGGGGGGGGGTTATTTTTTTATGTTTTTGATGTGTACGCTCTGAACTATTTATCGATTTTGATTTCTATCGATTGCCTTCTTAAAGAAAGGTCTAAATGATAGGATATGACAAAAAATTAAATTGGAATAGTTTATTTGCTGAATAGATGGAACATGTGTAATACAAATAAAAAAAGAAAAATAACATAACCCGCATAAGCGTGTTTAAATTTCTCTGTATTTTTCTTTCTTTTTTTTTTTTTAGTATAAAACGAAGTAAAACTTTTTTATTATGATTACTTCAGTTAACTAAACAATACATTTGAAAGCAGCTTTTAAAAGTAAAAGGAATGTTTGTACTTGTACTTGAACGCCGTTTTACTCGATGGCTTGTCAGTTCAAACTGTATGTTTTCTCATGGAAGTGAACACCGGATGCTGAAGGGGAGTACTTTTTTCGATTAAAAAATAGTTACGGTTTTTCATATCAGAAATACATGTAAATTACGGTACGTTGTGAGAAAATCTTAAGATAAGCAATTCTTAAAGTATTTATTTGATATAATTACAGTATTTATATTACAAATGGGAAAAATTGCCTTTAAATATGCATTAGAAGTTTAAAAAAAAATTCATATGTCCCAGAGAAGGGGGGGGGGTTCTGACCCCCGGAACCCCCTCTCTGGATCCGCCAATGGGGTATGAGGTCTATTTTTGGTAGCTTTACTACACTGCTTTAATAAGTTGGATTTCTTTTAAACTAAAACCACGCCATCGTTTAAAAATCGTCAGCGTAAGACACGTCCTTTACTTCCTATAATTAGGCAACTTCAAAACAAAGAAATGTTTGCAGGCTTCAGGATCGGGGGCGGATTAGGGGAGGGGGGTGGTGGATGGGGCCTGCCCTCCCCAACACTTATGTGGTATTTCTTACTTATCAACAATGCATGCGTAAGCAAGAGAGAGAGAGAGAGAGAGAGAGAGAGAGAGAGAGAGAGAGAGAGAGAGAACATGTACAAGATCAACCCTGACTCTTAATACAAATGTGAAGTATGGGGGTTCGAAACTGGGGAGCATTTTAAATTTAATCTTCTAATAAAACACATAATTTCCGCTGAGTACTATTTGGAGTATGCTCCGAAAGCTGGTGGAGGAAATTTTTACGTCTCTAGAGGAAGACAAAGCACGGAAATTCATGTAAAAAGTCCTGACATGTATACAAACTGTACGTGTATTCAGATCAATTATTTCTCAACAAAATATAACACATTATTTACATGTATATTATGCCCTTTATCATCTGCAAGCATGGAGATGTGTCTGCATCTATAACTGGTGAAATTCTCTTTCTATCTCTCTATCCCTCTCTCTCTCTCTCTTTTTTCTCTCTCTCATAAATTTTAGCTTTTATCATGCGTGTTTTAATTAACTAAAGTACTATATCATTATTTTACATAAACAAGCTTAATTTTTATAAAATGTAAAATAAATCCCCAGGTTCCAAAGCAGAATATATATTACAACGATCATACTTAATTTCTTTTCATAAATGTTTACTTATAAGAATAAAATTTGAGAGAGAGAGAGAGAGAGAGAGAGAGAGAGAGAGAGAATATTACAGACCGTTAATTACCTCGTTCTTTTAAAAGTTGTTTATATCTACGCTCCATACCCTCTTTTCCAAAACCATTTGACATAAACACAGTTTGTTGATAAATTTCCTAATAACACTGGATTTTTCGTCTTTGTTGCTCAAAAGTTCATCAGTGTTTAAATATAACCGTACACGCCTAATTAAGTGTATATATCAAATACGATAGACCAACAAAGTACAAAAGCCACCCCACTTGCTGAACCTATACACTTCTATTCAATCAAGACATCGCCTTTCATGTATGCATGTTTTAGACTTTCCAGATCTGTTCAAGCTCGCCCCTCCTTTGCACAAATTGTTTATAAAATATGTTTTCGGAATTTCATAAGTTAAAATGACAATCACAGCTTCTATTTGAGTTTCACTTATAAGTACACGTGTCTACACCACATGAAAATCGCTTACTAAGTTCACACGCACCGTTGTATTTTGTGATGCGATTTTTATAAACCATAATCTTTGAAATAATTAATTATATATAAGCATTATTCACATATTTTTTTTTTTCAAAATGTAAGATTGCATGTAACTCTCAATAAGACATCTGCGTTAATTATGTCCATTTTTTGGCACTTATCGATAGCACAGTGCCGATAGTTGTAGCTTATACTCGGTCAGTAGTAAGATTTTTACATAGTGTCTAAAATTTTCATATTATCGATGTTACACAACGAATGAATACATGTATCTCTCTCTCTCTCTCTCTCTCTCTCTCTCTCTCTCTCTCTCAATGAACAATGAATACAAATATCGGCCTTGTGATTATATATTTAAAAAAAAAAATTAAATAATAGTCGTTTATAGAGTGCATGCAAACGCATGCGTTAATCGGAAGTTTTAATAAATTTCGCGATTGTAAGATTTTTTTTTATTGCTGTACATTGTACATTGGAACAAACGCACATACACATTGACTTCAGTATCATCGAAATTTGTTTCTTGTAAATAAAAAAAGATGAAATATCATTTAAGTTTACATCTAATGCCCTCTAACATGCGTTTGTATTACTTACTGCTAATTTTTGATTACTTTCTATATTTCCAAGTAAGATTGCTTTTTGTTAACTTTCAAAATCGGTTCTTTTTATTCTTAATGGTCTTGATATTTCGAAAAAAAAATTGTTGTAAATTATTTACAGGATATGTCATAACTTGGTGTTATGAGGGAGATAACTCAAATTATCAACCTCTTCAGCATATCTAACCCTCTCTCTCTCTCTCTCTCTCTCTCCCCCCTCTCTCTCTCTCTCTCTCTCTCTCTCTCTCTCTCTCTCTCTCTCTCTCTCTCTCTCTCTCTCTCTCGTTAAATGTGTTGTCATGATAATCAGTCCCTCTACATCTCTCCACCCACCACGCATTATTCACAACCTTTCACCTCGCATGTTTTATCATTAAAACACGGCGATAAAGCTCTGCCATTCGTTCAACTGTATTTGAGATCATGAGCGTGATGAGTTTTCATACATACATGAACTCGAATAGGTTTCGAGTCCCGTGATCAGGTAATATAAATAGTAGAACCATGCGGTGACGTGGCGCGCTAGGCTTGCTCGATCGTTAGTTGTATGTGTTTTAAATGAGGTAAAATGGCAGATAGAATGGAATGCGGTGATATAGGACTATAGAACGATGAGACAGTTTCATTATTTTCCTTCCTTACTAAAGAAAGCGATAGAAAAACAGAGTTGTTTAATCATAAAAACATAACGGGGCTTACTCAGAAACTTCCAAAAACCCCACCACGGTGAGCAGTGCTGCGCATGTGGCAGGGACCGGACCAGCATTTGAATTCAAGCACGAGGGGCGAAGTCCCAAAAGTTGGCTGAATTTGAAGAACTGTTTCAGGAGGGAAATTTAGCGAAGGCCGCGCTCGTTATTGACGAGGAGAAAGCCGTTTACAACAAAGAAACAAAGTCCTTAAGGTGGACTACCACACCTGGTAAAAGTCACTCAAATCAAAAGTAAATTTTTTAATTACGAAAGATATGATGATAAATAAACTGTACGTATGTCCAAAAAGCGAACAAATGTGGGAGGGGGTATTTTGTTTAGCGGATGGGGGATCCAATGGCTTTTTTTTTGGGTGGGGGGTGGGGGTGGGGGTAGCTTTGCTTAACTTATTTGATAAGTTTTTTTTATTTTTTGGGGGGGGGGGGGGGGAGATACGCAACCACTCCACCTGTAGACCCGCGCATAAAATGTATTACATGAGGAATTCTTTTAAAAGTAAAATGGAAATTAAGTGTTCAAACAGCTGTACCCTGCTAGATGTAAGTGTACGTGTCCCTGACAATACGTTATTTCTTGCATTGCATCTTATGTAGAATAAAGTGCATATATTTATTGATATTTTTGAAATTATGATCCATGTACTTCAACCACGCCATCATTTAAAGATCTAGGACAGTTCCTGACTTTGAGCTTTGGAGGACCTTTATCGTGCCAGCGCCTACCAAGACATGTCCTTCACTTCCTATAGTAAGCCACCATGGAAATAGATATGATAGTTGATTTTTCTAAAATTATGGTTAAGTATGCCACTCCCCCATGCGCTAATCTAGAGGGGGTCAGGGGTACGAACCCCCTCCAACCCTTGCAAAATTCAAATTTCTTTAAATTAACTAAAGAAATTGCCAGAATTATGTCTCACCTCCCCCCCCCCCCCCCCCCCGCCCGGCATACTCAAATATCCGTCGGACCCCCCCCCCCCTCCCGGGGATTTTTTTTTGGATCTGCACATTCCCCCCCCCCCACTTTCAGAAACAATGCTAAGTAATATATCCTAGAGTTCCTTGATGTATCTGATCATCATTTCCTTGTATATTCTTGTTGTAAATTATTCACGAAAAGGTCTTTATATACACTTCAATCTGTGTTAGAAGGGAGATAACTCGGAGTATCAATCTCTTCAAATAGGCCCACACAACACAGTGATACTTATAACAGAAAATTTAGTTTACCAACCAGTAAGGAATTAATTTTAGAAAAAAATCCAGACATTTTGCAAACTTCATGTTTTTCACAAACGTTTTTAAGGGGATACCCATTTCTGAGAGGTTATAACAAACAACTAGCAAATAAACATATACTTTTTCTTATCTATATGTATTGTTAGGAATGTATATATATATATATATATATATATATATATATATATATATATATATATATATATATAATCTAAACTGGGTTTTCCATGATTGAGCCCAATTAGTGCTAACTATAGGACTACCTTAAGAGAATTAACAAGCCGAATTAAATTATCGTCCCTACTAATGGAAAATCGACGCCTTGATATATGTATAAAG